>NC_086454.1:285995592-286366702 GCF_028390025.1 Pseudophryne corroboree | reverse complement strand
GTAGTGTCTGGGCGAACACTGGGTGTGTTTGTGATGTCAAACCAGGAACGAAACTGACTGAACTGATCGCAATGGCTGAGTAAGTCTGGAGCTACTCAGAAACTGCTAAGACATTTCTATTCGCAATTCTGCGAATCTTTCATTCGCAATTCTGCTAAGCTAAGATACACTCCCAGAGGGCGGCAGCTTAGTGTGTGCAATGCTGCTAAAAGCAGCTAGCGAGCGAACAACTCGGAATGAGGGCCAAAGTCAGAAGCTTCTTTCCTGGGCTACGGAAAAAAGAGAATCTGTGGAGCATTGCCAAGAGATGAGAGTCATGAGACTGAACAATGCAGAAGAGCTGAAGGCCGCTACTGAAGCATCCTGGTCTTCCATAACACCTCAGCAGTGTCACAGCGTGATATAATCCATGCCACCCCGCATTGATGCAGTAATTCATGCAAGAGGGGCCCAAACCAAGTACTGAGTACATATACATGATTATACTTTTCAGAGGGCCAACATTTCTGTATTTAAGATCCTTTTTTTATTGCGTTTATGTAATATTCTAATTTTCTGAGATTTTGGATTTAGGGTTTTCTTAAGATGTAAGCCACAATCATCAAAATTATAACAAATAAAGGGTTGATATATCTCACTTTGCATGTAATGAGTCTATATAATAAACTAGCTGGAGTACCCGGCGTTGCCCGGGATTTTAAGAATGTTTGTTTACAAAAATCAATGTAAAGAATTAAACAAACAGGTTGCCGCTAACATTTTATTCCTTGTGGAATTGTTTTTATTTCCACTATCTGTAGCTGTTTTCTTTGGTGGCATTTTATTTTTTTAACTTCAAAACAAAAGAACATTTTGTAAATCATCACTGACATATTATGCATGTCCTGATATAGTCTGTGCTGCTGGGCCACCCCTAGGGGTGCTAGTCTTGTGTTACCCCACAGTGTTTGTTCCCAGAGTGTAAGTCATATGTGTACCTACCTAGTTTGGTGTAAATTGCACCAGGCATTGTAGAGTAATGCTGTCTGCTGAAAAACTCTGTGCTGCTGCCCCACCCCTAGGGGTGCTAGGGGTGTGTTACCCTCACAGTGTTTGTTCCCAGATTGTAATTCATATGTGTAGCAAATTGTTTAAAATTGGTCTAGGCATTCGTGAGTTATGCTGTCTTCTTACTCTCTCCATCTCTGCATTCTCCTTCTCTTCTCTTGTTACCACCTCCCTCTCCTCCTTCCAAGACATCTCCTGCACTACTCCCCACTTATTGGAAACTATACCACATATATGGGCTACGTCCACAGGGTCTGCACACGCGCAGCAGTTGTAGTGCGCGAATATTCACTGTGCCATTGCATCCCGGTAGGGTGTGATCGCATAGTGATTGACAGGCGATGGGCGTCTGGGGGCAGTGACGGCCCGGGTAGGAGGAGGGCAGGAAACGTAGGCGTTTCATGGTCGTTTTTGGGGCTGGCTGATGACGTAACCTACGTTTCCTGCAATAGGAAACATGGTGGCGGTGCCCCTGCCTACGCAGCCATGCTGCACAGGCAGGGGTCAACCGCTATTAGAAGCGATCACGGGGCACCGCCTCAGATGCTGGGCAGCCTGAATAACCCCCATAGGCAATATCTTCCCCCAACTTTTAATCTTTCTAGTGCTCTCTCATAATCCACCCGTTCACTATAGTTTATCCTACCCAAATGACTCTACTGTCTCTGCATGAATTACCAGCTCCAAAACTGTGTTCCTATTGACTCACCATTGCCCTCTCCCACTAGACTGTAAACTCTCAGGAATAGGCCATCTCTACTCTGTCTCATACCTGCACTTCTGTCATCATTGTCATCTCTGGCCCTAAGGCATGTTGCATAATGTGTAACTCACCATCCGGGACTGCAGATTGTTTTGGCTCCTTACGAATAAACACTGAAACTTTGATCATGTTTGTTTTTCCATGTTTCCATCACGTCTGCGTACTTCTCCATGTCTGATTCACCATTGCTGCTCTTACGTTTGTACATTTCTATGGTACACATACAGTATCTATCTACTACATGAATATGTTTTTTTTGAACATGTTGAATCACCCTTGCCTTCCTGTTTGAGCCAACATCTGCACTAGAGATGAGCGGGTTCGGTTCCTCAGAATCCGAACCCGCACGAACTTCAGGTTTTTTTTACACGGGTCCGAGCGACTCGGATCTTCCCGCCTTGCTCGGTTAACCCGAGCGCGCCCGAACGTCATCATCCCGCTGTCGGATTCTCGCGAGGCTCGGATTCTATCGCGAGACTCGGATTCTATATAAGGAGCCGCGCGTCGCCGCCATTTTCACACGTGCATTGAGATTGATAGGGAGAGGACGTGGCTGGCGTCCTCTCCGTTTAGAGTGACTAGAGTACTAGAGAGAGACACAAATTTTGGGGAGCATATAGGAGGAGTACTACTTGCTGCTGATAGTGTGACCAGTGACCAGTGCCACCAGTTTAATTAATCCGTTCTCTGCCTGAAAAAAAACGATACACAGTGTGACACAGTCACACATACCATATCTGTGCTCAGCCCAGTGTGCTGCATCATATACTGTATATCATTATCTGACTGCTGAGTGCTCAGTGCTCACTGCTCACACAGCTTAATTGTGGGGGAGACTGGGGAGCAGTTATAGCAGGAGTACATTTAAGTACAGTGCACACTTTTGCTGCCAGAGTGCCACTGCCAGTGTGACTGACCAGTGACCACTGACCACCAGTATTGTGATTGTCTGCTGACCACCAGTATATTGTGATTGTCTGCCTGAAAAAGTTAAACACTCGTCGTGTGGTGTTTTTATAAACGCATTCTTCAGACAGTGTCCAGCAGGTCCGTCATTACATAATATATACCTGTCCGGCTGCAGTACTAGTGTGATATATATATATATATTTTAATTTTATCTCATTATCATCCAGTCTATATTAGCAGCAGACACAGTACGGTAGTCCACGGCTGTAGCTACCTCTGTGTCGGCAGTCGCTGGTCCATCCATAATTGTATACCACCTACCCGTGGTTTTTTTTCTATCTTCTTGATACTAGTAGCTTACTTTAGGAGTCTGCAGTGCTGACAGACAGTGTCCAGCAGGTCCGTCATTACATAATATATACCTGTCCGGCTGCAGTACTAGTGTGATATATATATATATTTTAATTTTATCTCATTATCATCCAGTCTATATTAGCAGCAGACACAGTACGGTAGTCCACGGCTGTAGCTACCTCTGTGTCGGCAGTCGCTCGTCCATCCATAATTGTATACCACCTACCCGTGGTTTTTTTTTTTTTCTATCTTCTTGATACTAGTAGCTTACTTTAGGAGTCTGCAGTGCTGACAGTGTCCAGCAGGTCCGTCATTACATAATATATACCTGTCCGGCTGCAGTACTAGTGATATATATATATATATATATATATATATATATTTTAATTTTATCTCATTATCATCCAGTCTATATTAGCAGCAGACACAGTACGGTAGTCCACGGCTGTAGCTACCTCTGTGTCGGCAGTCGCTCGTCCATCCATAATTGTATACCACCTACCCGTGGTTTTTTTTTTTTCTATCTTCTTGATACTAGTAGCTTACTTTAGGAGTCTGCAGTGCTGACAGACAGTGTCCAGCAGGTCCGTCATTACATAATATATACCTGTCCGGCTGCAGTACTAGTGTGATATATATATATATTTTAATTTTATCTCATTATCATCCAGTCTATATTAGCAGCAGACACAGTACGGTAGTCCACGGCTGTAGCTACCTCTGTGTCGGCAGTCGCTCGTCCATCCATAATTGTATACCACCTACCCGTGGTGTTTTTTTTTTCTATCTTTTTGATACTAGTAGCTTACTTTAGGAGTCTGCAGTGCTGACAGACAGTGTCCAGCAGGTCCGTCATTACATAATATATACCTGTCCGGCTGCAGTACTAGTGTGATATATATATATATTTTAATTTTATCTCATTATCATCCAGTCTATATTAGCAGCAGACACAGTACGGTAGTCCACGGCTGTAGCTACCTCTGTGTCGGCAGTTGCTCGTCTATCCATAATTGTATACCACCTACCCGTGGTTTTTTTTTTTTTTTTCTATCTTCTTGATACTAGTAGCTTACTTTAGGAGTCTGCAGTGCTGACAGACAGTGTCCAGCAGGTCGTCATTACATAATATATACCTGTCCGGCTGCAGTACTAGTGTGATATATATATATATTTTAATTTTATCTCATTATCATCCAGTCTATATTAGCAGCAGACACAGTACGGTAGTCCACGGCTGTAGCTACCTCTGTGTCGGCAGTCGCTGGTCCATCCATAATTGTATACCACCTACCCGTGGTTTTTTTTTCTATCTTCTTGATACTAGTAGCTTACTTTAGGAGTCTGCAGTGCTGACAGACAGTGTCCAGCAGGTCCGTCATTACATAATATATACCTGTCCGGCTGCAGTACTAGTGTGATATATATATATATTTTAATTTTATCTCATTATCATCCAGTCTATATTAGCAGCAGACACAGTACGGTAGTCCACGGCTGTAGCTACCTCTGTGTCGGCAGTCGCTGGTCCGTCCATAATTGTATACCACCTACCCGTGGTTTTTTTTCTATCTTCTTGATACTAGTAGCTTACTTTAGGAGTCTGCAGTGCTGACAGACAGTGTCCAGCAGGTCTGTCATTACATAATATATACCTGTCCGGCTGCAGTACTAGTGTGATATATATATATATTTTAATTTTATCTCATTATCATCCAGTCTATATTAGCAGCAGACACAGTATGGTAGTCCACGGCTGTAGCTACCTCTGTGTCGGCAGTCGCTGGTCCATCCATAATTGTATACCACCTACCCGTGGTTTTTTTTTCTATCTTCTTGATACTAGTAGCTTACTTTAGGAGTCTGCAGTGCTGACAGACAGTGTCCAGCAGGTCCGTCATTACATAATATATACCTGTCCGGCTGCAGTACTAGTGTGATATATATATATATATTTTAATTTTATCTCATTATCATCCAGTCTATATTAGCAGCAGACACAGTACGGTAGTCCACGGCTGTAGCTACCTCTGTGTCGGCAGTCGCTGGTCCATCCATAATTGTATACCACCTACCCGTGGTTTTTTTTTCTATCTTCTTGATACTAGTAGCTTACTTTAGGAGTCTGCAGTGCTGACAGACAGTGTCCAGCAGGTCCGTCATTACATAATATATACCTGTCCGGCTGCAGTACTAGTGTGATATATATATATATTTTAATTTTATCTCATTATCATCCAGTCTATATTAGCAGCAGACACAGTACGGTAGTCCACAGCTGTAGCTACCTCTGTGTCGGCAGTCGCTCGTCATCCATAAGTATACTAGTATCCATCCATCTCCATTGTTTACCTGAGGTGCCTTTTAGTTGTGCCTATTAAAATATGGAGAACAAAAATGTTGAGGTTCCAAAAATAGGGAAAGATCAGGATCCACTTCCACCTCGTGCTGAAGCTGCTGCCACTAGTCATGGCCGAGACGATGAAATGCCAGCAACGTCGTCTGCCAAGGCCAATGCCCAATGTCATAGTACAGAGCATGTAAAATCCAAAACACCAAATATCAGTAAAAAAAGGACTCAAAAATCTAAAATAAAATCGTCGGAGGAGAAGCGTAAACTTGCCAATATGCCATTTACCACACGGAGTGGCAAGGAACGGCTGAGGCCCTGGCCTATGTTCATGGCTAGTGGTTCAGCTTCACATGAGGATGGAAGCACTCAGCCTCTCGCTAGAAAAATGAAAAGACTCAAGCTGGCAAAAGCACAGCAAAGAACTGTGCGTTCTTCGAAATCCCAAATCCACAAGGAGAGTCCAATTGTGTCGGTTGCAATGCCTGACCTTCCCAACACTGGACGTGAAGAGCATGCGCCTTCCACCATTTGCACGCCCCCTGCAAGTGCTGGAAGGAGCACCCGCAGTCCAGTTCCTGATAGTCAGATTGAAGATGTCAGTGTTGAAGTACACCAGGACGAGGAGGATGTGGGTGTTGCTGGCGCTGGGGAGGAAATTGACAAGGAGGATTCTGATGGTGAGGTGGTTTGTTTAAGTCAGGCACCCGGGGAGACACCTGTTGTCCGTGGGAGGAATATGGTCATTGACATGCCTGGTCAAAATACCAAAAAAATCAGCTCTTCGGTGTGGAAGTATTTCAACAGAAATGCGGACAACATTTGTCAAGCCGTGTGTTGCCTTTGTCAAGCTGTAATAAGTAGGGGTAAGGACGTTAACCACCTCGGAACATCCTCCCTTATACGTCACCTGCAGCGCATTCATAATAAGTCAGTGACAAGTTCAAAAATTTTGGGCGACAGCGGAAGCAGTCCACTGACCAGTAAATCCCTTCCTCTTGTAACCAAGCTCACGCAAAGCACCCCACCAACTCCCTCAGTGTCAATTTCCTCCTTCCCCAGGAATGCCAATAGTCCTGCAGGCCATGTCACTGGCAATTCTGACGAGTCCTCTCCTGCCTGGGATTCCTCCGATGCATCCTTGCGTGTAACGCCTACTGCTGCTGGCGCTGCTGTTGTTGCTGCTGGGAGTCGATGGTCATCCCAGAGGGGAAGTCGGAAGACCACTTGTACTACTTCCAGTAAGCAATTGACTGTCCAACAGTCCTTTGCGAGGAAGATGAAATATCACAGCAGTCATCCTGTTGCAAAGCGGATAACTGAGGCCTTGACAACTATGTTGGTGTTAGACGTGCGTCCGGTATCCGCCGTTAGTTCACAGGGAACTAGACATTTTCTTGAGGTAGTGTGCCCCCGTTACCAAATACCATCTAGGTTCCACTTCTCTAGGCAGGCGATACCGAGAATGTACACGGACGTCAGAAAAAGACTCACCAGTGTCCTAAAAAATGCAGTTGTACCCAATGTCCACTTAACCACGGACATGTGGACAAGTGGAGCAGGGCAGGGTCAGGACTATATGACTGTGACAGCCCACTGGGTAGATGTATGGACTCCCGCCGCAAGAACAGCAGCGGCGGCACCAGTAGCAGCATCTCGCAAACGCCAACTCTTTCCTAGGCAGGCTACGCTTTGTATCACCGCTTTCCAGAATACGCACACAGCTGAAAACCTCTTACGGCAACTGAGGAAGATCATTGCGGAATGGCTTACCCCAATTGGACTCTCCTGTGGATTTGTGGCATCGGACAACGCCAGCAATATTGTGTGTGCATTAAATCTGGGCAAATTCCAGCACGTCCCATGTTTTGCACATACCTTGAATTTGGTGGTGCAGAATTTTTTAAAAAACGAGAGGGGCGTGCAAGAGATGCTGTCGGTGGCCAGAAGAATTGCGGGACACTTTCGGCGTACAGGCACCACGTACAGAAGACTGGAGCACCACCAAAAACGCCTGAACCTGCCCTGCCATCATCTGAAGCAAGAAGTGGTAACGAGGTGGAATTCAACCCTATATATGCTTCAGAGGTTGGAGGAGCAGCAAAAGGCCATTCAAGCCTATACAATTGAGCACGATATAGGAGGTTTAATGCACCTGTCTCAAGCGCAGTGGAGAATGATTTCAACGTTGTGCAAGGTTCTGCTGCCCTTTGAACTTGCCACACGTGAAGTCAGTTCAGACACTGCCAGCCTGAGTCAGGTCATTCCCCTCATCAGGCTTTTGCAGAAGAAGCTGGAGACATTGAAGGAGGAGCTAACACGGAGCGATTCCGCTAGGCATGTGGGACTTGTGGATGGAGCCCTTAATTCGCTTAACAAGGATTCACGGGTGGTCAATCTGTTGAAATCAGATCACTACATTTTGGCCACCGTGTTCGATCCTAGATTTAAAACCTACCTTGGATCTCTCTTTCCGGCAGACACAAGTCTGCTGGGGTTCAAAGACCTGCTGGTGACAAAATTGTCAAGTCAAGCGGAACGCGACCTGTCAACATCTCCTCCTTCACATTCTCCCGCAACTGGGGGTGCGAGGAAAAGGCTCAGAATTCCGAGCCCACCCGCTGGCGGTGATGCAGGGCAGTCTGGAGCGACTGCTGATGCTGACATCTGGTCCGGACTGAAGGACCTGCCAACGATTACGGACATGTCGTCTATTGTCACTGCATATGATTCTCTCCCCATTGAAAGAATGGTGGAGGATTATATGAGTGACTGCATCCAAGTAGGCACGTCAGACAGTCCGTACTTATACTGGCAGGAAAAAGAGGCAATTTGGAGGCCCTTGCACAAACTGGCTTTATTCTACCCAAATTGCCCTCCCACAAGTGTGTACTCCGAAAGAGTGTTTAGTGCCGCCGCTCACCTTGTCAGCAATCGGCGTACGAGGTTACTTCCAGAAAATGTGGAGAAGATGATGTTCATTAAAATGAATTATAATCAATTCCTCCGTGGAGACATTGACCAGCAGCAATTGCCTCCACAAAGTACACAGGGAGCTGAGATGGTGGATTCCAGTGGGGACGAATTGATAATCTGTGAGGAGGGGGATGTACACGGTGATATATCGGAGGATGATGATGAGGTGGACATCTTGCCTCTGTAGAGCCAGTTTGTGCAAGGAGAGATTAATTGCTTCTTTTTTGGTGGGGGTCCAAACCAACCCGTCATTTCAGTCACAGTCGTGTGGCAGACCCTGTCACTGAAATGATGGGTTGGTTAAAGTGTGCATGTCCTGTTTATACAACATAAGGGTGGGTGGGAGGGCCCAAGGACAATTCCATCTTGCACCTCTTTTTTCTTTAATTTTTCTTTGCGTCATGTGCTGTTTGGGGAGTATTGTTTTGAAGGGCCACCCTGCGTGACACTGCAGTGCCACTCCTAGATGGGCCAGGTGTTTGTGTCGGCCACTAGGGTCGCTTAGCTTACTCACACAGCTACCTCATTGCGCCTCTTTTTTTCTTTGCGTCATGTGCTGTTTGGGGAGTGTTTTTTGGAAGGGCCATCCTGCGTGACACTGCAGTGCCACTCCTAGATGGGCCAGGTGTTTGTGTCGGCCACTAGGGTCGCTTAGCTTACTCACACAGCTACCTCATTGCGCCTCTTTTTTTCTTTGCGTCATGTGCTGTTTGGGGAGTGTTTTTTTTGGAAGGGCCATCCTGCGTGACACTGCAGTGCCACTCCTAGATGGGCCAGGTGTTTGTGTCGGCCACTAGGGTCGCTTAGCTTACTCACACAGCTACCTCATTGCGCCTCTTTTTTTCTTTGCGTCATGTGCTGTTTGGGGAGTGTTTTTTGGAAGGGCCATCCTGCGTGACACTGCAGTGCCACTCCTAGATGGGCCAGGTGTTTGTGTCGGCCACTAGGGTCGCTTAGCTTACTCGCACAGCTACCTCATTGCGCCTCTTTTTTTCTTTGCGTCATGTGCTGTTTGGGGAGTGTTTTTTTTGGAAGGGCCATCCTGCGTGACACTGCAGTGCCACTCCTAGATGGGCCAGGTGTTTGTGTCGGCCACTAGGGTCGCTTAGCTTAGTCATCCAGCGACCTCGGTGCAAATTTTAGGACTAAAAATAATATTGTGAGGTGTGAGGTGTTCAGAATAGACTGAAAATGAGTGGAAATTATGGTTTTTGAGGTTAATAATACTTTGGGATCAAAATGACCCCCAAATTCTATGATTTAAGCTGTTTTTTTGTGTTTTTTGAAAAAAAACACCCGAATCCAAAACACACCCGAATCCGACAAAAAAAATTCGGTGAGGTTTTGCCAAAACGCGGTCGAACCCAAAACACGGCCGCGGAACCGAACCCAAAACCAAAACACAAAACCCGAAAAATTTCAAGTGCACATCTCTAATCTGCACCCCCTTTACCTATATCTGCTCACAGGTCTCGCTTTGTTTTATTTTGCTAATACCTCTCTTATATGCTCCCACATTGTGTGCAGCTCCACTCTTTTCCTCCCTCTGTGATGTACCGCAACACCGTTGTCTGTGCAAATGTTGAAGGAGCCATGCAGTAAAAGTGGTTGTGTTGCTGGTTATAAAGCAGTGCCATTGCCAACACCTATAAGTAGCAGTGCCACTCAATGTTTTTTGTTTGCTTTTTAAAACAACCACCAGCTTAGCCACTGCAATGCCCCCAGTCTGTGCTACCCCAGAGATATACCTTCCTTAACCTATGTGACAAATACATTTGTGGGTTGGGTAAAATGCCAATAAAAGTGAACATGTCAAGCCTGATGCCAGCACCGCTGATTACCCAGGCTTGTCTGGAGAATAGTGCCAGCCATTGAAGTGGTGGGGCAACACCCCCTTCCCCTCCTAGGTATGCATACAATCTACACTCTGGTTAGAATTCCTTCTTGGCCGGCACCATCTTACCAGTGATATTGGGGAAGATGACACGTGCACTAGGGAACAAAGACATCACTGGGAAGAGGGCACCACTCTGTATAGGTATACTCGGGAGGGAGGAAGGGGGGTGAAGCGAACCCGGCCCCTCCTACAGCCCGGGCCCAGGTAATTAGTACCCTGCTCGCCTCCCTCTCAGCGCCACTGCTTGCACCGGCCTATATTTAATGCAAAAGATGCATCTGAAAACAGGTCTGTACATCCTAAATTTAAGCATAAGAGGTGCTACCTTGCTGGGAAATGTAGTGCACACAGAAAAAAAGGAAAATAAAAGTGCACACTCTAAGCACTAAGAACACAGGTAATCAAGACAATAAAAACAATGACAATAAACTCTACAATTTAACACTAAAATAAAATTGAGGTTCTTAGCATAATTTTGGCCAAAAATGGGGGCCCGCCAACCATTTCAGGGTGACTACATTAGGTGGGCAGCTAGCATCCCTAATATTGACATATTATATAAATGTATCCAGGTCTTACCTATCATAGTGCCCATTCTAATATACTGTACAGCAAATGCAAGTGTCACGATCCAGGTAATTAGTCACCACTTCTTACCTTCTAAGTGTCTCCTGAGACTGTCCCAGCGCTCCAAGCCTGGATTCCACCTGCACTGTCTGCGTGCAGCACGCTGTGCAGCATTGCCTCAGTCTCCCCTCTGTGATCCCAGCAGTGCTGTCATGGCAAATACTCTGTTAATCCCTACTGCTGAAGTGAATGGCATCTCCTGCCGTCCGCGGCCTCCGCTGCCATTATCGCTGACTTCCACATGTTAAGGTACAAACAGACTTTTCCTCCAGATTCAAACATTCTACAGCCTATCCGCTGTGCTCTGGACTCTGCCTATTTATCCAGCCAATGCCTGCTTCCCAGCTGGTATAAATATCCTGCATCTAGGCTGCCTAATCGTCAGTGCTTTGGTTGTCTAACCCTGTACACATGTCTCTCCTGTTTGTGGATTCTTCAGCTTGTGCTTCCAGGTATTCCAGCTTCTGTGATCTTGCTCCACTAAGAGACCAGCACCAGTTACCATCCTGCGGTGCAGCCTGACTTCTGCAGTGTTCCAGCATTGCTCGGGGTTCTTCATCATCTCTAGTACCACTCTCTGTCACCAACGGTATTCCAATATCGCTCTGCATCTTCTACCACACAACATCGATCCACAGTTTCCATCGATACTCACCATCGGACTCTAATTTCAGCGGTAAGTTCAGCACACCTGTGCACCTGTGTTTATCCCAGCCTCCTGTGCATCACCTGCTGGGCAGTATCAGCTCGTTCCTCATCACAGCGGTTAGTTGTGGCCTACGGACTTACCAACTCCGGGTCTGGCAAGGACTTTGTCATCTTGTTCTGCATAGCCACAGCACTTATTACCTATGCGCTTTTAGGAACTGTACTGCTATATCCTTCTGCACATCTACTGTTGAAGTCATTGCATTACCAAGGTGTTCATACTGTGTGTTCAATAAATTGGCTTTATTTTTATACTCCGTTGTTGTGGTCACGCCTTCGGGCCAACGGTGCTAGATCTCCTGTATGTCCAGGAACCCTATTCTACCTTCACGGTTCACATACACGCCAGCCCCTACACCTGAGGCTTCCCCAGGTCAGCCTCAGCCCTCAGTTGTGACATCAAGGACCCATACTAATTAAAAACACTTATGGCCAGGTGGGTGGGGCGCTAATCTAGATAGAAGAGTCTCCATCTTCAAGTGTACATACATACAGAATTAGAGAATAAAGAGGGGACTGGACTGCACACCCTAATTTTAAACATGAGGTGCTCCCTTGCTGAGACTTGTGGTGCCACACAGAAAAAAGGAAAATCCAGGTGCACACTCTAAGAACACTGGTAATCTGAACAGTTATAATAAATGCTACAATTTAACGTGGAGTAAAATTGAGGTTCTTAGCACAATTTTGGCCAACGAGGGGGCAGCGACATTTACACTACCACTGCGGAAGGTACTGTATTTTGGGACAAGTCCATTAGTATGGACGAACAGAGGAAGAAGACGCGGTGGGAAGCCTTGCATGCTCAGAAGATGCAGGTCGGAGGTCACATTGGCTAACTGCTCCATGTACTAGTGCCCATAGAAACACAGAAACATAGAATTTGACTGCAGATAAGAACCACTTGGCCCATCTAGTCTGACCCTTTTTTATTTTTTTACATTATTTTTATCTTTAACCTTGGGGGTAATTCCAAGTTGATCGCAGCAGGAAATTTTTTAGCAGTTGGGCAAAACCATGTGCACTGCAGGGGGGGGCAGATATAACATGTGCAGAGAGAGTTAGAGTTGGGTGGGTTATATTGTTTCTGTGCAGGGTAAATACTGGCTGCTTTATTTTTACACTGCAAATTAGATTGCAGATTGAACTCACCACACCCAAATCTATCTCTCTCTGCACATGTTATATCTGTCCCCACTGCAGTGCACATGGTTTTGCCCAACTGCTAAAAAATTTCCTGCTGCGATCAACTTGGAATTACCCCCACTGTTTGATCCTTATTTCTTTGTAAGGATGGCCCTCATTCCGAGTTGTTCGCTCGCTAGCTACTTTTAGCAGCATTGCACACGCTAGACCGCCGCCCTCTGGTAGTGTATCTTAGCATAGCAGAATTGCTAACGAAAGATTAGTAATTCTGCTATTAATGGGGGTCATTCCGAGTTGTTCGCAACGGAGCGATTAAGGCAAAAATGCGCATGCATATTCGCAATTCTTCTAATCTTTCGTTCGCAATTCTGCTAAGCTAAGATACACTCCCAGAGGGTGGCGGCCTAGCGTGTGCAATGCTGCTAAAAGCAGCTAGCGAGCGAACAACTCGGAATGACCCCCAATAGCAGAATTGCTAACGAAAGATTAGCAATTCTGCTATTAAGTATTTCCTTGCAGTTTCTGTGTAGCTCCAGACCTACTCCTAGATTGCGATCACGTCAGTCCGTTTATTTCCTGGTTTGACGTCACACACGTCCTGCGTCCGGCCAGCCACTCCTCCATTTCTCCAGCCACTCCTGCGTTTTTACCTGGCATGCCTGCGTTTTTTAGCACATTCCCTGAAAACGGCCAGTTTCCGCACAGAAACACCCACTTCCTGTCAATCACACTACGATCAGCAGAGCGATTGAAAAGCTTCGTTCACCCGTGAGTAAAATAGCATAGTTTTGTGTAAAATTGCTTAGCGCGTGCGCCCTGCTGTGCATACGCATGCGCAGAACTGCCGGATTTTAGCCTATTAGCAATTCTGCTAAAATTAGCAGCGAGCGAACAACTCGGAATGAGGGCCCATATCCTTATGTCTATCCCATGCATGTTTAAATTGCTCTACTGTCTTAGCCTCTACCACCTCTGATGGGAGGCTATTCCACTTGTCCACTACCCTTTATGTGAAGTCATTTTTCCTCAAATTTCCCCTGAACCTCCCCCCCCTCCAGTCTCAGTGCATGTCCGCTGGCTATAGGAAGAAACAGAGGCAGTGGAGAGTGTACCTTCAATATTTTAAATCCTTCTTCCCTCCCTCCCTCCCTCCTTGTTGCTCCCCTGACAGCTGGTGTTCGAAGGCCAATCCTTCCATTGCCTCCGGGAGTTACGTCACTAGTTTCTGTATTGCTGTACTTGTGTGTGTATAGTTCTGAGCTCAGTGGGCCCCTATACAGCCACCCTGTAGCTAGACCACTGGATACATGCTGCAAACAAGTGTACAGCAGTTTAGGCAGGATCCTTCCCTATGTGTAGAACAAAGTTCTATATGGAATATTATTTAAAATATTGTGAATAATGGAGACCATTTTAGACGTAATACAAAAGACGTAATACAAAAGACATTGCATGGAAATGGTGTTTGATTGCACTGCCAGGTGCTGATGACAGTTATGTAATATATTGCAGAACAGTCTCATGAGAGTTCTCTTAGAGCTCAAATAGAAAAACCACCAGCAGCAGCAGCAACTTTTTCCTTAACTCACATGATAATTAAGCGTTACTAAGTACAAATACAATGTATAATGCATGTCTTTTGTATGTTGTGGGATGTCTTGATAAAAAAACTGACGCTCTGAAACGTTGACTATACTTTCCTTGCCTGCGTTATTTGATTGGGATCTCAGTCTTGGAGTGCCATCCACTACACTTGGCATCTGGGTGGTAGTTTGGGTGAGTGCCAGACTTTGGGTGAGTGCCAGACATGTCTGTGCTGCATATGTGTAATCAGTGCAGCAAGTATGGCGGTACGAGGCGGTACTGTGTACTGGTAAGAAATTGGCAGCCGGTACGCAGTACCGCCGGGCCGACCACCTTGCATCTACTGTGTCCGAGGGGAGGATAGCGCAGCATGCGCCCCTACTGCCCCTCTCCTGCCCAGTCAGTCTTGTCTGCCTCCAGCGGCAGAGGCGACGGTGGCGTGTATCACAATCAGGCGAAGGTTCGTGAGCCAATCAGAGCTGATTTAAGATACATGCCACCACCGCAGGAGACTGAACTGAGGGCAGGAGAGGGGCAGAAGAGGCAAGCAGTGCGCTCTCCTCTCCCAGACAAAGTGACACTGCAGAGCCGTCCCCAGGCAGCAGCAGCAGCAGTGAGTTGCACTACTGGCACTATTGGGGGGGCATATGGGTATCTGGCAATGTGGGGGCATATGTGTATCTGGTACTGTGAGGGCATATGTGTATCTGGTACTGTGGGGGAATATTTGTATCTGGCACTGTAGGGGCATATCTGGCACTGTGGGAGCATATCTGGCACCGTGGGGGCATATGTGTATCTGGCACAGTGGGGGCATATGTATATCTGGTACTGTGGGGGCATGTGTGTATCTGGCACTGTGGGAGCATATCTGGCACCATTGGGGCATATGTGTATCTGGCACCATGGGGGCATATGTGTATCTGGCACCATGGTGGCATATGTGTAGCTGGTACCGTGGGGGCATGTGTATATCTGGCTCTGGAGGGGTATATCTGACACTGTGGGAGCATATCTGGCACCATGGGGGCATATGTGTATCTGGCACTGTGGGGGCATATGTGTATATGGCACTGTGGGGGCATATCTGGCACTGTGGGGGCATATCTGGCACTGTGGAGGCATTTCTGGCACCAGGAGGCATATGTGTATCTGGCACTGTGAGGGCATATCTGGCACTGTGGGGGCATATCTGGCCCGCAGCGGCTTTCAGGGCCGGAGCACTGCTGCTGGAAAGAGCTTTTACTTACAGGTCGATGGAGGAGGCTGGAGATAACACAAGCAGCGCCAGAGCTTGGAGCGGCTGAGAGTATCTGTCCTGCTCCCACTTGTCGTCCTGCTCAAAAACTGCTAGCAGAACAGGACATGGCTGATGAAAGTTCAGGTAAATTCAGAGCAGAGGTACAGTAGTATGTGGAGAAATGTTTTCTGCGTTTCCCTGCTGAGCTTCAATGGAGCAAAGTGCAGGGGACTCCCTCCGGAGAGCATCCCAGGAAGAGAAAGAGTTATAAGCTGGTTGAACGCATGGAGCTTTATGTGACCAGTTTCTACTTTCTAGTGCTGCGTAAGATTTCAGAAGGGATTTTACATATTAGACTGCATATTCAAAAATGATTTTTCAAAGGCAGAGCCGGCCTTAGGCATAGGCAAACTAGGCAATTGCCTAGGGCATTTGATATTCCAAGGGGCATCAGCAGCTTCTGCTGATTAAAATGATATGCGGCATGCCTATTTTCTGTGTGTAGCATTTCATATGCAGATACAGCCACAGTCTCACACAGTATATATGCATGCTGCATATCATTTTAATCAGTAGAAGCTGCTTGTGCATCCTAGCCACATAGCAATGCAAATAAGATGCATTTTCATTACAAAAAAGGTGCCATATGTTAGAATTGAGGCAATATTTATGAGGACACATCTGTATCCAAGCAGAGGTAGAGGTCACAGTGTTAGTGGCAGTGTGATTGCTGTGTGCATGTGAGTGGGTTGGTTGTGCAGTAGTGTTCGGAATATGTGTATGGAGCATTATGTGTGTCATGTAAAAATGCATTAATAATGTGCAACATATGTGTAAGGGGCACTATGCATGTCATTATGTGTAAATGTGCGGCATATGTGTAAAAGGGTACTACTGTATGTGTGTCATGTGTATTGGGGCACTAATAATGTGCAGCAAATGTGTAGCGGGCACTATGTGTGTCATTATGTGTATAAGGGCATTAATAATGTGCAGCTTATGTGTAAGGGACATTATGTGTAAAAGGACATTAATAAAGGTTGTCATAATGTGTAAGGCGCATTATGTTTATAAGGACATTAATAATGTGTCTCATATGTGTAAGGGGCATTACTGTGTGGAATTATGTGTATAAGGTGCTCTACTATGTGGCGTTGCATATAGAAAGGGCACTACTGTGTCGTCTAATGTGAATAAAGAGCAATAGGGTGTGATGTAATGTGAATAAGGAGCTCTACTGTGAGTAGTAACGTTTATAAAGTAAAGTGATACTACTGTGGGATGTAATATGAATTAGGAATACTATCGCATGATCAAATGTGAATGAAGTTGCAGTACTGTGTGGCGTAATTTGAATTGGGGTTACTATTGTGTGGCCATGCCACTTGCCTGCAAGAACACACCCCTTTTTGGGCTGTGCGCCAAATGTGCAAACTGTTCCTATTTAAAATATAGGGGGTACAAACACCAAAATAAGGACTGCTATGGGTGAGGGGTGATGGTGCTGGGAAAGAGGTGCAAGGTCAGAGGCGGAACCAGCGGTGGTGCTAGGGGGCACCAGCCAGAATCTTGCCTAGGGCATCATATTGGTTAGGGCCGGCTCTGTTCAAAGGTGATTATTCCTTTTCAGATCTTTTGGTGTTATCTAGGGCACGGTTTTATCTTTTGTTCACCTGGGTGTTTGGATTGTGGCTGAAATGCCGGTGTGCGGGATGCCGACGGTCAGAATACCGACTACAGCATCCCACTGTTTAGAATACCGACAGGGGTCGGGAAGTAAGCTAACCCTCACTCCCTTACCCCCTAACCCTCCCTTACTGCAGCCAAACCCTGTAGCCTAACCCTAACCCTGCCCGGTGGTACCTATTCCTCCCTCCCCACGGCCTAAACCTAACCCCCCCATCTTCCCACAGCCTAACTCTAGCCCTCCCCGGTGGTAACTAGTGATGTGCACCGGAAATTTTTCGGGTTTTGTGTTTTGGTTTTGGATTCGGTTCGGCGGCGGTGTTTTGGATTCGGACGCGTTTTGGCAAAACCTCCCTGAAAATTTTTTGTCGGATTCGGGTGTGTTTTGGATTCGGGTGTTTTTTAACAAAAAAAACTCAAAAACAGCTTAAATCATAGAATTTGGGGGTCATTTTGATCCCATAGTATTATTAACCTCAATAACCATAATTTACACTCCTTTTCAGTCTATTCTGAACACCTCACACCTCACAATATTATTTTTAGTCCTAAAATTTGCACACAAACACCTGGCCCATCTAGGAGTGGCACTGCAGTGTCAGGCAGGATGGCACTTCAAAAAAATTGTCCCCAAACAGCACATGATGCAAAGAAAAAAAGAGGCGCACTAAGGTCGCTGTGTGACTAAGCTAAGCGAAAACAAGTCGCCGACACAAACACCTGGCCCATCTAGGAGTGGCACTGCAGTGTCAGGCAGGATGGCACTAGTGATGAGCGGGTTCGGTTTCTCGGAAACCGAACCCCCCCGAACTTCACGCTTTTTACACGGGTCCGAGGCAGACTCGGATCTTCCCGCCTTGCTCGGTTAACCCGAGCGCGCCCGAACGTCATCATCCCGCTGTCGGATTCTCGCGAGGCTCGGATTCTATCGCGAGACTCGGATTCTATCGCGAGACTCGGATTCTATATAAGGAGCCGCGCGTCGCCGCCATTTTCACACGTGCATTGAGATTGATAGGGAGAGGACGTCTGGCGTCCTCTCCGTTTAGAGTAGACTAGAGAGTAGTAGAGAGTGACACTTGATTTACTAATTTTGGGGAGCATATTAGGAGTACTACTTGCTGATAGTGTGACCAGTGACCACCAGTTTAATTAATCCGTTCCCTGCCTGAAAAAAAACGATACACAGTGTGACACAGTCACATACCATATCTGTGCTCAGCCTCAGTGTGCCCTCAGTGTGCTGCATCATCTATGTAATACTGTATATCTGACTGTGCTGAGTGCTCACTGCTCACACAGCTTAATTGTGGGGGAGACTGGGGAGCAGTTATAGCAGGAGTACATATTTTTAACAGTGCACACTTTTGCTGCCAGAGTGCCACTGCCAGTGCCAGTGTGACTGACCAGTGACCATTGACCACAAGTATATTGTGATTGTCTGCCTGAAAAAGTTAAACACTCGTCGTGTGGTGTTTTTTTTAATTCTATAAACGCATTCTGCTGACAGTGTCCAGCAGGTCCGTCATTATATAATATATACCTGTCCGGCTGCAGTAGTGATATATATATATTTTTTATATCATTATCATCCAGTCTATATTAGCACTGCAGCAGACGCAGTACGGTAGTCCACGGCTGTAGCTACCTCTGTGTCGGCAGTCGCTCGTCCATCCATAATTGTATACCACCTACCCGTGGTGTTTTTTTCTTTTTCTATCTTCTTGATACTAGTAGCTTACTTTAGGAGTCTGCAGTGCTGAGCTGACAGTGTCCAGCAGGTCCGTCATTATATAATATATACCTGTCCGGCTGCAGTAGTGATATATATATATTTTATATCTCATTATCATCCAGTCTATATTAGCAGCAGACGCAGTACGGTAGTCCACGGCTGTAGCTACCTCTGTGTCGGCAGTCGCTCGTCCATCCATAATTGTATACCACCTACCCGTGGTGTTTTTTTCTTTTTTCTATCTTCTTGATACTAGTAGCTTACTTTAGGAGTCGGCAGTGCTGAGCTGACAGTGTCCAGCAGGTCCGTCATTATATAATATATACCTGTCCGGCTGCAGTAGTGATATATATATATATTTTTTATATCATTATCATCCAGTCTATATTAGCAGCAGACGCAGTACGGTAGTCCACGGCTGTAGCTACCTCTGTGTCGGCAGTCGCTCGTCCATCCATAATTGTATACCACCTACCCGTGGTGTTTTTTTCTTTTTTCTATCTTCTTGATACTAGTAGCTTACTTTAGGAGTCTGCAGTGCTGAGCTGACAGTGTCCAGCAGGTCCGTCATTATATAATATATACCTGTCCGGCTGCAGTAGTGATATATATATATTTTATATCTCATTATCATCCAGTCTATATTAGCAGCAGACGCAGTACGGTAGTCCACGGCTGTAGCTACCTCTGTGTCGGCAGTCGCTCGTCCATCCATAATTGTATACCACCTACCTGTGGTGTTTTTTCTTTTTTCTATCTTCTTGATACTAGTAGCTTACTTTAGGAGTCTGCAGTGCTGAGCTGACAGTGTCCAGCAGGTCCGTCATTATATAATATATACCTGTCCAGCTGCAGTAGTGATATATATATATTTTATATCTCATTATCATCCAGTCTATATTAGCAGCAGACGCAGTACGGTAGTCCACGGCTGTAGCTACCTCTGTGTCGGCAGTCGCTCGTCCATCCATAATTGTATACCACCTACCCGTGGTGTTTTTTTCTTTTTTCTATCTTCTTGATACTAGTAGCTTACTTTAGGAGTCTGCAGTGCTGAGCTGACAGTGTCCAGCAGGTCCGTCATTATATAATATATACCTGTCCGGCTGCAGTAGATATATATATATATTTTATATCTCATTATCATCCAGTCTATATTAGCAGCAGACGCAGTACGGTAGTCCACGGCTGTAGCTACCTCTGTGTCGGCAGTCGCTCGTCCATCCATAATTGTATACCACCTACCCGTGGTGTTTTTTTCTTTTTTCTATCTTCTTGATACTAGTAGCTTACTTTAGGAGTCTGCAGTGCTGAGCTGACAGTGTCCAGCAGGTCCGTCATTATATAATATATACCTGTCCGGCTGCAGTAGTGATATATATATATTTTATATCTCATTATCATCCAGTCTATATTAGCAGCAGACGCAGTACGGTAGTCCACGGCTGTAGCTACCTCTGTGTCGGCAGTCGCTCGTCAATCCATTAGTATACTAGTATCCATCCATCTCCATTGTTTACCTGAGGTGCCTTTTAGTTGTGCCTATTAAAATATGGAGAACAAAAATGTTGAGGTTCCAAAAATAGGGAAAGATCAAGATCGACTTCCACCTCGTGCTGAAGCTGCTGCCACTAGTCATGGCCGAGACGATGAAATGCCAGCAACGTCGTCTGCCAAGGCCGATGCCCAATGTCATAGTACAGAGCATGTAAAATCCAAAACACCAAATATCAGTAAAAAAAGGACTAAAAAATCTAAAATAAAATCGTCGGAGGAGAAGCGTAAACTTGCCAATATGCCATTTACCACACGGAGTGGCAAGGAACGGCTGAGGCCCTGGCCTATGTTCATGGCTAGTGGTTCAGCTTCACATGAGGATGGAAGCACTCAGCCTCTCGCTAGAAAAATGAAAAGACTCAAGCTGGCAAAAGCACAGCAAAGAACTGTGCGTTCTTCGAAATCACAAATCCACAAGGAGAGTCCAATTGTGTCGTTTGCGATGCCTGACCTTCCCAACACTGGACGTGAAGAGCATGCGCCTTCCACCATTTGCACGCCCCCTGCAAGTGCTGGAAGGAGCACCCGCAGTCCAGTTCCTGATAGTC
Source organism: Pseudophryne corroboree (assembly GCF_028390025.1). Lineage (NCBI taxonomy): Eukaryota > Metazoa > Chordata > Amphibia > Anura > Myobatrachidae > Pseudophryne > Pseudophryne corroboree. The sequence continues at coordinate 286,345,575 of NC_086454.1, read as the reverse complement.
AGATTGAAGATGTCAGTGTTGAAGTACACCAGGATGAGGAGGATATGGGTGTTGCTGGCGCTGGGGAGGAAATTGACAAGGAGGATTCTGATGGTGAGGTGGTTTGTTTAAGTCAGGCACCCGGGGAGACACCTGTTGTCCGTGGGAGGAATAGGGCCATTGACATGCCTGGTGAAAATACCAAAAAAATCAGCTCTTCGGTGTGGAAGTATTTCAACAGAAATGCGGACAACATTTGTCAAGCCGTGTGTTGCCTTTGTCAAGCTGTAATAAGTAGGGGTAAGGACGTTAACCACCTCGGAACATCCTCCCTTATACGTCACCTGCAGCGCATTCATCATAAGTCAGTGACAAGTTCAAAAACTTTGGGCGACAGCGGAAGCAGTCCACTGACCAGTAAATCCCTTCCTCTTGTAACCAAGCTCACGCAAACCACCCCACCAACTCCCTCAGTGTCAATTTCCTCCTTCCCCAGGAATGCCAATAGTCCTGCAGGCCATGTCACTGGCAATTCTGACGAGTCCTCTCCTGCCTGGGATTCCTCCGATGCATCCTTGAGTGTAATGCCTACTGCTGCTGGCGCTGCTGTTGTTGCTGCTGGGAGTCGATGGTCATCCCAGAGGGGAAGTCGTACTCGTAAGACCACTTTTACTACTTCCACCAAGCAATTGACTGTCCAACAGTCCTTTGCGAGGAAGATGAAATATCACAGCAGTCATCCTGCTGCAAAGCGGATAACTGAGGCCTTGGCATCCTGGGCGGTGAGAAACGTGGTTCCGGTATCCATCATTACTGCAGAGGCAACTAGAGACTTGTTGGAGGTACTGTGTCCCCGGTACCAAATACCATCTAGGTTCCATTTCTCTAGGCAGGCGATACCGAAAATGTACACAGACCTCAGAAAAAGACTCACCAGTGTCCTAAAAAATGCAGTTGTACCCAATGTCCACTTAACCACGGAGATGTGGACAAGTGGAGCAGGGCAGGCTCAGGACTATATGACGTGATGTATGGACTCCCGCCGCAAGAACAGCAGCGGCGGCACCAGTAGCAGCATCTCGCAAACGCCAACTCTTTCCTAGGCAGGCTACGCTTTGTATCACCGCTTTCCAGAATACGCACACAGCTAAAAACCTCTTACGGCAACTGAGGAAGATCATCGCAGAATGGCTTACCCCAATTGGACTCTCCTGTGGATTTGTGGCATCGGACAACGCCAGCAATATTGTGTGTGCATTAAATATGGGCAAATTCCAACACGTCCCATGTTTTGCACATACCTTGAATTTGGTGGTGCAGAATTATTTAAAAAACGAGAGGGGCGTGCAAGAGATGCTGTCGGTGGCCAGAAGAATTGCGGGACACTTTCGGCGTACAGGCAAGCCGTACAGAAGACTGGAGCACCACCAAAAACGCCTGAACCTGCCCTGCCATCATCTGAAGCAAGAAGTGGTAACGAGGTGGAATTCAACCCTCTATATGCTTCAGAGGTTGGAGGAGCAGCAAAAGGCCATTCAAGCCTGTACAACTGAGCACGATATAGGAGGTGGAATGCACCTGTCTTAAGCGCAGTGGAGAATGATTTCAACGTTGTGCAAGGTTCTGCAACCTTTTGAACTTGCCACACGTGAAGTCAGTTCAGACACTGCCAGCCTGAGTCAGGTCATTCCCCTCATCAGGCTTTTGCAGAAGAAGCTGGAGACATTGAAGGAGGAGCTAACACAGAGCAATTCCGCTAGGCATGTGGGACTTGTGGATGGAGCCCTTAATTCGCTTAACAAGGATTCACGGGTGGTCAATCTGTTGAAATCAGAGCACTACATTTTGGCCACCGTGCTCGATCCTAGATTTAAAACCTACCTTGGATCTCTATTTCCGGCAGACACAAGTCTGCTGGGGTTCAAAGAACTGCTGGTGACAAAATTGTCAAGTCAAGCGGAACGCGACCTGTCAACATCTCCTCCTTCACATTCTCCCGCAACTGGGGGTGCGAGGAAAAGGCTCAGAATTCCGAGCCCACCCGCTGGCGGTGATGCAGGGCAGTCTGGAGCGACTGCTGATGCTGACATCTGGTCCGGACTGAAGGACCTGACAACGATTACGGACATGTCGTCTACTGTCACTGCATATGATTCTCTCCCCATTGAAAGAATGGTGGAGGATTATATGAGTGACCGCATCCAAGTAGGCACGTCAGACAGTCCGTACTTATACTGGCAGGAAAAAGAGGCAATTTGGAGGCCCTTGCACAAACTGGCTTTATTCTACCTAAGTTGCCCTCCCACAAGTGTGTACTCCGAAAGAGTGTTTAGTGCCGCCGCTCACCTTGTCAGCAATCGGTGTACGAGGTTACATCCAGAAAATGTGGAGAAGATGATGTTCATTAAAATGAATTATAATCAATTCCTCCGTGGAGACATTGACCAGCAGCAATTGCCTCCACAAAGTACACAGGGAGCTGAGATGGTGGATTCCAGTGGGGACGAATTGATAATCTGTGAGGAGGGGGATGTACACGGTGATATATCGGAGGATGATGATGAGGTGGACATCTTGCCTCTGTAGAGCCAGTTTGTGCAAGGAGAGATTAATTGCTTCTTTTTTGGTGGGGGTCCAAACCAACCCGTCATTTCAGTCACAGTCGTGTGGCAGACCCTGTCACTGAAATGATGGGTTGGTTAAAGTGTGCATGTCCTGTTTATACAACATAAGGGTGGGTGGGAGGGCCCAAGGACAATTCCATCTTGCACCTCTTTTTTCTTTAATTTTTCTTTGCGTCATGTGCTGTTTGGGGAGTGTTTTTTGGAAGGGCCATCCTGCGTGACACTCCAGTGCCACTCCTAGATGGGCCAGGTGTTTGTGTCGGCCACTAGGGTCGCTTATCTTACTCACACAGCTACCTCATTGCGCCTCTTTTTTTCTTTGCGTCATGTGCTGTTTGGGGAGTGTTTTTTGGAAGGGCCATCCTGCGTGACACTGCAGTGCCACTCCTAGATGGGCCAGGTGTTTGTGTCGGCCACTAGGGTCGCTTAGCTTACTCACACAGCTACCTCATTGCGCCTCTTTTTTTCTTTGCGTCATGTGCTGTTTGGGGAGTGTTTTTTGGAAGGGCCATCCTGCGTGACACTGCAGTGCCACTCCTAGATGTGCCAGGTGTTTGTGTCGGCCACTAGGGTTGCTTATCTTACTCACACAGCTACCTCATTGCGCCTCTTTTTTTCTTTGCGTCATGTGCTGTTTGGGGAGTGTTTTTTGGAAGGGCCATCCTGCGTGACACTGCAGTGACACTCCTAGATGGGCCAGGTGTTTGTGTCGGCCACTTGGGTCGCTTAGCTTAGCCATCCAGCGACCTCGGTGCAAATTTTAGGACTAAAAATAATATTGTGAGGTGTGAGGTGTTCAGAATAGCCTGAAAATGAGTGGAAATTATGGTTATTGAGGTTAATAATACTTTGGGATCAAAATGACCCCCAAATTCTATGATTTAAGCTGTTTTTTAGGGTTTTTTGAAAAAAACACCCGAATCCAAAACACACCCGAATCCGACAAAAAAAATTCGGTGAGGTTTTGCCAAATCGCGTTCGAACCCAAAACACGGCCGCGGAACCGAACCCAAAACCAAAACACAAAACCCGAAAAATTTTCGGTGCTCATCACTAGATGGCACTTCAAAAAAATTGTACCCAAACAGCACATGATGCAAAGAAAAAAAGAGGCGCACCAAGGTCGCTGTGTGACTAAGCTAAGCGACACAAGTGGCCGACACTAACACCTGGCCATCTAGGAGTGGCACTGCAGTGTCAGGCAGGATGGCACTTCAAAAAAATTGTCCCCAAACAGCACATGATGCAAAGAAAAAAAGAGGCGCACCAAGGTCGCTGTGTGACTAAGCTAAGCGACACAAGTGGCCGACACAAACACCTGGCCCATCTAGGAGTGGCACTGCAGTGTCAGGCAGGATGGCACTTCAAAAAAATTGTCCCCAAACAGCACATGATGCAAAGAAAAAAAGAGGCGCACCAAGGTCGCTGTGTGACTAAGCTAAGCGTCACAAGTGGCCGACACAAACACCTGGCCCATCTAGGAGTGGCACTGCAGTGTCAGGCAGGATGGCACTTCAAAAAAATTGTCCCCAAACAGCACATGATGCAAAGAAAAAAAGAGGCGCACCAAGGTCGCTGTGTGACTAAGCTAAGCGACCCTAGTGGCCGACACAAACACCTGGCCCATCTAGGAGTGGCACTGCAGTGTCATGCAGGATGGCAGATTTAAAAAATAGTCCCCAAACAGCACATGATGCAAAGAAAAAAAGAGGCGCACTAAGGTCGCTGTGTGACTAAGCTAAGCGACACAAGTGGCCGACACAAACACCTGGCCCATCTAGGAGTGGCACTGCAGTTTTCTAGTGAGAGGATGAGTGCTTCCATTATCATGTGAATCTGAACCACTAGCCATGAACATAGGCCAGGGCCTCAGCCGTTCCTTGCCACTCCGTGCCGTAAATGGCATATTGGCAAGTTTACGCTTCTCATCAGACGCTTTAAATTTTGATTTTTGGGTCATTTTACTGAACTTTTGTTTTTTGGATTTTACATGTTCTCTACTATGACATTGGGCATCGGCCTTGGCAGACGACGTTGATGGCATTTCATCGTCTCGGCCATGACTAGTGGCAGCAGCTTCAGCACGAGGTGGAAGTGGATCTTGATCTTTCCCTATTTTAACCTCCACATTTTTGTTCTCCATTTTTTAATGTGTGGAATTATATGCCAGTATCAATAGCAATGGCCTACTACTATATATACTGCGCACAACTGAAATACACCACAGGTATGGATGGATAGTATACTTGACGACACAGAGGTAGGTAGAGCAGTGGCCTTCTGTACCGTACTGCTATATATACTGGTGGTCACTGTCAGCAAACTGCAAAACTAAAATGCACCACAGGTATAGAATCTAGATGGATAGTATACTTGACGACACAGAGGTAGGTAGAGCAGTGGCCTTCCGTACCGTACTGCTATATATACTGGTGGTCACTGTCAGCAAACTGCAAAACTAAAATGCACCACAGGTATAGAATCTAGATGGATAGTATACTTGACGACACAGAGGTAGGTAGAGCAGTGGCCTTCCGTACCGTACTGCTTTATATACACGTGGTCACTGTCAGCAAACTGCAAAACTAAAATGCACCACAGGTATAGAATCTAGATGGATAGTATACTTGACGACACAGAGGTAGGTAGAGCAGTGGCCTTCCGTACCGTACTGCTATATATACTGGTGGTCACTGTCAGCAAACTGCAAAACTAAAATGCACCACAGGTATAGAATCTAGATGGATAGTATACTTGACGACACAGAGGTAGGTAGAGCAGTGGCCTTCCGTACCGTACTGCTATATATACTGGTGGTCACTGTCAGCAAAACTCTGCACTGTACTCCTCCTATATAATACTGCTGGTCCCCAGTCCCCACAATAAAGCAGTGTGAGCACAGATATGTGCAGCACACTGAGCACAGATATGGAGCTTTTTTCAGGCAGACAACGTATAATACTGGTGGTCACTGGTCAGCAAAACTCTGCACTGTACTCCTCCTATATAATACTGCTGGTCCCCAGTCCCCACAATAAAGCAGTGTGAGCACAGATATATGCAGCACACTGAGCACAGATATGGAGCGTTTTTCAGGCAGACAACGTATAATACTCGTGGTCACTGGTCAGCAAAACTCTGCACTGTACTCCTCCTATATAATACTGCTGGTCCCCAGTCCCCACAATAAAGCAGTGTGAGCACAGATATATGCAGCACACTGAGCACAGATATGGAGCGTTTTTCAGACAGAGAACGGATAAAACTGGTGGTCACTGATCAGCAAAACTCTGCACTGTACTCCTCCTATATAATACAGCTGCTCCCCAGTCCCCACAATTAAGCAATAAGCACAAATATTTGCATCAACATTAATAAACGGAGAGGACGCCAGCCACGTCCTCTCCCTAACATTTCCAATGCAAGAGTGAAAATGGCGGTGACGCGCGGCTGCTTATATAGAATCCAAATGTCGCGAGAATCCGAAAGCGGGATGATGACGTTCGGGCGCGCTCGGGTTAACCGAGCCATACGGGAGAATCCGAGTATGCCTCGGATCCGTGTAAAATGGGTGAAGTTCGGGGGGGTTCGATTTTCGAGGAACCGAACCCGCTCATCACTAGCGGTAACTAGACCCCAACCCCCCTCCCTGCAGCTTGAACCCTATCCTCCTACCCCCGCGGCCTAACCCTAACCCTCCCCAGGGGTGCTTAACCCTTCCTCACGCAGCCAAAACCTAACCCCCCTTTCCCGCAGCCTAACCAAAACCCTCCCCCTGCAGCCTAATCCAACCCCCGAGCCCCCCCCCCCTCCCACATGACTTATCTCTGAGACGTCCCAGCAGGCAGTCGATCAGGATCCCAGCTGTCAGGATGCTGGCGCCGGCATTATGATCCTATTCAGGATGCCAGTGGCGGCATTCTGATCATTGTTGGGATTCCGGCGTTGGCCTTTTGACAGCAGGGATCCCAACCACCTAGATCCTGAACGGATCCTGGGTGTTTGTCAAGTGAATGTGTTAATAGGGTGTGTTGCATATAAGTTTTTCTGATTTTTCCCTATTTAACATATCATTGTGGGAGTGACAGGTGGCCATTCCTCTATATGTAATCCTAGCTGCACTCTCCACTTCACTGTGCACATCATTTAAGTACATTTTTGATATATTGTGCTGGATGCTGATGCCAAGCCTCTGGGCTCTGTCATTGTCTTAAAAGTTACCCCTCATACTGCCATGCAGCTCCCCAAGCCCACCCCTATGCCCCAGTAAACACAGTGCTCTCGCCCTAATACACCATAATAATTCACATTTTGTTAAAGCATTAACTGCCAGCTCAGTTTGCATCAGTGATGGTGCACTGTGCTGCAGCCACAGATCCGGTGCAAACAGGGCCTGTTCTAGACCTTGTGGCGCCCAGGGCGAAAGTTTCCTGTGGCGCCAAAACCCCCCCCCCCCTTCCAGGTAAAATACAGTTGGTGCACGCCGAGGGGCATGACTTCATAGGGAAGGGGCATGGCTTCTTGATAGACAAGGGGCGTGCCCACAGTTATCCCCCTGTACTTGTGCCCCACTGTAGCTGTGCCCCCTGTAGCAGTGCCCCCTTTAGTAGTGCCCCCTGTAGTTGTGCCCCTTGTATCTGTGCCCCCAGTAGCAGTGCCCCCTATAGTAGTGCCCCTTGTAGCTGTGCCCCCAGTTGATTTGCACCCTGTAGCAGTGCCCCCAGTATGTGCCCCCTGTAGTTGTGTCCCCAGTAGTTGTGCCCCCCTGTAGATTTGCCCCCAGTAGCTGTGCCCCCAGTAGTTGTGCCCCCTGTAGCTGTGCCCCTTGTAGCAGTGCCCCCTGTAGTAGTGCCCCCAGTAGCTGTGCCCCTTGTAGCTGTGCCCCCAGTTGATTTGCCCCCAGTAGCTGTTCCCCCTGTAGCAGTGCCCTCAGTATATGCCCCCTGTAGATCTGCCCCCAGTAGCTGTGCCCCCTGTAGTAGTGCCCCCAGTAGTAGTGCCCCCAGTATGTGCCCCCAGTAGTTGTGCCCCCTGTAGCCGCTTTGAAACCCTAAAAAAAAAAACCACAATACTTACCAGCCTCGCTCCTGCTTCCGGACCGCTGCTGCCGCTGCTGCTGCTGTCTCCGGGCGCCGGCTCCTCTCTATGGGAAAGACGTCATGACTTCTCTCCCATAGCAGCGCCGCACTGACACTAGGGGTCAATTTTGACCTCTAGCGTCAGTCAGCGACGCCGGCTACAGCGGGCGCACACGGCGCTCGCTGCAGCCGGGGAGCGGGGAGGGAGGATGGATTAGTAGCAGCTCTTGCCACGGCGGCGACGCCCTCAGGGTAGCGGCACCCCCGGTAAAAAGCCTGCTTGCCCGTGGCAAGAGCCGCTACTGGGTGTAAACAGACAAAGGAGCAATCAATCAGTGCATACAGAATGCACTTTGCTGATTTAAGGTCTATTATCTTTTTAGAGAAAATTATTATTAATGTATTGGTTAAATTGACTGCAAATCATGATCTTAATCAGGGAAATTGTCAATAAGTTGCCCAAATACTATGAGATCCTGGTTGGTCGGTAGAGTCAGCTTAACAGATTGTCTTAACACTGATTCAGAGACAGATGCTGTAGCACAGTTTCTGCATATTTGTACAAAACGGCTGTGCTTAAATATGTTCATTCAGCAGGTGGCATCAAACTCCCGTTTTCTGGAATGTGGCCATCGCTGCCCCTTCCCTGCCACCAAATGAATGCATCATATCAGTCCTGCAGTGGTTTAAGGGGCACTGACCGTCGTTGTAGACACTGAGGACATGGGAATTTCAGACATGATCGCTCGCTAGCATTTTTGCAGCGCTGTGATCAGGTCAGAACTGCGCATGTGTATGCACCGCAATGCACAGGTGCGTTGCACGGGTACAACGCGGATCGCCGCTCAGCAATAGGTTTGTGCAAAGAATCCATTTGCACCGACAATCGCAAGGAGATTGACAGGAAGAGGGCATTTGTGGGTAGCAACTGACCGTTTTCTGGGAGAGTTTGGAAAAACGCAGGCGTTCCCAAGCGTTTGCAGGGCGGGTGTCTGACGTCATTTCCGGTCTGCAAATTCCGGTCTGCACCCGCTCTGCAAACGCTTGGACACGCCTGCATTTTTCCAACCACTCCCTGAAAACGGTCAGTTGCCACCCACAAACGCCTTCTTCCGGTCAAATTCCTTGCGATCGGCTGTGTGAATGGATTCTTCGTAAAACCCATCGCACAGCAACGATCTACTTTATACCCGTGCAACTCACATGTGCATTGCGGTGCATACGCATGCACAGTTCTGACCTGATCGCAGCGCTGCACAAAAAGCTAGCGTGCGATCAGGTCTGAATTACGCCCATTGGGGGTCATTCCGAGTTGTTCGCTCAGTAAAAATCTTCGCATCGCAGCGATTTTCCGCTTAATGCGCATGCGCAATGTCCGCACTGCGACTGCGCCAAGTAAATTTGCTATGCACTTAGGAATTTTACTCACGGCATTTTCATCGTTCTGGCGATCGTAATGTGATTGACAGGAAATGGGTGTTACTGGGCGGAAACAGGCCGTTTTATCGGCGTGTGGGAAAAAACGCTACCGTTTCCGGAAAAAACGCAGGAGTGGCTGGAGAAACGGGGGAGTGTCTGGGCAAAACGCTGGGTGTGTTTGTGACGTCAAACCAGGAACGACAAGCAGTGAAATGATCGCAGATGCCGAGTAAGTCTGAAGCTACTCAGAAACTGCTACGAGGTGTGTAATCGCAATATTGCGAATACATCGTTCGCAATTTTAAGATGCTAAGATTCACTCCCAGTAGGCGGCAGCTTAGCATGAGCAAATCTGCTAAAATTCACTTGCGAGCGAACAACTCGGAATGACCCCCATTGTGTATAAGAGGCACTACTGTTTAATGTAACATGTTAAGGGGTACTACTGTGTGACGTAAACATGAATAAGGGGCACTACATAACATGAATTAGTGGCACTACTGTTTGTCGTAACATGAATAAAGTAAACTACTATGTGGTGCAATATGAATCAGGGGCACTACGTGCGGTGGGGTGGTCTTCAGTATGCCGGTGGTCGGGCTCCCGGCGACCAGCATACCGGTGCCGGGAGCCCGACAGCCGGCATACCGACACTTATTCTCCCTCGTGGGGGTCCACGACCCCCCTGGAGGGAGAATAAAATAGTGTGGCGCGCGTAGCGCGCCACCGTGCCCGTAGCGTGGCGAGCGCAGCGAGCCCGCAAGGGGCTCATTTGCGCTCGCCACACTGTTGGTAAGCCGGCGGTCGGGCTCCCGGCGCCGGTATGCTGGTCGCCGGGAGCCCGACCGCCGGCATATCGTAGTGAACCCCGTGCGGTGTAATATGAATAAGATTGTGTTACTGTGTGCATTTGCATTGGGTGTACTGTTTTGTGGCCACATCCCTTCCTTGTGAGACCACACCCCTTTTTGCAGGGCGCACATTTATCATTTGCAGGGGGGTGCCGAACACCTTTGCACCGGCCCTGGATTAGCGCATATAGGCCCTCATTCCGAGTTGTTCGCTCGTTCTTTTTCATCGCATCGCAGTGAAAATCCGCTTAGTACGCATGCGCAAAGTTCGCACTGCGACTGCGCCAAGTAACTTTACTATGAAGAAAGTATTTTTACTCACGGCTTTTTCTTCGCTCCGGCGATCGTAATGTGATTGACAGGAAATGGGTGTTACTGGGCGGAAACACGGCGTTTCAGGGGCGTGTGGCTGAAAACGCTACCGTTTCCGGAAAAAACGCAGGAGTGGCCGGAGAAACGGTGGGAGTGCCTGGGCGAACGCTGGGTGTGTTTGTGACGTCAACCAGGAACGACAAGCACTGAACTGATCGCACAGGCAGAGTAAGTCTGGAGCTACTCTGAAACTGCTAAGTAGTTAGTAATCGCAATATTGCGAATACATCGGTCGCAATTTTAAGAAGCTAAGATTCACTCCCAGTAGGCGGCGGCTTAGCGTGTGTAACTCTGCTAAATTCGCCTTGCGACCGATCAACTCGGAATGAGGGCCATAATACTCATGTCTGCTTGTAAGGGTGATGACATGGTTTAATAAAACCTGCCTTCTTGCAATTCAATGAGAAGCAGGTTATTCTTTAGGGCATTGTTGCTATGTGTGCATATAATTAAGTTTGTAAATAGATAACCATTTACATTGTGTAAATGTATACACAGGCAACAAATATCAACTTATTCAGATGAAATATATATATACTAGGTGATTCATCGCGCCCTACGGGCGCTCTTCACACCGTCGTAAGGGGCCACGCCCCGTTAACCCTTGCTCACCCTTGTGGCGTGCAATATTTTTATTATATGGAGTATTACATCCAATCATAATTGTGTGAGTGGTTAAATATTGCACGGACAAAGGGCGTGCAATGGTTAAGGGGTGGAAGCCCCTTGCAACGGCGTGGACAGCGCACGCAGGGCCTGGTGAATCATCTAGCAGGTGCTTTGGTTGGGGGAGTAGGGGGTGCGGGGAAGAGGCGGATGGGATCCTGGGGTGCCACGGGAGGGGCGGTTGTGGTGGTACCGCAGGTGGGGGAGGGTGCGTGGGTGCAGTGGGTGGTGGTCCGGAGCCGCTGCGGGTGGGGAAGGAGCAGTTGCGGGGTTGCCCCGGGTGGGGGAGTGGCGGATGCAGTGGTGCGGCGGGAGGTACAGGGTCGCTGCGGTGGGGGAGGGGGTCCGGAGCTATTGCGGGTGCTGGAGGGGGGGGTGGGGGTGCCACGGATGGGGCCCGGAGGTACTGTGAGTGGGGGAGGGATGAGTAATGCTTATCCTGCTTCTCCTCCTGTCAGCAGCTAAGCTGCTGTCCTCCTCCCTTTGGCAGTGGCTCTCCCGGAGACTCGCACAGCAGCCAGTCACTATTGTCAGCGCCGGTGTCCCAATGCGCCGCATTACAGGGAAGAAGATGTACGCAATAAACTACAGCTCCCAGCAGGCCTTAGGGGGCAGAATGCTTTGGGGCTAAGGGCTGCTGGGAGCTGTAGTTTATTTAGTGCGTCTTCTTCCCTATAATGCGGCGCGTTGGGACACCGGCGCTAACAATAGTGACTGACTGGCAGAACTGTGTGACTTGCTGAATCAATGTAAAAGGTGAGAGTACTGTGCAGTGTCAGTGTCCCCTGTGTGACATTCAATGGGTGGGAGGGAACCAAAGTGGGCGGAGCTAGATGGGAGTAAGGGGCGGAGCTAGACGGGACCATGCTGCAGCAGGAGGATGAGCTACTACAGCTTCGGCCAGCCAGACTTCATTAGATAAGTGTCTGGAAAGAGAGTGAGTGTGTGTGTGTGTATACAGTGTGTATACTGTATATATGTGTGACTGTGTATGTGTGTAATGTATGTACAGTATGTATGTGTGTGTTTGTATATATATATATATGTGTTTGTTGTGTGTGTGTGTATGTGTGACTGCTGCATAATGTGTGTAAGCGTCACTGGTACAGGGGGAGTTACGTGTGTAAGCGACACTGGTACAGGGGGAGTTATGTGTGTAAGCGGTACTGGTAGAGAGGGCATTACGTGTGTAAGCGTCACTGGTACAGGGGGCGTTACGTGTGTAAGGGTCACTGGTATAGGGGGGCGTTACGTGTCTAAGCGACACTGGTACAGGGGGAGTTATGTGTGTAAGCGGTACTGGTAGAGAGGGCATTACGTGTGTAAGCGTCACTGGTACAGGGGGCGTTACGTGTGTAAGGGTCACTGGTACAGGGGGGCGTTACGTGTCTAAGCGGCACTGCTACAGGGGGCATTACGTGTGTAAACGTCACTGCTACAGGGGGTGTTACTTGTGTAAGCGTCACTGGTACAGGGGGGCGTTATGTGTCTAAGCGGCACTGGTACAGGGGGCATTACATGTGTAAGCGTCACTGCTATAGGGGGCATTACGTGTGTAAACGTCACTGCTACAGGGGGTGTTACTTGTGTAAGCGTCACTGGTACAGGGGAGACGTGACATGTGTTAGCGTCTCTGGTACAGGGGGCATTACCATTACATGTGTAAGTGTCTCTACTACAGGGGTCATTATGTGCGCTGTGCGTTTGTAAAGTATGTGAGGGTGCATATTTATAGTTTGCAGGGGGCGCCGAACACTCTAGCAACGGCCCTGACTGCACACCCACTGCACTGCACAGCACTGTCACCTTTTACATTGATTCAGCGTCCAGACATTACCCTCCGCGATATCACCCACTCTATCCGTTACATTAGCCATCTCGGGGCTTCCAGGCCGGCAGCCCAGGTGCTGTGTTGCGGAGTCAGGGTCTCTGGGGATCTGGGTGCGGCTGCGGTGGGGAGGCACTTCTGTGACATCACACGCAGAGCAGGCTCCGGGGCTCAGAGAGTATGCAGCGCAGGGAGGCCTATGAAAGCCTTCCGCTGCGCCGCTGTCATAGAAATCTATGCCGGTTGCCGCAGCAGCTTTTGTTCCACCTGCGGCGCGGCTAGGGGTTGGGGATTGTTGATGCTGGAGGGGGCAGGTGGACTGTCAGCAAGACATTGGTGGTCATTCCAAGTTGATCGCTCGCTAGAATTTTTGAGCAGCTGTGTAAACGCTATGCCGCCGCCCACTGGGAGTGTATTTTAGCTTAGCAGAAGTGCGAACGAAGGGATCGGAGAGCGGGTACAAAAAAATTTTGTGCAGTTTCAGAGTAGCTTCAGACCTACTCGGCGCTTGCGATCACTTCAGACCATTCAGTTCCTGATTTGACGTCACAAACACGGCATGCGTTCGCCAAGCCACGCCTGCGTTTTTCCGAACACTCCCTGAAAACGGTCAGTTGACATCCGGAAACGCCCTCTTCCTGTCAATCACTCTGCGGCTGCCTGTGCGACCAGGGGTGTCAGAACATTTTTTGGTGGGGGGGGGGAGATATAATTTCAGTTTGGCGCCCCTAAATCTCTCAATGTCGCCCCCTCTGTGTTATACCTCATAACAAAAATGGAGAGAGAGATGGAGAGAGAGAGAGAGAGACCTGGAGAAAGACACATGGGGAGAGAGAGAGATACATGTAGAGCAACATGGAGACAGAGAGAGAGGGAAGGGGGGTATATCAGCAGCAGCAGAAAGTGAGATGCCCGGGAGAGCAGCTACATGGAGGTCTCCAGGAGGAGGCTGTATTGTTTCTCCGGCTAGGCAGCGGTTCTGCAGGGGCTCTTGTGGGCTCCCAGGCCGTGGACAGTGGTCCGGCAAAAATTTGGTGGCCTTTGGGGTGAGTGGGGGAGGTTGGAGGGATGGATGGGAGGATAGGAAATGACAAGGCGGCTGATGCAGGATGGTGTGAGGCAGGGGCGTAAGTAGAACTTTGTGGTAGAAAAATCTTGAAAGGGCCCCCCTACTCCCACTACAATACCCCTTAGGGAAGCAGGAGAGAGAGAGACAAAGCAGGTATCAGGGGGAGAGAGAGAGAAGCAAGAAAGAGAGGGAGGTCAGGGAGAGAGAGAAAGATGAGAGGGAGCATGTCAGGTAAAGATAGAGATTCAGGGAGAGAGAGAGTGAGTGTCAGGGGGTGAGGGAGAGACAGTGTCAGAGAGAGAGATAAAGACAATGTCAGGGGAAGAGAGAAATGGTGTCAGGGAGAGAGAGAGGGGGAGACAGTGTCAGGGAGTGAGAGAGGGAGAAAGAGATAGTGTCAAAGAGAGGGGGAGAGAGACAGACAGTGTCAGGGAGAGAGAGACCGTGCCAGGGAAAGAGATATACACAGCATAAGAGAGAGAGAGCAAGGAAGGGAGTGAGGGAGCAGGGCTGGAAGCATAAATTTGGGGGCCCGGTAAATGGATATCTCTGAGGCCCCCACCAACCCCCTCAATACACTTGCACAAATATATATAGTGTGTGTGTGTGTGTGTGTGTGTGTGTGTGTGTGTGTGTGTGTGTGTGTGTGTGTGTATATATATATATATATACAAATAGAGGGTCCCACACTCTCACTCAGCTCAGGCGGCGGCTGGGGTGCCAAATCAAAGTCTGATCCAATCATAGGATCAGACTCATTGGTACAGTACGGTGTATCTCCACACTTCCGTGGAGAAAGATAGCACTCTCCAGACTTGGGTTTTTCAGCAAAAAAAGTCATTTAATTGTAAACTTGGTTCCATATTACAAGTACAAGATAATGCACATAAACCAAAAAGGGGCTCACCAACGTTTCGGTCCTATTGTTAGGACCTTTCTCAAGGTGTCTGCCGAACAGTCAATCCATCCAATAGAGGTATCAATAGTAGACAAATAAGGGAGGAACCAGGATCTGCTTACCTGCCTCCCAGGTCCCCTATATATACCCTGAGCGTCTATCAGCATTTGGGTATATATAGGGGACCTGGGAGGCAGGTAAGCAGATCCTGGTTCCTCCCTTATTTGTCTACTATTGATACCTCTATTGGATGGATTGACTGTTCGGCAGACACCTTGAGAAAGGTCCTAACAATAGGACCGAAACGTTGGTGAGCCCCTTTTTGGTTTATGTGCATTATCTTGTACTTGTAATATGGAACCAAGTTTACAATTAAATGACTTTTTTTGCTGAAAAACCCAAGTCTGGAGAGTGCTATCTTTCTCCACGGAAGTGTGGAGATACACCGTACTATATATATATATATATATATACACTATATGGAGTCAGGCACCACCGGGGGAGGCGGTTAGGTTTAGGCACTAAGGGTGAAGGGTTAGACTATGGGGACACGGGGTTAGGATTAGGTAATACCGGGGGGAGGTAAGGGTCAGGGTTACCTAATCAGCAGCGGCGGTGTGGAGGAGGCTGTGATTTGCGGCGTAGTGGATGAGGATGTTGTGGTCAGCAGCGATGCAGAGCTGGCTGTGGTCGACGGTGCGGAGGCTGTGGGCGGCTGTGCGGAGGAGGCTGTGCTGTGGGAGGTGGCGGTGCCGAGTAGGAGGCTGTGGTCATGAGTGCGAAACAGACAGAGGGCTATATCAAATCTGCCACGGACCGGCAGCCAATCAGGAGCGGCTGATTGGCTGCCGGTCGTGGCCGATTCAATAGCGCTGAATTTTAAATACTGCGACGGCGGTGGTCTCAGTCAGTGCTTGATGTGGCGGTATGCCATACCACTTCGAGCACTAGATGACATTGTGTGTAACAATCAGCATAAGACCACACACAGAGCAAAAAGGGTGGGGGTACGAGAGGTTGAGCAGACATGGACAAGTCGTTTAGTGAAGTGGTAGTGGTAGGGGAAGGTCACTGCTGTCAGCTTGCTGCGTGTGGGCTGAATGCTGTCAGTCATGTCTCAGGGCAGCGTGACTTTGAGGCTATACCTTGGTGCAGGAGGATGGATTCCTGCTGTTCTTCTCCCCATCTCTGTAATTGTGGCGGGAGGGTGGCGGGAAAGCAGACAGATCGCTCTTGTGCGGTGGATTTAAACTGTCCAGTCACGGCATTGCCGCTGGGCGAGCTGCTGTGGCCAGCAAGTGTCCTGACGTGATGTGCCCTCTCATGCAGGTAGCATCAACACACACTGCTGTCATGTCAGGAGGTGATTTTCCTGCTAGGCTCAGGGATGATCTGCTGCGTGGCGTAGAAACAGCATGGAAGGGCTGGAGCAGAACCAGACCAGGTGACAGTGTAACGGGGAAGAAATGGCCGGTGAGGCGCAACTAAATTTTTTTTTTTTGTTAAACTTAATTGGCTTAATTAAAAAAGTAGGACTAAGCTCTCGGGCCCCCGTTTTTTGTGCCCCTATTCCTCAGGGCCCCTCTGAACTGTGGGGCCTGGCAGGGGTGTATCTAGGGGTCTGAGCACCCCTGGCAAAGTAAAGGACTGGCACTCCCACCCCATATTTAAAATATGGAAGTCCAGTGTGCCAAAAAAGGGGCATGACCACACAATAGTAACCCCAATTAGGGAGGTTAGCTTTAGGCAGGAGAAGAGAGGTTAGGGTGTAGGGACGGGAAAGGTTAGGGTTAGGTACCGGGGAGGGGGGATTCGGGTTAGGCACCAAGCGGGGAGGGTTAGGGTAGGGGACAGGGGTAGTTTAGGGTGCTAACTACGGGGCTGTCGGGATTTTAATGGACGGGATGCCGATGTCGGTATTCTGACCATCAGCATTCCGTCCCTCGGCATTACATACTGAACCCAAACACAATTATACTACTCACGGTTATAGTATTCAATATATATCTCCAATTCATCTAGAGCTACAGGTGGGAGGCAGTCAATTGACCGCCTGCCGGGATCCCGCCTGCCGGGATCCCGACGCCGGGATCCCGACACCACCTGAAATACCGTCGGTCGGAGTTCTGACGGCCGGCTGGTTACCCCTCTTTGGTGGTGGTTCACGCAACCACCTGGAGGGGAATAGAAACCTGTGGCGACCAAAGATCGCCATCGGGCCCGAAGCGTGGCAAACACAGCGAGCCCGCGAGGGGACACGCTGCGCTCGCCGCTGGAATCCCGGCTGTCGGGCTCCTGACCACCTGGATCTCGTACTTATCTCCTACAGGTATGTTATAACACACTAGCAGACAAAGCAGGAAACTAACCCTATTTTATAGTGTGGTTACCTGTGAGGGGTTCACTACGATATGCCGGCGGCCGGGCTCCCGGCGACCAGCATACCGGCGCCGGGAGCCCGACCGCCGGCTTACCGACAGTGTGGCGAGCGCAAATGAGCCCCTTGCGGGCTCGCCACGCTACGGGCACGGTGGTGCGCTATGCGCGCCACACTATTTTATTCTCCCTCCAGGGGGGTCGTGGACCCCCACGAGGGAGAATAAGTGTCGGTATGCCGGCTGTCGGGCTCCCGGCGCCGGTATACTGAGCGCCGGGAGCCCGACCGCCGGCATACTGAAGACCACCCCTTGTGAGAACAGTACAGTGTTTACAGGGCAGGTACCCAGATGTCTGTCACACAGAAGACATGCTTAGCATAGCAATGTAGTGCCACTAGTCCCTTGTTAACTCTCTAGTGGCTCTCTCCTCAGTGCATCTTTTCTGTATCCCGGGTATAATAGTGACCCAGATCCCACCTGCCACCAGTTTCTCCCCACACACACATGCACAGTCCGAGCTCTACCCTCGGGTTACCTGCTCCTGGGAGTCGCCTGCTGCTCCTTTCCCTGGCTTTGAGCACCATCCGCCGCATTCCCTCAGCAGCTGCATGCATCACCTAGCATACACAAATCCCGTGTTGGTACTGCAGCGTGGTGGCGGAGGAGCAAGCGCATAACCCTGGTGGCTTGGTTCTTCATCCAGGGCGGCATGCTTAACAGTATTCCGGCGCGGTTCTTCAGTCCTCCGTATTGCGCAAGACTTCCGACTCCCGGAGCCTCGCGGGACAGCAGGCGGCCGCGTCACTGTGCATCTCAAATTGCGGTTGCCGGCCTAGCATTGGGGTGATGAGTAGCCACCGAGGGGACCTCGGAGCCGGCAAAGGAGGGACCAACCCGGCATCCCGGCGTGGATGCCCGGCAACGACCACAGAAGGCAGCAGCGGCAACCACTGTTCTTGTCTCCGGCACCACTCCGCAGTCCGCACTACGATCAAGTAATTCTGCAAAACGACAGCTCCCAGCAGCCATTGCTGCTGTGAGCTCTCAGCAGCAATGGCTGCTGGGAGCTGTAGTTTTGCAGAATTACTTGATTGTAGTGCGGACTGCGGAGCGGTGCCGGAGACAAGAACAGTGGTTGCCGCTGCTGCCTTCTGTGGTCGTTGCCGGGCATCCCTGTGGGTGGGGGTCTGGAAACACAGTGAATCTACCCCCTGGCTGTGGGTGGCACCGCCGGGCGGCGCCCCTCCACAGCTGGCACCCCTGGCGAGTGCCATCCTGGCCAATAGGTAGATACGCCCCTGGGGCCTGATATAGTTGCCCCGTCCCTCTCACCGGGCCTGGAGGTTGACAGTGTAAAGACAGGGGGGAGAGAGAGAGAGAGAGGGGGAGAGATTAAGCCAGCCGGAGACACACTTCCATAGTACAACAGAGCAGAGGTATTTTATGGGGGCGGGCACTTCACTGCATTAGGCCCCGCCCCCTAAATATCCGAAAATCGATGCACTTTCACCGGGAGCCGGCCAGGGCAAGCAGAGTTGGGGCAGAGCAGGCCGGGTCAGGCTTGATATATCCCACCTCCTGCTACATCCTCTGTTTCTGCAGGGTGGTTTCCAGGCTGGGAGGAGGAAGTAGAGCCACTGCGGGAGGGGGCGGAGCCACTACGGAGGAGGTGGTAAAGCCACTACGAGGGAGGAGGTGGCGCCATGGAGAAGTCCGGGACCACACAGTCAGATGAGGAATCAGGAGCGGAGGTGCTGCTGCTGCACGCACGTCAGCTGTAAAGTGCAGCAGCGGTATTTTCGCTCCTCTACTTCAGTTGATAGGCGCCTCTCTCATTTTTGCGGGGGGCGAGCTGCCCCCTTGCCCTCCCCATTCCGACGCCCCTGTGTGCGACTGAAAAGCATCGCTAGACCCTGTGTAAAACTACATTGTTCGTTGTAATAGTATGCCGCACGTGCGCATTGCGCTGCATACACATGCGCAGAAGTGCCGAGTTTTTGCCTGATCGCTGCACAGCGAACGAATGCAGCTAGCGATCAACTTGGAATGACCCCCATAGGACGCTGCAGTAAAAGGATGTTTTCCCCCATCTACAGCGCAGAGACTTGCTGCAGATGCAGTGACATACCCTCCAGCTGCACCTTTTTGGCAGGTACAGTCCCTTTTTATTGTATGGTCATACCGTTTTTTGACTCTGCAAGCTTCCATTGAAAGTATAGGAAAAGGGGCGTGGTCACGCCGCTGTACCCGTGGCCACGCCCCCTTTTCGGATTTGTATCACTGTTTATGTGTAAATTGTTGGAGGGTATGGAGGTCATTCCGAGTTGTTCGCTCGCAAGGCGATTTTAGCAGAGTTGCTCACGCTAAGCCGCCGCCTACTGGGAGTGAATCTTAGCATCTTAAAATTGCGAACGAAGTATTCGCAATATTGCGATTACACACCTCGTAGCAGTTTCTGAGTAGCTTCAGACTTACTCGGCATCTGCGATCAGTTCAGTGCTTGTCGTTCCTGGTTTGACGTCACAAACACTCCCAGCGTTCGCCCAGACACTCCTCCGTTTCTCCGGCCACTCCTGTGTTTTTTCCGGAAACAGTAGCGTTTTTTCCCACACGCCCATAAAACGGCCTGTTTCCGCCCAGTAACACCCATTTCCTGTCAATCACATTACGATCGCCAGACCGATGAAAAAGCCGTGAGTAAAATTACTAAGTGCATAGCAAATTTACTTGGCGCAGTCGCAGTGCGGACATTGCGCATGCGCATTAAGCGGAAAATCGCTGCGATGCGAAGATTTTTACCGAGCGAACAACTCGGAATGAGGGCCTATGTTGCTGCAGATGCAGTAGGACTATTTTGGGGTGTGGACCTGGAGCTGCAGCTCCATCAGTCCCATTGCTAATCCTGCTCTGGGAATACACAGCAGCCAAAGGGCAGAGCCTCCCATTGGATGTAACCTGTGTGGGAGGGAGTTTCTCGCCCAATCAGCTGTGGACTGGGTGTGATAGACCTGCCACTAACCCAATGAGAGCTCCTAGCCACGCCCAGCGTTAGAGACACAGGCACAGAATCACAGGGCTATTATATAGGCGATATGTACATATATACAGTAGCTATGCCTCCCCTCCTTTGTTGTTTTCTCCCATATAAGTTGTCTTTTAAACTTTTTATAAGTCGCAGACAGTGCTGCCCGCAGCCCCACACCAGGGGCGTCACTAATAGCCCTTTCAGACCAGCTGAGGCGGGTCGCACACAGGAGCCTGACACATATTGCCGGGTTGGTGACGTCAGTGGTGACGCGGTGCTTGAGATCACGTGATCTCCAAGCGCCACCAGTACACAGAGAATGAACGAGAAACAGGTCGCATCGACCCGGCTCCAGTTCACACCGCACAGTGAGCTGGGTTGAACACGAGTTCAACCCTGTTAAGCGTCCCGATCCCCGTTTTTTCTTCTCCGGGGGTGCTGGAGATACGGGCTGCCCCCGGAAACTGGCGTGCCTGCAGTGCTGGCTTCTGCATGGTGACAGGAGCCAGGTTGCTAAGTTACAGTGCAGCACCCGGCTCTTGTCACTGACCAGGAAGCCGGCACTGTGGTGTCACCCCTCGGCACCCCCTTGTGACGCCACTGCCGCACATCCTAACCATCCTCCAGTGCTGTGTAAAATGGGACTTATATCGAATGCAAAACACGCGAGATCCGACACTGGGAAGATGACATTTTGTCTTGTTTTTTTTAGAATCCGAATATGGCGGAGAGATCTGTGCCCCGGCTTGGATCAACTCGGAATGGATAAGTTTGGGGCGAATTTGGTTTCCTGGTAACCGAATTGCTCATCTCTAATTGATAATATTAACAACAGGCCATGTAAAATGTAGTGATGAGCGGGTTCGGTTTCTCGGAAACCGAACCCCCCCGAACTTCACGCTTTTTACACGGGTCCGAG
Source organism: Pseudophryne corroboree (assembly GCF_028390025.1). Classification (NCBI taxonomy): domain Eukaryota; kingdom Metazoa; phylum Chordata; class Amphibia; order Anura; family Myobatrachidae; genus Pseudophryne; species Pseudophryne corroboree. The sequence continues at coordinate 286,324,469 of NC_086454.1, read as the reverse complement.
GCAGACTCGGATCTTCCCGCCTTGCTCGGCTAACCCGAGCGCGCCCGAACGTCATCATCCCGCTGTCAGATTCTCGCGAGGCTCGGATTCTATCGCGAGACTCGGATTCTATATAAGGAGCCGCGCGTCGCCGCCATTTTCACACGTGCATTGAGATTGATAGGGAGAGGACGTGGCTGGCGTCCTCTCCGTTTAGAATAGAAATAGATAGTGAGACACTTGATTTACTGGAGCTTAGGAGTACTCAGAGAGTGCAGAGTTTACTAGTGACTGACCAGTGACCACCAGTGCAGTTTTATTATTATTTAATATAATCCGTTCTCTGCCTGAAAAAAAACGATACACAGTGACACAGTATACCATATCTGTGCTCAGCCTCAGTGTGCTGCATCATCTATGTATATCTGACTGTGCTGAGTGCTCACTGCTCACACAGCTTAATTGTGGGGGAGACTGGGGAGCAGTTATAGCAGGAGTACATATATTTAACAGTGCACACTTTTGCTGCCAGAGTGCCACTGCCAGTGTGACTGACCAGTGACCAGTGACCACCAGTATATTGTGATTGTCTGCCTGAAAAAGTTAAACACTCGTCGTGTGGTGTTTTTATTCTATAAACGCATTCTGCTGACAGTGTCCAGCAGGTCCGTCATTATATAATATATACCTGTCCTGCAGTAGTGATATATATATATTTTTTATATCATTATCATCCAGTCTATACTAGCAGCAGACGCAGTACGGTAGTCCACAGCTGTAGCCACCTCTGTGTCGGCAGTCGCTCGTCCATAATTGTATACCTACCTGTGGTGGGGTTTTTTTTTTCTATCTTCTTCATACTAGTAGTTAACTTTAGGAGTCTGCAGGGCTGACAGTGTCCAGCAGGTCCGTCATTATATAATATATACCTGTCCGGCTGCAGTAGTGATATATATATATTTTTTATATCATTATCATCCAGTCTATATTAGCAGCAGACGCAGTACGGTAGTCCACGGCTGTAGCTACCTCTGTGTCGGCAGTCGCTCGTCCATCCATAATTGTATACCACCTACCTGTTGTGTTTTTTTTTTCTATCTTCTTGATACCAGTAGCTTACTTTAGGAGTCTGCAGTGCTGACAGTGTCCAGCAGGTCCGTCATTATATAATATATACCTGTCCGGCTGCAGTAGTGATATATATATATTTTTTATATCATTATCATCCAGTCTATATTAGCAGCAGACGCAGTACGGTAGTCCACGGCTGTAGCTACCTCTGTGTCGGCAGTCGCTCGTCCATCCATAATTGTATACCACCTACCTGTTGTGTTTTTTTTTTTTTCTATCTTCTTGATACTAGTAGCTTACTTTAGGAGTCTGCAGTGCTGACAGTGTCCAGCAGGTCCGTCATTATATAATATATACCTGTCCGGCTGCAGTAGTGATATATATATATTTTTTATATCATTATCATCCAGTCTATATTAGCAGCAGACGCAGTACGGTAGTCCACGGCTGTAGCTACCTCTGTGTCGGCAGTCGCTCGTCCATCCATAATTGTATACCACCTACCTGTGGTGTTTTTTTTTCTATCTTCTTGATACTAGTAGCTTACTTTAGGAGTCTGCAGTGCTGACAGTGTCCAGCAGGTCCGTCATTATATAATATATACCTGTCCGGCTGCAGTAGTGATATATATATATTTTTTATATCATTATCATCCAGTCTATATTAGCAGCAGACGCAGTACGGTAGTCCACGGCTGTAGCTACCTCTGTGTCGGCAGTCGCTCGTCCATCCATAATTGTATACCACCTACCTGTGGTGTTTTTTTTCTTTCTATCTTCTTGATACTAGTAGCTTACTTTAGGAGTCTGCAGTGCTGACAGTGTCCAGCAGGTCCGTCATTATATAATATATACCTGTCCGGCTGCAGTAGTGATATATATATATTTTTTATATCATTATCATCCAGTCTATATTAGCAGCAGACGCAGTACGGTAGTCCACGGCTGTAGCTACCTCTGTGTCGGCAGTCGCTCGTCCATCCATAATTGTATACCACCTACCTGTGGTGTTTTTTTTCTTTCTATCTTCTTGATACTAGTAGCTTACTTTAGGAGTCTGCAGTGCTGACAGTGTCCAGCAGGTCCGTCATTATATAATATATACCTGTCCGGCTGCAGTAGTGATATATATATATTTTTTATATCATTATCATCCAGTCTATATTAGCAGCAGACGCAGTACGGTAGTCCACGGCTGTAGCTACCTCTGTGTCGGCAGTCGCTCGTCCATCCATAATTGTATACCACCTACCTGTGGTGTTTTTTTTTCTTTCTATCTTCTTGATACTAGTAGCTTACTTTAGGAGTCTGCAGTGCTGACAGTGTCCAGCAGGTCCGTCATTATATAATATATACCTGTCCGGCTGCAGTAGTGATATATATATATTTTTTATATCATTATCATCCAGTCTATATTAGCAGCAGACGCAGTACGGTAGTCCACGGCTGTAGCTACCTCTGTGTCGGCAGTCGCTCGTCCATCCATAATTGTATACCACCTACCTGTGGTGTTTTTTTTTTCTATCTTCTTGATACTAGTAGCTTACTTTAGGAGTCTGCAGTGCTGACAGTGTCCAGCAGGTCCGTCATTATATAATATATACCTGTCCGGCTGCAGTAGTGATATATATATATTTTTTATATCATTATCATCCAGTCTATATTAGCAGCAGACGCAGTACGGTAGTCCACGGCTGTACCTACCACTGTGTCGGCAGTCGCTCGTCCATCCATAATTGTATACTACCTACCTGTGGTGTTTTTTTTTTCTATCTTCTTGATACTAGTAGCTTACTTTAGGAGTCTGCAGTGCTGACAGTGTCCAGCAGGTCCGTCATTATATAATATATACCTGTCCGGCTGCAGTAGTGATATATATATATTTTTTATATCATTATCATCCAGTCTATATTAGCAGCAGACGCAGTACGGTAGTCCACGGCTGTAGCTACCTCTGTGTCGGCAGTCGCTCGTCCATCCATAAGTATACTAGTATCCATCCATCTCCATTGTTTACCTGAGGTGCCTTTTAGTTGTGCCTATAAAAATATGGAGAACAAAAATGTTGAGGTTCCAAAAATAGGGAAAGATCAAGATCGACTTCCACCTCGTGCTGAAGCTGCTGCCACTAGTCATGGCCGAGACGATGAAATGCCATCAAAGTCGTCTGCCAAGGCCGATGCCCAATGTCATAGTACAGAGCATGTAAAATCCAAAACACCAAATATCAGTAAAAAAAGGACTCAAAAATCTAAAATAAAATTGTCGGAGGAGAAGCGTAAACTTGCCAATATGCCATTTACCACACGGAGTGGCAAGGAATGGCTGAGGCCTTGGCCTATGTTCATGGCTAGTGGTTCAGCTTCACATGAGGATGGAAGCACTCAGCCTCTCGCTAGAAAAATGAAAAGACTTAAGCTGGCAAAAGCACAGCAAAGAACTGTGCGTTTTTCGAAATCACAAATCCACAAGGAGAGTCCAATTGTGTCGTTTGCGATGCCTGACCTTCCCAACACTGGACGTGAAGAGCATGCGCCTTCCACCATTTGCACGCCCCCTGCAAGTGCTGGAAGGAGCACCCGCAGTCCAGTTCCTGATAGTCAGATTGAAGATGTCAGTGTTGAAGTACACCAGGATGAGGAGGATATGGGTGTTGCTGGCGCTGGGGAGGAAATTGACCAGGAGGATTCTGATGGTGAGGTGGTTTGTTTAAGTCAGGCACCCGGGGAGACACCTGTTGTCCGTGGGAGGAATAGGGCCATTGACATGCCTGGTAAAAATACCAAAAAAATCAGCTCTTCGGTGTGGAAGTATTTCAACAGAAATGCGGACAACATTTGTCAAGCCGTGTGTTGCCTTTGTCAAGCTGTAATAAGTAGGGGTAAGGACGTTAACCACCTCGGAACATCCTCCCTTATACGTCACCTGCAGCGCATTCATCATAAGTCAGTGACAAGTTCAAAAACTTTGGGCCACAGCGGAAGCAGTCCACTGACCAGTAAATCCCTTCCTCTTGTAACCAAGCTCACGCAAACCACCCCACCAACTCCCTCAGTGTCAATTTCCTCCTTCCCCAGGAATGCCAATAGTCCTGCAGGCCATGTCACTGGCAATTCTGACGAGTCCTCTCCTGCCTGGGATTCCTCCGATGCATCCTTGAGTGTAACGCCTACTGCTGCTGGCGCTGCTGTTGTTGCTGCTGGGAGTCGATGGTCATCCCAGAGGGGAAGTCGTACTCGTAAGACCACCTTTACTACTTCCACCAAGCAATTGACTGTCCAACAGTCCTTTGCGAGGAAGATGAAATATCACAGCAGTCATCTTGCTGCAAAGCGGATAACTGAGGCCTTGGCATCCTGGGCGGTGAGAAACGTGGTTCCGGTATCCATCATTACTGCAGAGCCAACTAGAGACTTGTTGGAGGTACTGTGTCCCCGGTACCAAATACCATCTAGGTTCCATTTCTCTAGGCAGGCGATACCGAAAATGTACACAGACCTCAGAAAAAGACTCACCAGTGTCCTAAAAAATGCAGTTGTACCCAATGTCCACTTAACCACGGACATGTGGACAAGTGGAGCAGGGCAGGCTCAGGACTATATGACTGTGACAGCCCACTGGGTAGATGTATGGACTCCCGCCGCAAGAACAGCAGCGGCGGCACCAGTAGCAGCATCTCGCAAACGCCAACTCTTTCCTAGGCAGGCTACGCTTTGTATCACCGCTTTCCAGAATACGCACACAGCTAAAAACCTCTTACGGCAACTGAGGAAGATCATCGCAGAATGGCTTACCCCAATTGGACTCTCCTGTGGATTTGTGGCATCGGACAACGCCAGCAATATTGTGTGTGCATTAAATCTGGACAAATTCCAGCACGTCCCATGTTTTGCACATACCTTGAATTTGGTGGTGCAGAATTATTTAAAAAACGAGAGGGGCGTGCAAGAGATGCTGTCGGTGGCCAGAAGAATTGCGGGACACTTTCGGCGTACAGGCACCACGTACAGAAGACTGGAGCACCACCAAAAACGCCTGAACCTGCCCTGCCATCATCTGAAGCAAGAAGTGGTAACGAGGTGGAATTCAACCCTCTATATGCTTCAGAGGTTGGAGGAGCAGCAAAAGGCCATTCAAGCCTATACAACTGAGCACGATATAGGAGGTGGAATGCACCTGTCTCAAGCGCAGTGGAGAATGATTTCAACGTTGTGCAAGGTTCTGCAACCTTTTGAACTTGCCACACGTGAAGTCAGTTCAGACACTGCCAGCCTGAGTCAGGTCATTCCCCTCATCAGGCTTTTGCAGAAGAAGCTGGATACATTGAAGGAGGAGCTAACACAGAGCGATTCCGCTAGGCATGTGGGACTTGTGGATGGAGCCCTTAATTCGCTTAACAAGGATTCACGGGTGGTCAATCTGTTGAAATCAGAGCACTACATTTTGTCCACCGTGCTCGATCCTAGATTTAAAACCTACCTTGGATCTCTCTTTCCGGCAGACACAAGTCTGCTGGGGTTCAAAGAACTGCTGGTGAGAAAATTGTCAAGTCAAGCGGAACGCGACCTGTCAACATCTCCTCCTTCACATTCTCCCGCAACTGGGGGTGCGAGGAAAAGGCTCAGAATTCCGAGCCCACCCGCTGGCGGTGATGCAGGGCAGTCTGGAGCGACTGCTGATGCTGACATCTGGTCCGGACTGAAGGACCTGACAACGATTACGGACATGTCGTCTACTGTCACTGCATATGATTCTCTCCCCATTGAAAGAATGGTGGAGGATTATATGAGTGACCGCATCCAAGTAGGCACGTCAGACAGTCCGTACTTATACTGGCAGGAAAAAGAGGCAATTTGGAGGCCCTTGCACAAACTGGCTTTATTCTACCTAAGTTGCCCTCCCACAAGTGTGTACTCCGAAAGAGTGTTTAGTGCCGCCGCTCACCTTGTCAGCAATCGGCGTACGAGGTTAAATCCAGAAAATGTGGAGAAGATGATGTTCATTAAAATGAATTATAATCAATTCCTCCGTGGAGACATTGACCAGCAGCAATTGCCTCCACAAAGTACACAGGGAGCTGAGATGGTGGATTCCAGTGGGGACGAATTGATAATCTGTGAGGAGGGGGATGTACACGGTGATATATCGGAGGATGATGATGAGGTGGACATCTTGCCTCTGTAGAGCCAGTTTGTGCAAGGAGAGATTAATTGCTTCTTTTTTGGTGGGGGTCCAAACCAACCCGTCATTTCGGTCACAGTCGTGTGGCAGACCCTGTCACTGAAATGATGGGTTGGTTAAAGTGTGCATGTCCTGTTTATACAACATAAGGGTGGGTGGGAGGGCCCAAGGACAATTCCATCTTGCACCTCTTTTTTCTTTCATTTTTCTTTGCGTCATGTGCTGTTTGGGGAGTAGTTTTTGGAAGGGCCATCCTGCGTGACACTGCAGTGCCACTCCTAGATGGGCCAGGTGTTTGTGTCGGCCACTTGGGTCGCTTATCTTAGTCACACAGCTACCTCATTGCGCCTCTTTTTTTCTTTGCGTCATGTGCTGTTTGGGGGGTGTTTTTTGGAAGAGCCATCCTGCGTGACACTGCAGTGCCACTCCTAGATGGGCCAGGTGTTTGTGTCGGCCACTAGGGTCGCTTATCTTAGTCACACAGCTACCTCATTGCGCCTCTTTTTTTTCTTCTTTGCGTCATGTGCTGTTTGGAGAGTAGTTTTTTGAAGGGCCATCCTGCGTGACACTGCAGTGCCACTCCTAGATGGGCCAGGTGTTTGTGTCGGCCACTTGGGTTGCTGAGCTTAGTCATCCAGCGACCTCGGTGCAAATTTTAGGACTAAAAATAATATTGTGAGGTGTGAGGTGTTCAGAATAGACTGAAAATGAGTGGAAATTATGGTTATTGAGGTTAATAATATTTTGGGATCAAAATGACCCCCAAATTCTATGATTTAAGCTGTTTTTTAGGGTTTTTTGAAAAAAAAACACCCGAATCCAAAACACACCCGAATCCGACAAAAAAAATTTGGTGAGGTTTTGCCAAAACGCGTTTGAACCCAAAACACGGCCGCGGAACCGAACCCAAAACCAAAACACAAAACCCGAAAAATTTCCAGTGCTCATCACTAGTAAAATGTTTGCTTGCAGCTAATATTTGCCAGAAGCAGTGAGGGGTAACTTACTGCTGTGCTGGGTCATCCCCTGTATATAGGGCTGAATTCAGACCTGATCGCTGTGCTGCAAATTTGCAGAAGTCTGCGATCAGATAGTCGCCGCCCAGGGAAAGTGAAAATCCGCCCCATACAAGTGTGCGAATGCATGTGTACGCCGTGTGAAAACTTCGCCAGACAGCGCACATCTGCAAATCCGTTCGCAACTCACTCACCATCTAATGATTTTTCCGGTCTGTGCGTAGCCCAGGACCTACTCCTACAGTGCGATACAAACAGGTTGATTGGGGCCGGAGCTGACGTCACACACCATCCCAGAATACGCTTGGGAATACCTGCGTTTATCTTGACACTACAAGAAAACGGCCAGTTACCACCCCCAAACATCCGCTTCCTGTCAATCACCCTGCGTACGCCGTGTGATCGAAATTTTCGCACCATTCTGTTTGGGCTCATGTCTGTGCATTGCGGTGCATGTGCAGCCATTCGTTAATAGGCCGCTGTGTGAACACAACAGCGATCAGGTCTGAATCGGGCCCTTAGTTGTATATAGTTGTATCATGCATGAGTCTGTTTTGGCCACATTTAGGCTTTCAGTTCCACTTATGTTAAAAAATAGATTAAAAAATATATATTTAAAACAGAGATGTGCGGCGGGCACTTTTCGTGTTTTGTGTTTTGGCTTTGGATCTGGTTCCCCGCTCGAGTTTTGGATCTGGTTTGGATTTGCCAAAACCACCCTTTTGGGTTTTGGTTTTGATTTTGGATCTGGATGATTTAAAAAAACAGCAACACAAAAACAGCTAAAATCACAGAATTTGGGGGTAATTTTGATCCTACGGTATTATTAACCTCAATAACATTCATTTCCAGTCTATTCTGAAAACCTCACACTTCACAATATTGTTTTTAGGCCAAAAGGTTGCACCGATGTAGCTGGATGACTTTGCTAAGCGACATTAGTGTGCGGTAACAAACACCTAGCCCATCTAGGAGTGGCACTGCAGTGGCAGATAGTATGGCATTTTTAAAAACTAGGGTGGTCATTCCAAGTTGATCGCTCGCTAGAAGTTTTTAGCAGTCGTGCAAACGCTAAGCCACCTATTTTAGCTTAGCAGAAGTGCGAACGAAAGGATCACAGAGCGACTACTCAAAAAATTGTGCAGTTTTAGTGTAGCTCCAGACCTACTCCTAGCTTGCGATGACTTCAGACTGTCCAGTTCCGGATTTGACGTCACAAACTACTGCGTTCTCCCAACCACGCCTGCGTTTTTCTTGGCACGCCTGCGTTTTTCCGAACACTCCCTGAAAACGGTCAGTTGACACCCAGAAACGCCCACTTCATGTTAATCACTCTGCGGCCAGCAGTGCGACTGAAAAGCTTCGCTAGACCTTGTGTAAAACTACATCGGCCGTTGTGAAAATACGTTGCGCGTGCACATTGCACCGCATACGCATGCGCAGAAGTGCCATTTTGTTGCTTCATCGCTGCGCAGCGAACATTTTCAGCTAGCGATCAACTCGGAATGACCACCTAGTTCCCAAACAGCAAATTATGCAAAGAAAAAAAAAGGTGCACTGAGGTAGCTGGATGACTTTGCTAAGCGACACTAGTGTGCGGCACAAACACCTGGCTCATCTAGGAGTGGCACTGCAGTGTCAGACAGGATGGCACTTTTAAAAACTAGGCCCCAAACAGCACATGATGCAAAGAAAACAAGGCATGCACCAAGGTAGCTGGATGACTAAGCTAAGCGACACAAGTGTGCGGCACAAACACCTGGCCCATCTAGAAGTGGCACTGCAGTGTCAGACACAGGGTCGGACTGGCCAACAGGGGAACAGGGGAAACCACCGGTGGGCCCTACTGCCTGTGAGCCCTCCTCCTCTTCTAGGGATCAGGTTCCAGACTCTATCCTAGTGCACTTGAATTATGCATCATACATGTGTTACATTATACTTCACAAGAATATGGTTTATTATATATTTACCAACATGTACTCTGTAATGGTTAGCCAAACCTCTGTGGTGGCTGGCCATGCCCCACTGGATCCTGGCCAGACCCTTAAGCATGGGCCGTACAACAGCATTCCCCTGGTGGGCCCTTCATGCCCCAGTCCGACACTGGTCAGACAGGATGGCATTTTTAAAAACTAGGCCCCAAACAGCACATGATGCAAAGAAGAAAAAGAGGTGCAATGAGGTAGCTGGATGACTAAGCTAAGCGACACAAGTGTGCAGCACAAACACCTGGCCCATCTAGGAATGGCACTGCAGTGTCAGACAGGATGGCACTTTTAAAAACTAGGCTCCAAAAAGCACATGATGCAAAGAAAAAAAAGAGGTGCACCGAGGTAGCTGGATGACTAAGCTAAGCAATACAAGTGTGCGGCACAAACTCCTGGCCCATCTAGGAGTGGCACAAAGTGGCTGGATGTCGAAAGTGGCCCGACAGCATCTCCTGCATGCCTCTGTCATCTTAAAAAAAATTCTGCACCACCAAATTAATTGTATGTGCAAAACATGGGACGCGCTGGAATTTGCCCAGATGTAATAGTAACATAGTAACATAGTATCTGAGGTTGAAAAAAGACAATTGTCCATCGAGTTCAACCTATTTGTGGTGTCCTATGCATGATGATTTGACTAAAATTTCTGACTGATGCTGCTGTCAGCCATTGCATTTTATCTCTATTTATAGTAACTATAATGCATGACTATGCACCATACCCCTGGATATCCTTATCCAATAGGAATTTATCTAACCCATTCTTAAAGGTGTTGACAGATTCTGCCATTACAACTCCCTCGGGCAGGGAATTCCAAACACGTATTGTCCTTACCGTGAAAAAGCCTTTACGCCGTATTGTGCGGAATCTCCTCTCCTCTAACCTGAGCGAGTGTCCACGAGTCCTCTGTGTTGATCTAACCAAAAACAGGTCCCGCGCAAGCTCTGTGTATTGTCCCCTTATATATTTGTAGATGTTGATCATATCCCCTCTTAGTCTCCGCTTTTCCAATGTAAACATGCCTAGTCTTTAAAGCCTTTCCTTGTATTCCATCGTCTCCATGCCCTTAATTAGTTTGGTCGCCCTCCTCTGTACCTTTTCAAGCTCCAGGATATCCTTTTTGTAGTACGGTGCCCAGAATTGTACACAGTATTCAAGGTGTGGCCTCACTAGTGATTTATATAACGGGAGTATAATACTCTTGTCCCTAGCATCAATACCCCGTTTTATGCATGCTAATATCTTATTAGCCTTCTTTGCTGCAGTCCTACTTTGGGTACTACTGCTTAGCTTGCTATCTATGAGGACACCTAAGTCCTTTTCCAGTACATAATCCCCTAATTTTACCCCATTTAGTAGGTAGGTGTAATTTTTGTTCTTGTTACCACAGTGCATTACCTTACACTTGTCTGTGTTGAAGCGCATTCTCCATTTGGCTGCCCATGCTTCTAATTTAACTAAGTCGTTCTGAAGAGACTCGGCATCCTCCTCTGTATTTATAGCCTTACACAATTTGGTATCATCTGCAAAAATTGACACCATGCTCTCTAGACCTTCTGTTAGGTCGTTAATGAAAATATTGAACAATAGCGGTCCTAATACTGAGCCTTGCGGCACACCACTTAGCACTTCAGTCCAAGTTGAAAAAGATCCATTAACCACAACGCGCTGCTTCCTATTATCTAACCAGTTTTTGACCCAAGTGCATATTGTGCTTCCTAGCCCTGATTCTTGTAGCTTGTAGATAAGTCTCATGTGTGGTACAGTATTGGTGGCGTTGTTCAATATCACAAATCCCCAGGAGAGGCTAAGTGGGGTAAGCCATTGTGGGATGATGTCCCTCAGTAGAGGTTGTCAGCCGTGTGCCTCTTTCGGAAACCGGTGATACACAGCGTAGATTGCCTGGGAAAGCGCTGGCATTTGTGAGATGCTGCTAATGGTGCCGCTGCTGTTGTTGCTGCAGAAGGCAATACTTTTACCCAGTGGGCTGTCACAGTCATGTAGTCCTTAGTTTGCCCTGCTCCATTTGTCCACATGTCCGTGGTTAAGTGGAGACTAGGTACGACCACATTTTTCAGGACACTGAGGAAACTTTTCTTAATGTCCCTGTACAGTCCGGGAATTGCTTGCCTAGTGAAGTGGAATCTAGATGGGATTTGGAACTGGGGACACACTTCCTCCATCAATTGTCTAAATCCCACTGCACTAATGGCGGATACCGGATGCACGTCTAACACCAACATAGCTGTCAAGGCTTCAGTTATCCGCTTTGCAACAGGATGACTGCTGTCATATTTCATTTTCCTCGCAAAGGACTGTTGGACCGTCAATTGCTTAGTTGAAGTAGTACAAGTGGTCTTCCAACTTCCCCTCTGGGATGAAGATCGACTCCCAGCAGCAACAACAGCAGTGGGAGCACCAGAAGTAGGAGGAAGTGGTTATTAATCTTTCCCTATTTTATCCTCCAAATTTTTGTTGTCCATTATTTTTCTGGAGTTATATAACAATGGGGGTCATTCCGAGTTGTTTGCTCGTTGTCGATTTTTGCTATACTGCGATTAGTCGCTTACTGCGCATGCGCAAGGTTCGCAGTGCGCATGCGCTTAGTTATTTTACACAAAAGTTAGGTATTTTACTCACGGCATAACGAAGCTTTTTCATCGCTGTGCTGATCGTAGTGTGATTGACAGGAAGTGGGTGTTTCTGGGCGGAAACTAGCCGTTTTATGGGAGTGTGCGGAAAAACGCAGGCGTTTTAGTTGCAAAACGCAGGAGTGGCTGGAGAAACGGGGGAGTGGTTAGGCAAACGCTGGGTGTGTTTGTGACATCAAACCAGGAACGAAAAGGACTGAGCAGGTCGCAATGGCTGAGTAAGTCTGGAGCTACTCAGAAACTGCTAAGAAATTTCTATTCGCTATTCTGTTAATCTTTCGTTCGCAATTCTGCTAAGCTAAAATACACTCCCAGAGGGCGGTGGCTTAGTGTGTGCAATGCTGCTAAAAGCAGCTAGCAAGTGTCAAAGTCGAAAAATATTGCAGTACACACATCACGTACAAACTACACACAGATGGCCTCCGTGCGCGTACTTGCTCTGCCGTGTGTGCGCATATTCGCAATTTGCATATGGTCGCTCCCGCGGACCTGCGTTTCAGCGCGTAGTATGAATATTTACGGTAGAGTTTGTGAACGCATGGAAAAGCCATCAAAACACATTACATATTTAATCCAAATAGTGCACATTTTACACATAGCCTCCCTGCACCACAGCAGCAAGTTACAGCAGTTTAAATGGTTTCAGAACAAAGGGATTCACCTTTACAGGATAGGAGGAGACAGAACAAGGTTATCAGGTGGTGTTTGGTATCCAGCTGTAGGGTATTTTAAGGGTAACATTCCGGTGTTGGTCTGCAGCAGATCGCATGTTCCTGCGGATAGTTATGTGCAGGAGCAGAATATATGTCACGATCCGGGTATCTGGACGCCATTTCTTACCCATCAGATGCCTCCTAAGGCTGGCTCAGCGCTCCAGGACCGGATCCCATCTGTTATCCTGATGTGTACATTCCTGTATCCTCTCCTGTCACTCTGGGACGCTGTCACAGTAAACGCCATATTACACCTGGCATGGCGTCTCCCGCGGCCTCCGCCGCCGTCCCTGCTCTTCTGCATGCAGAGTGTCTGAGTGGCGATTACGTCAGCCGCGGCCTCCGCTGTGTCCGCGTGGTTGGATGTGCATCTGTCAGCCTGGCGCCTCCTGTCTCCGGTGGCCGGCGCCGCCATTACTGTTTTCATTACCACATGGATTACAAACCAAACTTCCCTCCAAGTGTCTGCATGGGCGCAGCCATCTTGGATTCTGTCAGCTGATCATTTCCACCAATCTGTTCTCAGTATTGATAATCTGCATAATTGCCTAGCCAATCCCTTCCTTGCTGCAGGTATAAATACACTGTGCCTGAGCAAGGAAGGCGTCAGTGCTTTGGTTGTCAAACCTAGTTCCTGTTTGTCTCTCTCCTGTGATTGTCTTCCAGGTTCCAGCTCCTGTCTCAAGACTTCCACCATAGAGACCCGCACCAGCATTCCACCTGCGGTGTAGCCTGACTCTCCAATCCATTGTGGATTCATCTGTTTCCAGCTACAACATTACCTGCTTCCAGCTCAGCTTCCAGCAGAGTACAGCTTCCCTTAAAGGGCCGGTGTCCTTTCTACACTTTACCACTCTCCACCTGTATTATTATTTCTCCGCTCTCAAGTTCTACATTTCAGTTCATATTTCATCGCTCCCAAGTTCATTTATTATTTAACTGGTTCCAGCCAGTATCCACTCCGTGCTAACAACAGTCTGGTTCCAGCCAGTATCCACAGCAGCTGTTTTATCTTCAGCAACCCAGCTTTTCCTGGAACACCAGCTGGCACAATCCTGGGTTATCTCCATTGCTACAGTCGGGCCTGGTAAGGACTTTCCATCTAGAAGATCATAAGAACTATCTCACACTACCAGTGCCCTGTGGCTCCTGCCATCCTGTAGTACCCAGGAACTGTATTTATTCTTTGCTGACTTTTACGTTTTCTTTTACTGCTGCTGTGTTGCGGAGTTGTCATAATAAACATCATTGACTTTTATCCAAGTTGTCGTGGTCACGCCTTCGGGCAGTTATTATTTATGTTACTTACATGTCCAGGGGTCTGATACAACCTCCCAGGTTCCGGTACATCTCAGCCCCTACAACTGAGGCTGCCTCCCGTCAGCTCAGGCCCTCAGTTGTGACAGTAAGCACTGACCTAATGAATCCAGCCGGAGACCAGGATCAAGCGGCCAGGCCGATGCAAGAACTGGCAGCCCGACTAGAACATCAGGAGGCTGCACAGGGCCACATCATCCGCTGTCTCCAGGATCTCTCTACTCGGCTGGATGGGATTCAGACAACTCTCCGTGGATCAGGCGCGTCTGGTGCGTCAACCACAGTGACTCCAGCTATAACCCCACCCACCGAGAGACTTCCTTCGTCCATTTCTTTAACTGCCGTGGATGGCAGCAAAATTTTTGATGCAGTTATTTCTTTAAGGACTCTACCAGTTCGTCTGAGAGTGGGAGTTCTTCATTCCGAACTTATTTCTTTTTTAGTGATTCCAAGAGCCACACATCCTGTGGTCCTGGGCCTTCCATGGCTCCGTCTTCACAATCCTACAATTGATTGGACGACTACGCAAATCCTGGCATGGGGTTCCTCCTGTGCTGAGACATGTTTGTTTAAAGTATTGCCTGTCTGTTCTTCCTCCCCCAGGTCGTCTGATGTTCCACCTCCTCCATATCAAGATTTCACGGATGTGTTCAGTAAAGCTTCTGCTGATATCCTTCCTCCTCATAGAGAATGGGACTGTCCGATTGATCTCGTTCCAGGGAAGGTTCCACCTCGAGGCCGAACTTATCCGTTGTCTCTGCCTGAGACGCATTCTATGGAGGAATATATTAAAGAGAACCTAGCAAAGGGGTTCATTCGACCTTCTTCTTCTCCAGCCGGCGCAGGCTTCTTTTTTGTAAAAAAGAAAGATGGTGGTCTGCGGCCGTGCATCGACTACAGAGGTTTGAACGACATTACCATCAAGAACCGTTATCCTTTACCCCTGATTACTGAGCTCTTTGACAGACTTAGTGGAGCTACCATCTTTACAAAGCTGGACTTGCGAGGTGCATACAATCTCATCCGGATCCGTGAGGGTGACGAGTGGAAGACCGCATTTAACACCCGTGACGGACATTATGAGTACCTCGTCATGCCCTTCGGATTGAGCAATGCTCCAGCTGTCTTCCAGCATTTCGTCAATGAGATCTTCAGAGACATTCTATACCGTCATGTCGTGGTCTATCTAGACGATATCCTCATTTTTGCCAACGATTTAGAGGAACATCGTTTTTGGGTTAAAGAGGTTCTGTCCCGTCTCCGTGTCAATCATCTCTATTGCAAATTAGAGAAATGCGTCTTTGAAGTCAAGTCCATTCCGTTTCTAGGGTACATTGTGTCCGGTTCCGGACTAGAGATGGATCCTGAGAAACTACAAGCAATTCAGAATTGGCCGGTACCCTTAACCCTCAAAGGGGTCCAGAGGTTCTTAGGGTTCGCCAATTATTACCGAAAGTTTATACGAGACTTTTCCACCATTGTGGCGCCTATTACTGCTTTCACCAAGAAGGGTGCTAACCCGTCCAAGTGGTCTGAAGAAGCCATGCAAGCTTTTCATCTTTTAAAACAGAGGTTCATCTCTGCGCCTGTCCTGAAACAGCCTGACATCGACTCTCCTTTCATCCTAGAGGTGGATGCCTCCTCCGTTGGAGTAGGAGCGGTGTTATCTCAGAGGGCTAAAGATGGCCATTTACATCCTTGCAGTTTCTTCTCACGGAAGTTCTCCCCAGCGGAGCGCAACTATGCCATTGGCGACCAGGAGTTGCTAGCCATCAAGCTCGCTCTAGAGGAGTGGAGATATCTGTTGGAGGGAGCTTCTCATTCAATCACCATCCTTACAGACCACAAGAACCTTCTATATTTGAAAGGCGCACAATGTCTCAACCCTCGTCAGGCCAGATGGGCACTTTTCTTTTCCAGGTTCGACTTTAAACTCCAGTTCTGTCCGGGCTCTCAGAATCGCAAGGCCGATGCCCTTTCCCGCTCATGGGAGCAAGAAAATGAGTCAGAGTCTTCAGACAAGCATCCTATTATAAGTCCGTTGGCATTCTCCACGGTAGGGATGGACTCTACGCCCCCATCAGGGAAAAGTTTTGTGAAGCCGATGCTAAGGAAGAAGCTCATGCATTGGGCCCATGCTTCCCGTTTTGCCGGACATACAGGTATCCAAAAAACCCTGGAGTTTATCTCTAGGTCCTATTGGTGGCCAACTCTGAAAAAGGACGTCTTGGAGTTTATTGCATCTTGCCCAAAGTGTGCCCAACATAAAGTATCCCGCCAGTCGCCTGCGGGGCAACTGGTTCCACTATCCGTTCCCCGTCGACCATGGACCCACTTGTCGATGGATTTCATTACAGACTTACCCATGTGCAACAAGTTCAATACCATCTGGGTGGTAGTTGACCGGTTCACCAAGATGGCACACTTCATTCCTCTCACCGGTCTTCCGTCAGCTTCCAAGTTGGCTCAAGTATTCATACAAGAGATCTTCCGACTCCACGGTCTTCCTGAAGAAATTATCTCTGATCGAGGAGTTCAATTCACAGCCAAATTCTGGCGAAGTTTATGTCAAGTCCTCCAAGTCAAGCTAAAGTTTTCCACGGCTTACCATCCTCAGACCAATGGTCAAACCGAGAGGGTGAATCAGGACTTGGAGGCCTTCCTCCGCATCTATGTGTCCTCCTCTCAAGATGACTGGGTTCAATTTCTTCCCTGGGCCGAGTTCTGTCATAACAACCAGTATCATTCTTCATCTGCTTCAACACCATTCTTCACTAACTTTGGATTCCACCCTAAAGTCCCTGAGTTCCAACCGCTTCCAGCAACTTCTGTTCCCGCAGTGGATATCACCTTGCATCGGTTTGCCAATATCTGGAAGAGCGTACGATCAGCTCTGCTCAAGGCATCGTTCAGGTACAAGAAGTTTGCGGATAAGAAGCGTCGAGCAGTTCCTGCTCTCAAGGTGGGTGATCGGGTATGGTTATCCACGAAGAATTTGAGGTTAAGAGTTCCCAGTATGAAGTTTGCACCTCGCTATATCGGTCCTTTCAAGATTGAACAAGTCATCAATCCTGTTGCTTACAGACTCCAGTTGCCTCCCTTCTTAAAAATACCAAGGACATTCCATGTTTCCCTGTTGAAACCGCTGATCTTGAATCGGTTTCATTCCTCACTTCCTCCAACTCCGAAAGTCCAAACTAAACGAGGCGTTGAGTATGAAGTGGCCAAGATCCTGGACTCACGTCACCGTTACGGTCAACTACAATATCTTATTGACTGGAAGGGTTATGGTCCTGAGGAACGTTCATGGACCAATGCTTCTGATGTCCATGCTCCTGCCTTGGTCCGGAGATTCCATTCCAAGTTTCCTCAAAAGCCAAAGAAGTGTCCTGGGGCCACTCCTAAAGGGGGGGGGTGCTGTCACGATCCGGGTATCTGGACGCCATTTCTTACCCATCAGATGCCTCCTAAGGCTGGCTCAGCGCTCCAGGACCGGATCCCATCTGTTATCCTGATGTGTACATTCCTGTATCCTCTCCTGTCACTCTGGGACGCTGTCACAGTAAACGCCATATTACACCTGGCATGGCGTCTCCCGCGGCCTCCGCCGCCGTCCCTGCTCTTCTGCATGCAGAGTGTCTGAGTGGCGATTACGTCAGCCGCGGCCTCCGCTGTGTCCGCGTGGTTGGATGTGCATCTGTCAGCCTGGCGCCTCCTATCTCCGGTGGCCGGCGCCGCCATTACTGTTTTCATTACCACATGGATTACAAACCAAACTTCCCTCCAAGTGTCTGCATGGGCGCAGCCATCTTGGATTCTGTCAGCTGATCATTTCCACCAATCTGTTCTCAGTATTGATAATCTGCATAATTGCCTAGCCAATCCCTTCCTTGCTGCAGGTATAAATACACTGTGCCTGAGCAAGGAAGGCGTCAGTGCTTTGGTTGTCAAACCTAGTTCCTGTTTGTCTCTCTCCTGTGATTGTCTTCCAGGTTCCAGCTCCTGTCTCAAGACTTCCACCATAGAGACCCGCACCAGCATTCCACCTGCGGTGTAGCCTGACTCTCCAATCCATTGTGGATTCATCTGTTTCCAGCTACAACATTACCTGCTTCCAGCTCAGCTTCCAGCAGAGTACAGCTTCCCTTAAAGGGCCGGTGTCCTTTCTACACTTTACCACTCTCCACCTGTATTATTATTTCTCCGCTCTCAAGTTCTACATTTCAGTTCATATTTCATCGCTCCCAAGTTCATTTATTATTTAACTGGTTCCAGCCAGTATCCACTCCGTGCTAACAACAGTCTGGTTCCAGCCAGTATCCACAGCAGCTGTTTTATCTTCAGCAACCCAGCTTTTCCTGGAACACCAGCTGGCACAATCCTGGGTTATCTCCATTGCTACAGTCGGGCCTGGTAAGGACTTTCCATCTAGAAGATCATAAGAACTATCTCACACTACCAGTGCCCTGTGGCTCCTGCCATCCTGTAGTACCCAGGAACTGTATTTATTCTTTGCTGACTTTTACGTTTTCTTTTACTGCTGCTGTGTTGCGGAGTTGTCATAATAAACATCATTGACTTTTATCCAAGTTGTCGTGGTCACGCCTTCGGGCAGTTATTATTTATGTTACTTACATGTCCAGGGGTCTGATACAACCTCCCAGGTTCCGGTACATCTCAGCCCCTACAACTGAGGCTGCCTCCCGTCAGCTCAGGCCCTCAGTTGTGACAATATAGATATAAACTGTATTTACTGTACATTATGTATACGGCGGGAATCCAGAAGAGACCACCCACAAGAGCAGTTGGAACAGACATCGCCCACCTATTCAAACCGACCTATGACCTCTCCTGTACTGTAAATGACCATCCCTGTGTCCAATGGACAAAGAGATTACAGTATCCATTGTGTTAAGTTTTGGAAGAATTGTATAAAGAGAGCCTGCTGCAGGCCTGGTCAGACACAAGACTCACAAAGTTATCTATCAGATGACTGAGGACCAGACTGGGTAGCGTGGCGAATCCAATCACGTATGTACCATTGACCGTAGCCATTATTCTGTTTGTATTGTATTGTATTGTATATATTGTAACCCCCTTTCAGTAATAATATGCTGTGGTGTCGGAACCCAGCAGTTTAATTACAATCTGGTGTCGTGTCTTCCTTTCTCTGCTAAGGTTTAAAGTATATTATTATCGCATTGCATAGCTGTTAAGGGTTTGCGGTGTATCTCTGGGTGTGTACGCGCTGTGTGTACTTTGTACCGTCAGCGCGGCGTTTGTGCGCAAAGTCCGTACACAGTACGGGACTCTTTACACTAACAGCATAAAGAGTACGTAGAGTGTGTATTAAGTATAGCGGCCTCAGCGGCTCCATGGTAAAGTGTATTTAAAGTGTGTTTAAGGTATAGCTTTTCATTCCTATAAATCAGCATTATCATGAGCGAACAACTCGGAATCACCCCCCATATGCGGCACAGTAGAGCGTACCCCTACACCACACAGTGCAAACCCCTTTAAAAATTATTTGGATTAAATATTAATAACCCCTTTATTTTGAGTAAATAATATACAGCACAGGACAGCACCACTGGACTTATACGGCAGTACCCCTGGACTTATATGGCAGCACCACTTCACTTATACGGCAGTACCACTGGACTTATACTGCAGTATCACTGGACTTATATGGAGGTACCCCTGGACTTATATGGCAGTACCACTGGACTGGACTTATATGGCAGTACCACTGGACTTATACGGCAGTACCCCTGAACTTATATGGCAGTACCACTGGACTGGACTTATATGGCAGTACCACTGGACTTATACGGCAGTACCCCTGGACTTATACTGTAGTACCCCAGGACTTACACAGCAGTACCACTGGACTTATATGGCAGTACCACTGGACTTACATGACAGTACCCCCTGGACTTATATGGCAGCCCCACTGGACTTATAGGGCAATACCACTGGACTTATATGGCAGTACCACTGGACTTATACAGCAGTACCCTTAAACTTATAAGGCAGTACCACTGGACTGAACTTATAAGGCAGTATCACTGGACTTATGTGGCAGAACCCCTGGACTTATATGGCAGCACCACTTCACTTATGCGGCAGTAACCCTGGAATTATACGGCAGTACCACTGGACTTATATGGCAGTACCCCTGGACAAATACGGCAGTATGACTGGACTAGACTTATATGGTAGTACCACTGGATTTACATGGCAGTACCCCTGTACTTATACGGCAGTACCCCTGGACTTACACAACAGTACCACTGGACTTATACTGCAGTTCCATTGTAATTATACGGCAGAACCACTGGACTTATATGGCAGTACCACTGGACTGGACTTATACGGCAGGACCCCTGGACTTATACTGCAGTACTCCTGGAATTACATGGCAGCACCACTGGACTTATACGGCAGTACTCCTGGACTTATACGGCAGTACCACTGGACTTATATGGCAGTACTGCGGGAATTATATGGCAATACCACTGGACTGGACTTATACGGCAGAACAACACTATAAATTGGAGGGTTCTGCGCACTGAGTGTCTTTATTCTATAGCTAGCCGGGGTGTGCTGCTCGTTCTGATGGGTGTTCCAACCCACCTATATGTAAATGGAGAAGCTTAGTGGATATACCACAATAGAACTGCGCTCAATCCCTAAGGTGTGTGTGTTTAGCTAACGAATGCACATCAGATGTAATAAAGGATAATGTATGAACAGACCCAAATTTGAGTTTGCACTTGGATATAGAAATCGCAAAAATAACAATATGATGCAAATTAATTGTTGTGAGCCACTGTATTTATTGTATACTGGCCAATCTAAAGGTGTGCGGTTAATGCCCAGGGTGGGCGATATTGTCTCTTATAAAGTTCATGCAGGTGGGCGATACTGTCTCTTATAAAGTTCATGCAGGTTATAATACAGACTGCGGCGTCCCGCACATCTGCTGTTGAAAAGTCTTTAGGATAAAAATAATAATAATAATAAATGCTGGTGTTGGTAAAAAATCTTTAAAACCTTCACGATGCCCTGAGCTTACGGTGGTGGCATAAGTGGGGTAAAAAGGGGGCTCCGGACTGGTTTCCCCTCTCTGCCCCTGCTGCCCGTGGTGCGCCCTTGTTCAGACGCCCCCCGGGTGCCACCTTGTTCTAGACAGGTCCACCTCTCTGACCAACCCCCCCCCCCCTTTCTTTAAACACTTAACAAAAGGACATTGTTTCTAGCTGGTTTCACATTGCTACATAGAGACTTGTGTGGATGAACTTTATCAAAAAGTGCTACATTTTTTACAACCATACTTTCATGTGCAAAAATGAAACAATGGGGGTAATTCCAAGTTGATCGCAGCAGGAATTTAGTTAGCAATTGGGCAAAACCATTTGCACTGCAGGGGAGGCAGATTTTACATGTGCAGAGAGAGTTAGATTTGGGTGGGGTGTGTTCAGTCTGCAATCTAATTTGCAGTGTAAAAATAAAGCAGCCAGTATTTACCCTGCACAGAAATAAAATAACCCACCCAAATCTAACTCTCTCTGCACATGTTATATCTGCCTCCCCTGCAGTGCAAATGGTTTTGCCCAATTGCTAACTAAATTCCTGCTGCGATCAACTTGGAATTACCCCCAATGTTTCTTCTGGCCAGCACATAACTGACTATCTGGATTATCTCAGGAAACTATGATACAGAGCAGGAGTATTGTGCAATATTATTAGAGCTTGAAAGGACTTTTGTCTTAGGGGAATCTGAAAGATTATTTCCTCCTGATATTCCACCTCAGGAATAATTTATTTATTATAAATTCATCATTATTGTTGTGTTTTTTTGTTTGTTTTATGTTGTAAATTAAAGACTACTATTTTATCTACACTGCTAATGAGTATCAATTACACTAATAATTAAGGTCTGTCCTTAAGTGATACCAGCAGCGCTCCCATCCTTGTCCCCCATAATTGGCACTAGCAAAGCGATCAATGTGCGCGTGCCACAAAAAGGGGCGTGACCTTGCTGAAATGGGTGTGACTTTGCATATAGGGGCGTGGCATTGCAGGAAAGGACTACCTTATACCCCAGTTTTGAATCTGTACGCCCAGACGTTGGCCACCACAGGAAAAAAAATAATCCTGATTCATGCCCCTTACATTATTTGTCATTTTTCATCCTTATAGTAATGCCCAGTATACATTATGCCACATACTGCAATGGCCCTTAGACATTATGCCACACACCATAATGCCCCCGACACATTATGCCATACACCGTAATGCCTGTGACAAATTATGCCACACACCGTAATGCTTGTGACACATTATGACAGTAATCGCAATGCCCATTATACATTATGCTACACACTGCAATGCCCCTGATACATTATAGCACATACAATGCCTGACACATTATGACACACACCGCAATGTCCGTGATACATTATGCCACACACTGTAATGTCCGTGATACATTATGCCACACACTGTAATGACCCTGAGACATTATACCACATACCACAATACCCGTGATATAGTATACCACACACCATAATGCCTGTGACACATACCGCAATGCCCGTTATACCCTATGCCACACACCGCAATGCCCGTTATACATTATGCCACACACTGCAATGCCCCTGAAACATTACACCACATACCACAATGCCTGTGATATAGTATGCCACACACCGTAATGCCTGTGACACATTATGACACTCACAGCAATGTCCCTGATACATTATGCCACACACCGCAATGCCCATTACACATTACGTCCTACAGTAAGGCTTCTAATTACTTTTAAATTACCTGCTTGTTGCAAGGGGTTTAATGCTCTTGTTTCCATGCATGGTGCCAGGGGTTTTCATGCCCAGGGTGTCATGCTCATTGCCAGGGGTTTCATGCTGTAGGTGTTATGCTTGTTGCCCGAGGTATCATCTGCTGGGTTTCAAGCTTGTTGCCAGGTGGTAATATTCATAGCCAGGGGTTTCATGCACTGGGTGTCATGCTCGTTGCTAGGGGGTAATGCTTGTTGCCAGGGATTTCATGAGCTGGGTGTTGTGTTTGTAACCAGGGGGTAATGCTTGTTGCTAGGGCTGTGCTCCCAGTGCCAGCTATTCGCCCACAGTGCCAGCTACACATATGCCCCCAGTGCCAAATATGCCCCCCCCCAGTGCCAGGTACACATATACCCCCAGTGCCAAATATGCCCCCCCCCCAGTGCCAGGTACACATATACCCCCCAGTGCCAAATATGCCCTCCCCCAGTGCCAAATATGCCCATCCCCAGTGCTAAATATGCTCCCCCCAGTGCCAGGTACACCCCCCCCCAGTGCTAAATATGCTCCCCCAGTGCCAGGTACACCCCCCCCCCCAGCTTCCCCGCTGCTCCCCCGCTGCTGTGTGATTCGAGAAGGAGGCACGCGCCTCTCCTGTGTGTCTCTCCTGCGTCTCCGGCGGCAGTGGCATGTCTGTTAAATGAAGTGCGCGCCTCTCCTGTGTATCCCTCCTTCCCAGCAGAAATCAGTGGTGGCAGCTAGGGCGCCCCACAGCCCTGCGTGCCCCCAAGCACTCGCAGGGGCTGCGGGCCCCTAGTTACGCCACTGGCAGTACCCTTGGACTTATACGGCAGTACCCCTGGACTTACATGGCAGTACCCCTGCACTTATACGACAGTACCACTGGACTGGACTTATCTGGCAGTACCCCTTGACTTATATGGCAGCAGCACTGGATTTATGGCAGCATAGGACACCACCACTGGACTTATGGCAGCACAGGACATCACCACTGGATTTATGCAGCACAACACAGCACCACTGGACTGGACTTTTACCGCAGTACCACTGGACTTATACAGCAGCAGCACTGGACTTATGGCAGCACAGGACACCGCCACTGGACTTATGGCAGCACAGGACACCACCACTGGATTTATGCAGCACAGCACAGCACCACTGGACTGGACTTTTACCGCAGTACCACTGGACTTATACAGCAGCAGCACTGGACTTATGGCAGCACAGGACACCGCCACTGGACTTATGGCAGCACAGGACACCACCACTGGACTTATGCAGCACAGGACACAACCACTGGACTGATGCAGCACAAGACAGCACCACTGCACTAGACTGGATTTATACACTGGATTTATGGCAGCAGAGGACACCACCACTGTGACTGGACTGATGCAGCACAAGACACCATCACTGGACTGATGCAGCACAAGACAGCAATGAAATGACACAAAAGAACAAATCCCCACCCCACGCGCCACACCACTTTCCCGCACAGACACTGAGGAGACACGTCCTCTCACCACACTCTCCAGGACTGGAGTGGAAATGGCGGCAACGCTCGGCTCCTTATATGAATCCAAAACCCGCAAGATTCTGACATTGGGATGATGAAGTTATTGCCTCGTTCTAGTCTGGCGGTAAAACCCGAGCCGGACTCGGATCCGGGCTCGGGACATGATGTGCGCGCGCGGGGGGATCACTTCTCAGGGAACCAAACCCGCTCATCCCTAATTTAAAAATATTACACATTAAACAAAAAGCTAATTTCAGGTGCAGCACAAACAGCTCCTGCGGTTGCATTTTTATGTGTTACCTATGTATTATGTGGCTTTTATTGTTTACATTAGCATAATGGCATAATTTCCATCTCAATCACCAGACCACTTCCATCTGTGGCATAGTCTGCTCTGCCCCAGGTTTCCCACTTACTTTACTTGTGCTTTTCAATTTTATATCTCTCACTTCTGTGGTGTGTTTTTTTTTCTCTAGCAATTAATTCAGAAGACAGGGTAAAAGAGGTGATTTTGCTGGGCCTGGATCACTGGTATTATGACACAAAACAAAGTGCAGCAACATTGCTGTTCCTGCTCTGAAACAAGTGGTTTATAACTGTGAGCGATACACTTCAGAGAACATGATCAACAGGTGTTCATTGTTGTCCTCTATCTTTAGCCCTAGTGAGTTCCGATGTTCTTTCTGTATCATTTCTTGTTTCAGAATGTCCATTTATAGATGTGATAATGTAATGACTGCTTACATGCAGCTGGTAATACAGTATGAAACTTCCTCAAGACATATGCAAACTTCATGTACGATAATTTGTGCAAATGCAAAACAAATGTTCAGTACTCTTATCAAAACCAATGACATTTACACATAGAATGTACTAGCTGAATACCCGTGCTTCGCTACGGGATGAGGATGGTAAATTAGAATTATAGTTGTTTATTAATTGACGTAGGTTGGAGATCTAGTATATAGGCATATCTTGCTTCCCTGACCCACTTTGTGTAGTGGCCGGATCCCTTTTTGGTCCCCCAAGGGACCCTGCTCTTCCCACTATACAACTCTCAGTCTGTGGCTTCTTGCTGCCTCCATTCCCCTCCTCACATCATGTCAGTGCCCCTGTGAAATGATCGATTTATTTACAGTTTCTCATATAGTCAAAAAGAAGGAGGAAAAGAAGACTCTATTTTGGGAGCACTATTATGTGATTCCTCCAGAGCCCATCAGGACCAAACAGCCTCAAAAATTAAATTAAAATTTAACTTTTATTACTACCAATAAAAACTAACATAAGGGGTTTCACTATGGCAGACATAACGGGGGTCATTCCGAGTTGTTCGCTCGTTGCCGATTTTCGCTATATTGCGATTAGTCGCTTACTGCGCATGCGCAAGGTTCGCAGAGCGCATGCGCTTAGTTATTTTACGCAAAAGTTAGGTATTTTACCCACGGCATTACGAGGATTTTTCATTGTTCTGGTGATCGTACTGTAATTGACAGGAAGTGGGTGTTTCTGGGCGGAAACTGGCCGTTTTCTGGGAGTGTGCGAAAAAACGCTGGCGTTTCTGGGAAAAACGCGGGAGTGTCTGAAGAAACGGGGGAGTGGTTGGGCGAACGCTGGGTGTGTTTGTGACGTCAAACCAGGAACGAAACTGACTGAACTGATCGCAATGGCTGAGTAAGTCTGGAGCTACTCAGAAACTGCTAAGAAATTTATTTTCGCTAATCTGCGAATCTTTCGTTCGCAATTCTACTAAGCTAAGATACACTCCCAGAAGGCGGCGGCTTAGCGAGTGCAATGCTGCTAAAAGCAGCTAGCGAGCGAACAACTCGGAATGAGGGCCCACATACACACACATAAATATATAAACTCACTAAAGAGTGATTCCTTGCAATGTCTCTTGGTATCACTACCGCTCTAACAGGCAGGGCCGATGCTAGATCTCTCTGCACCCTAGGCAAAACTTCAGCCCAGCGCCCCCTAACCTACAAACACCCCCTCCCCCACAACCTCCCAGAGGGGAGATGCAGGTGGCCACTAGGTGGGGCTGGGGTGAATTGCATCATTATACATATACAGAGAAAATGGACAACACTCAAAGACTTTTGAAGTGATAAAGTATATTGTAACAAAGTCAAAAAAATGTTGCTTTAACTTTGAAAGTCCTTGAGTGCCATCTATTCTTTATGTAGACATGCTAGCCAGCATGTTGGGAATCATATAGGACAATGAGGCCAATTTAATTTATATATATATATATATATATATATATATATATATATACATATCTCCTATATAATAGCCCAGCTCTGTGACTTTGTGCCTGTGTGTATAACGCATCTCTCATTGGGTTGGTGGCAGGTCTATCACACCCAGTCCACAGCTGATTGGGTGAGAAACGCCCTCCCACACAGGTTACATCCAATGGGAGGCTCTGCCCTTTGCCTGTTGTATTTTCACAGAGCAGGATTAGCAATGGGACTGATGGACTGCTGCAGTTCCAGGTCCACACTCCAAAATAGTCCCACTGCATCTGCAGCAACATACCATACCCTCCAACTGTACCTTTTTAATAGGTACAGTACCTTTTTTTATGGTCTGTACCGACAGTGGCGGAACTAGCGAGTGGTGGGCCCAGGTGCGACAAAATGCTTTGGGCCCCCCTCATCCCGTTCTAGTCCACCCCCTCACCCCTGGAGAGGATCTGGTGAGGGGGGACCTGCTCAGGGCCAGGGAAATGGCAACAGTGCTGTAACTAGACATTTTAGCGCTGTGTGCAAGAAGCGGCATCGGAGCCCCCCTCTATGTAAAACATGGGCAGTGCGCGCCATAGGCGCGCGCAAAAAATATAGGGGCATGGCTTCATGGGGAAGGGGTGTGGTCACAAAATAATACCAATTCATATAACAGTGCACAGTAGTCTCCATTATTCAAATTACGGCGCACAGTAGCACCACTACACCAGGTAGAGCCCCTTTTACACCTTACGGCGGACAGATTCCCCTTTTTACACATTACGGCAGACAGCGTCCCTTTTATACACATTACGGCAGACAGCATCCCGTTTTTACACATTACGGCAGACAGCGTCCCCTTTTTACACATTACGGCAGACAGCGTCCCCTTTTTTACACATTACGGCAGACAGTGCCCCCTTTTTACACATTACGGCAGACAGCGTCCCCTTTTTACACATTACGGCAGACAGCATCCGCTTTTTACACATTACGGCAGACAGCGTCCCCTTTTTACACATTACGGCAGACAGCGTCCCCTTTTTTACACATTACGGCGGACAGCATCCGCTTTTTACACATTACGGCAGACAGCGTCCCCTTTTTACACATTACGGCAGACAGCGTCCCCTTTTTTACACATTACGGCAGACAGTGCCCCCTTTTTACACATTACGGCAGACAGCGTCCCCTTTTTACACATTACGGCAGACAGCATCCGCTTTTTACACATTACGGCAGACAGCGTCCCCTTTTTACACATTACGGCAGACAGCATCCGCTTTTTACACATTACAGCAGACAGCGTCCCTGTTTTAGACATTACGGCAGACAGCATCCCCTTTTTACACATTAAGACAGACAGACAGAATAGATAGATAGATACTGTAGACAGATAGATAGATAGATAGATAGATAGACACACACACACACACACACACACACACACAGACGCACAGAAATATGGATTGTCCCCCCCCACCCACAAGATTTTTTAAACACAACTGTGGGAGTGTCGTCGGTGGTCCTGATAGCTGTTAGCCATGCTGCGGACTTAATAGAGTGGCAGCAGCTTCTGGACAGGACAGGGGAAGGGGGTCGCCCCAGGGAGTGTATGTGACAGTTATCACCGGGGAGACAGGGAGGGATAGATTACAGACTTCCTGTATGACCCAGGGATGGTGGTAAAAAAACGGAACAGTACGGACCATACAGGGAGGCTGTAATCTCTCCCCGTCTCCTTGGTCACTGCTGTCTCATACACCCCCTGGACTGGGATGGACAGGGACACGCAATTCCAACTCTACAATGGCTGATATTGCTGTAGGGGTCCAGAACACTCTGGTTTTTACCAAATCTCCACCCACCAACAGTCAGGACTGACAGAACCATGCTTAGACAGGAAGTAATCAGTAGTATATATACAAAAGAAATTTACTTTATTTACTTTTATTAAACTATACTTACTTTTATTGAAGTTGATCCTGGATTACAGTGGCAGTGGTCACTGGCTGCTACTCTTGCTGCTCCATGCATTTTCCTGCCTGAGGCTCCAGTCCTTGTCCCTTGTAGAAGGAGGGTAGATGCTAGAATCAAGTGGGCTAAGGGACCTTTTCCGTTTGGGGGAGGAGTCACAACACAAGGGGGAGGAGCTAGGCCAGCAGGATAGTTCCTCTACTATCCACGCCACCAACTATTACCTTTAGTAATCAGGTGGCAAGCGAAGCGAGCCACCCAGCCCGAAGCGTGGCGAGCGAAGCGAGCCCGTGAGGGTACTTTTCGGGTAACCTGTTTGCCCGTAGCTCCTTCCCTTGGTGACGTGTCTCCTCCCCTAGATACGTCAGAAGGTCCCTTCTCCCACTCCGAAATAGAATCAACCGTAGAAGGAGGCTGGGGAGGGGGCGGAGCTTCACGGACTGACTGAATGAAAAGCAGGGAAGGGAGTGGTGCTGCTGCTGCTGCCTGGCTTCCTGGAGCTACCAGCCAGGACTGTCAGTGACACTGTTGTCACACTCTGTAGAATAGCCAATCCAGTGAAGTAAGGGGGCGGAGCCACGGCGGCATGCAGCATCCGAGGCAACCAGCTCAGCCTCAGCTGCATCATTCACCCAGGTAGCAGCACAATAAACCAGGCGACTGTACTTACCCCCCCCCCCTTTCTTTAATCCGGCTCTCAGACTCTGCACGGACTGACACAGCTGCGTCAGCCTCCTCTCTCTCCTCCCGCACTGTCTCTCCCAGCGGGCTCCTCGGTAGGCTCTGGGTCAAGGTCGGATGTTACTGACGCCGCCCGCGACCAGAGCACAGAGGAGGTGAGCCGCCGCAATCCCCCCCTAACACCTCCTCCCATACACACACACTCCCGTGGCTGCTGCGTCCCGGCTGATCTTCTCCTCGGCAGGCGGCGGTGGCCCGCAGCACACAGCAGCATGTAATGAGTCAGTTTGACTCATTACATGCCGCGGTGGCTTTGGGCCCCTTGACAGGGGCGGGCCCCAGTGCAAGGCACTGCTTGCACTGGCGGTAGTTCCACCTCTGTGTACCGATTTTTAGCTGTCCAAACTTCCATTGAAAGTATAGGAAAAGGGGCGTGTCCACGCCCCCTTTACCCGCGGCCACGTCCCTTTTTCGGATTTGTACCAATTTTTCTGTGTAAAATATTGGAGGGTATGACATAGAAACACATTCGAAAAAGGGGCGTGGCCACGGGTACAGCCGTGGGGCTATGCCCTTTTTCCT
Source organism: Pseudophryne corroboree (assembly GCF_028390025.1). Lineage (NCBI taxonomy): Eukaryota > Metazoa > Chordata > Amphibia > Anura > Myobatrachidae > Pseudophryne > Pseudophryne corroboree. Next base: position 286,294,745 of record NC_086454.1, on the reverse strand, counting down.
ATACTTTCAATGGAAGCTTGGGGAGTCAGTACAGAGTACAGACCATAAAAAAAGGTCCTGTACCTGCCAAAAAGGTGCAGTTGGAGGGTAAGAAGCAAGTCTCTGCGCTGTAGATAGGGAAAAAATATACTTTCTCTGACGTCCTAGTGGATGCTGGGAACTCCGTAAGGACCATGGGGAATAGCGGCTCCGCAGGAGACTGGGCACAAAAGTAAAGCTTTAGGACTACCTGGTGTGCACTGGCTCCTCCCCCTATGACCCTCCTCCAAGCCTCAGTTAGATTTTTGTGCCCGGCCGAGAAGGGTGCACAGTGCACACTAGGGGCTCTCCTGAGCTTCTTAGTGAAAGTTTAGTTTTAGGTTTTTTATTTTCAGTGAGACCTGCTGGCAACAGGCTCACTGCATCGAGGGACTAAGGGGAGAAGAAGCGAACCTGCCTGCTTGCAGCCAGCTTGGGCTTCTTGGCTACTGGACACCATTAGCTCCAGAGGGACCGAACACAGGCCCAGCCTCGGAGTCAGGTCCCAGAGCCGCGCCGCCGGCCCCCTTACAGAGCCAGAAGCAAGAAGAGGTCCGGAAAATCGGCGGCAGAAGACATCAGTCTTCACCAAGGTAGCGCACAGCACTGCAGCTGTGCGCCATTGCTCCTCATACACACCTCACACTGCAGTCACTGAGGGTGCAGGGCGCTGGGGGGGGGCGCCCTGAGCAGCAATAAAAACACCTTGGCTGGCAAACATACATCACATATAACCCCCAGGGCTATATGGATGTATTTTAACCCCTGCCAGAATCCATAAAAATGCGGGAGAAAAGTCCGCGAAAAAGGGGCGGAGCCTATCTCCTCAGCACACTGGCGCCATTTTCTCTCACAGCTCCGTTGGAGGGAAGCTCCCTGGCTCTCCCCTGCAGTTACTACACTACAGAAAGGGGTTAAAAAAGAGAGGGGGGCACTAATTAGGCGCAGTATTAATAAAACAGCAGCTATAAGGGGAAAAACACTTCTATAAGGTTATCCCTGTATATATATAGCGCTCTGGTGTGTGCTGGCATACTCTCCCTCTGTCTCCCCAAAGGGCTAGTGGGGTCCTGTCCTCTATCAGAGCATTCCCTGTGTGTGTGCTGTGTGTCGGTACGATTGTGTCGACATGTATGAGGAGGAAAATGGTGTGGAGGCGGAGCAATTGCCTGTAATGGAGATGTCACCCCCTAGGGAGTCGACACCTGAGTGGCTGAGCTTATGGAAGGAATTACGTGACAGTGTCAGCTCTTTACAAAAGATTGATGACATGAGACAGCCGGCTACTCAGCCTGTGCCTGTCCAGGTGTCTCAAAAGCCATCAGGGGCTCTAAAACGCCCGTTACCTCAGATGGCAGATACAGACGCCGACACGGATACTGACTCCAGTGTCGACGATTAAGAGACGAATGTGACTTCCAGTAGGGCCACTCGTTACATGATTGAGGCTATGGAAAATGTTTTACATATTTCTGATAATACCAGTACCACTAAAAAGGGTATTATGTTGGGTGGGAAAAAACTGCCGGTAGTTTTTCCTGCATCTGAGGAATTAAATGAAGTGTGTGATGATGCGTGGGTTTCCCCCGATAAAAACTGTTAATTCCTAAAAAGTTATTAGCATCATACCCCAGAGGATAGGGCACGTTGGGAAACACCCCCTAGGGTGGATAAAGCGCTCACACGCTTGTCTAAACAGGTGGCACTACCGTCCCTGGATACGGCCGCCCTTATGGAACCTGCTGACAGAAAGCAGGAAAATATCCTAAAAATGTATATACACTCACACGGGTGTGATACTGCGACCAGCAATCGCCTCAGCCTGGATGTGCAGTGCTGGGGTGGCTTGGTCGGATTCCCTGACTGACAATATTGATACCCTAGATAGGGACAGTATATTACTGACTATAGAGCATTTAAAAGATGCATTTCTATATATGCGTGATGCACAGAGGGATATTTGCCGACTGGCATCAAGAGTAAGTGCGCTGTCCATTTCTGCCAGAAGAGGGTTATGGACAAGACAGTGGTCAGGTGATGCTGATTCCAAAAGGCATATGGAAGTATTGCCTTATAAAAGGGAGGAGTTATTTGGGGTAGGTCTAACAGACCTGGTGGCCACGGCAACGGCTGGGAAATCCACATTTTTACCCCAGGTAGCCTCTCAACATAAGAAGACGCCGTATTATCAGGCGCAGTCCTTTAGGCCCCATAAGGGCAAGCGGGCAAAAGACTCCTCATTTCTGCCCCGTGGCAGAGGGAGAGGAAAAAGGCTGCAGCAGAAGCCATTCACAAGCTGTATTCCCAGCAGGTGATAATCAAGGTACCCCTCCTACAACAGGGAAAGGGGTATTATTCCACGCTGTTTGTGGTACCGAAGCCGGACGGCTCGGTGAGACTTATTTTAAATTTGAAATCCTTGAACACTTACATACAAAGGTTCAAATTCAAGATGGAGTCACTCAGAGCGGTGATTGCGAACCTGGAAGAAGGGGATTATATGGTGTCTCTGGACATCAAGGATGCTTATCTCCATGTCCCAATTTACCCTTCTCACCAAGGGTACCTCAGGTTTGTGGTACAGAACTGTCACTATCAGTTTCAGACGCTGCCGTTTGGTTTGTCCACGGCACCCCGGGTCTTTACCAAAGTAATGGCCGAAATGATGATACTCCTTCGAAGGAAGGGAGTTTTAGTTATCCCTTACTTGGACGATCTCCTGATAAGGGCAAGATCCAGGGAACAGTTGGTAGTCGGGGTAGCACTATCTCAAGTAGTGTTGCGGCAGCACGGTTGGATTCTCAATATTCCAAAATCGCAGCTGATCCCGACGACACGTCTTCTATTCCTAGGGATGATCCTGGACACAGTCCAGAAAAAGGTGTTTCTCCCAGAGGAGAAAGCCAGGGAGTTATCCGAACTAGTCAGAAACCTCCTAAAACCAGGCTAAGTGTCAGTGCATCAGTGCACAAGGGTCCTGGGAAAAATGGTGGCTTCCTACGAAGCAATTCCATTCGGCAGATTCCACGCAAGAACTTTCCAGTGGGACCTGCTGGACAAATGGTCCGGATCGCATCTTCAGATGCATCAGCGGATAACCCTGTCACCAAAGACAAGGGTGTCTCTCCTGTGGTGGTTGCAGAGTGCTCATCTTCTAGAGGGCCGCAGATTCGGCATTCAGGACTGGGTCCTGGTGACCACGGATGCCAGCCTGCGAGGCTGGGGAGCAGTCACACAGGGAAGAAATTTCCAGGGCTTGTGGTCAAGCCTGGAGACATCACTTCACATAAATATTTTGGAGCTAAGGGCCATTTACAATGCCCTAAGCCAAGCAAGACCTCTGCTTCAAGGTCAGCCGGTGCTGATCCAGTCGGACAACATCACGGCAGTCGCCCACGTAAACAGACAGGGCGGCACAAGAAGCAGGAGGGCAATGGCAGAAGCTGCAAGGATTTTTCGTTGGGCGGAAAATCATGTGATAGCATTGTCAGCAGTGTTCATTCCGGGAGTGGACAACTGGGAAGCAGACTTCCTCAGCAGGCACGACCTCCACCCGGGAGAGTGGGGACTTCACCCAGAAGTCTTCCACATGATTGTAAACCGTTGGGAAAAACCAAAGGTGGACATGATGGCGTCCCGCCTAAACAAAAAATTGGACAGGTATTGCGCCAGGTCAAGGGACCCTCAGGCAATAGCTGTGGACGCTCTGGTAACACCGTGGGTGTACCAGTCAGTGTATGTGTTCCCTCCTCTTCCTCTCATACCAAAAGTACTGAGAATTATAAGACGAAGGGGAGTAAGAACTATACTCGTGGCTCCGGATTGGCCAAGAAGGACTTGGTACCCGGAACTTCAAAAGATGCTCACGGAGGACCCGTGGCCTCTACCTCTAAGAAGGGACCTGCTCCAGCAAGGACCCTGTCTATTCCAAGACTTACCGCGGCTGCGTTTGACGGCAGGGCGGTTGAACGCCGGATCCTGAAGGAAAAAGGCATTCCGGATGAAGTCATCCCTACCCTGATCAAGCCAGGAAGGATGTAACCGCAAAGCATTATCACCGCATTTGGCGAAAATATGTTGCGTGGTGCGAGGCCAGTAAGGCCCCGATGGAGGAATTTCAACTAGGTCGATTCCTGCATTTCCTGTAAACAGGAGTGTCTATGGGCCTAAAATTGGTGTCCATTAAGGTTCAAATTTCGGCCCTGTCAATTTTCTTCCAGAAAGAACTAGCTTCAGTTCCTGAAGTTCAGACGTTTGTAAAAGGGGTACTGCATATACAGCCTCCTTTTGTGCCTCCAGTGGCACTTTGGGATCTCAATGTAGTTTTGGGGTTCCTAAAGTCACATTGGTTTGAACCACTTGAATCTGTGGAGTTAAAATATCTCACATGGAAAGTGGTCATGTTGTTGGCCCTGGCCTTGGCCAGGCGCGTGTCAGAATTGGCGGGCTTTATCCTGTAAAAGCCCTTATCTGATCTTCCATTCAGACAGGGCGGAATTGAGGACTCGTCCTCATTTTCTCCCTAGGGTGGTTTCAGTGTTTCATCTGAACTAACCTATTGTGGTACCTGCGGCTACTAGTGACTTGGAGGACTCCAAGTTGTTGGACGTAGTCAGGGCCTTGAAAATATATGTTTCCAGGACGGCTGGAGTCAGAAAATCTGACTCGCTGTTTATCCTGTATGCACCCAACAAGCTGGGTGCTCCTGCTTCTAAGCAGACTATTGCTCGTTGGATTTGTAATACAATTCAGCTTGCACATTCTGTGGCAGGCCTGCCACAGCCAAAATCTGTAAAAGCCCATTCCACAAGGAAGGTGGGCTCATCTTGGGCGGCTGCCCGAGGGGTCTCGGCTTTACAACTTTGCCGAGCAGCTACTTGGTCAGGGGAAAACATGTTTGCTAAATTCTACAAATTTGATACCCTGGCTGAGGAGGACCTGGAGTTCTCTCATTCGGTGCTGCAGAGTCATCCGCACTCTCCCGCCCGTTTGGGAGCTTTGGTATAATCCCCATGGTCCTTACGGAGTTCCCAGCATCCACTAGGACGTCAGAGAAAATAAGAATTTACTTACCGATAATTCTATTTCTCGTAGTCCGTAGTGGATGCTGGGCGCCCATCCCAAGTGCGGATTGTCTGCAATACTTGTACATAGTTATTGTTAACTAAATCGGGTTATTGTTGTGAGCCATCTATCCAGAGGCTCCTCTGTTATCATGCTGTTAACTGGGTTCAGATCACAAGTTGTACGGTGTGATTGGTGTGGCTGGTATGAGTCTTACCCGGGATTCATAAATCCTTCCTTATTGTGTACGCTCGTCTGGGCACAGTATCCTAACTGAGGCTTGGAGGAGGGTCATAGGGAGAGGGGCCAGTGCACACCAGGTAGTCCTAAAGCTTTACTTTTGTGCCCAGTCTCCTGCGGAGCCGCTATTCCCCATGGTCCTTACGGAGTTCCCAGCATCCACTACGGACTACGAGAAATAGAATTATCGGTAAGTAAATTCTTATTTTTACTGCAGCATCCTATGTCCTGCTGCCAGTCCACCTGCCCCCTCCGGCATCAACAATCCCCACTCCCTAGCCGCGGCGCAGGTGGAACAAAAGCTGCTGCGGCCACCGGCATAGATATGTATGAAAGCGGTGCAGCAGAAGGCTTTCATAGCCTTCCCTGCGCCGCATACTCTCTGAGCCCCGGAGCCTCCTCCGCGCATGATGTCACAGAAGTGCCTCCCCGCCACAGCTGCGCCCAGATCCCCAAAGGCCCTGACTTCGCAACACAGCACCTGGGCTGCCTGCCTGGAAGCCCCGAGATGGCTAATGTAACGAATAGAGTGGGTGATATCGCGGAGGGTAATGTCTGGACGCTGAATCAATGTAAAAGGTGACAGTGCTGTGCAGTGCAGTGGGTGTGCAGTCAGGGCCGGTGCTAGGGTGTTCGGCGCCCCTCTGCAAACTATACATTTGCACCCTCGCATACTTTACAAAGGCACAGCGTACATAATACCCCCTGTAGTAGAGACACTTACACATGTAATGCCCCCTGTACCAGAGATGCTTACACACATAACGCCCCCTGTACCAGTGCCGCTTACACATGTAACGCCCCCCCTGTACCAGTGATGCTTACAGAAGAAACACCCCCTGTAGCAGTGACGCTTAGACACGTAACACCCCCTGTACCAGTGACGCTTATACACGTATTGCCCCCCTGTACCAGTGTCGCTTACACACGTAACGCCCCACTGTACCAGTGGCGCTTACACATGTAACGCCCCCCATAGCAGTGACGCTTACACACGTAATGCCCTCTGTACCCACCTGTGCCGCTTAGACACGTAATGCCCCCTGTACCAGTGCCGCTTAGACACGTAACGCCCTCTGTACCAGTGTCGCTTACACATCATGTAATGCCCCCTGTATCAGTGCCGCTTACACACGTAATGCCCCCTGTACCAGTGCCGCTTACAAACATAACGCCTACTGTACCAGTGACGCTTACTCACATTATGCCGCAGTCACACATACACACACAACAGACACATATATATATATATATATATATATTCAAACACATACTGTACATACATTACACACATACACAGTCACACATATATACAGCATATACAGACACTGTATATATACACACGCACGCACACACACACACACCACACACACACACACACACACACACACACACACACACACACACACACACTCACTCTCACACACTCACTCTCTTTCCAGACACTTAACTAATGAAGTCTGGCTGGCCGAAGCTGTAGCAGCTCATCCTCCTGCTGCAGCATGGTCCCGTCTAGCGCCGCCCCTTATTCCCATCTAGCTACGCCCCCTTTGGCTCCCACCCAGACACTGAATGTCACACAAGGGAGCGGGGGGGGAGAGGAGGCTTTGTGCTGTCACTGACACTGCACAGCACTCTCACCTTTGACACTGATTCAGCCAGTCACTCAGTTCTGCCAGCCAGTCACTATTGTTAGCACCAGTGTCTGCACTGAATAAACTACAGCTCCCAGCAGCCCTTAGCGCCGAAGCATTCTGGCCCTTAGGGCTGCTGGGAGCTGTAGTTTATTGAGTGCATCTTCTTCCCTGTAATGCGGCGCGTTGGGACACCGCTGCTAACAATAGTGACTGGCTGCTGTGCGAGTCTCCGGGAGAGCCACTGCCAAAGGGAGGACAGCAGCTTAGCTGCTTCCAGGAGGAGAAGCATCACCCTCCCCTCCCCTCCCCCACTCACATTACCTCCGGGCCCCATCCGCGGCACCCCCACACTCCCCCTCCAGCACCCGCGGTAGCTCCAGACCCCCTCCCCCACCCGCAGCAACATCGCACCCGCCCCTCCCGCCGCACCACCACATTCGCCCTACCTGGGGCACCCCCGCAACTGCTCCTCTCCCACCCGCTGTGGCTCCGGACCCCCACCTGCGGCACTACCGCACCAGCCCCTCCCCCACCCGCGGCACCACCGCACCAGCTCCTCCCCCACCTGCGGCACCACCGCAACCACCCCTCCCCCTCCTGCGGCACCCCCGGATCCCATCTGCGTCTTCCCCGCACTCGCCACTCCCCCAGCCAAAGCGCCTACTTGGTGATTCATCAGGCCCTGCGTGCGCTGTTCACGCCATTGCAAGGGGCTTCCACCGCTTAACCAATGCATGCCCTTTGTCCGTGCAATATTTAAACACTCACACAATTATGATTGGATGTAATACTCCATATAATAAAAATAATGCATGCCACAAGGGTGTGCAAGGGGCGTAGCCCCTTACGACGGTGTGAAGAGCGCCCGTAGGGCGCGATGAATCACCTAGTATTTTATATATACACAAGCTGTCTGTAGCAGTGGCGGATCCAGGGGGGGGCACGCGGGCCCGTGCCCCCCCTGTTATGTCTGGCACTTTAAAAAACAACAACAGTGCAGTCCCGCAGTCCCTTTTAAAAAGAAGCGGCGGCACAGACGGCGCCCGCCGCGATGAAGGGTCTGGCAGCGGCGGCGGCAGAGCCGGATTAAGGGGGGGGGCTGGGGGTAAGTACCCCGGGCCGCCCAATCTAAAAGGGCCCCCCGCCGCAGATCGGATCTCTCTTCAATCCGATCTGCGGCGCTGCTCTTACGTGTCCCGGCTCCCCAGCCCCGCTGCCCTGTCCCTGACGTCCTCCTCCTTCTTCAGTGCAGCCTGCGACACGCCAATGACTGAGCCGCAGGCTTGCTGAGCCGGACAGCAATTGGACAGCTGAGCCGTCGCTCAACTGCCCTGACTAAGAGTGCTCTAAGAGCGGTAGTCAGGGCAGCTGAGCGGCAGCTCAGCTGTCCAATTGCTGTCCGGCTCAGCAAGCCTGCGGCTCAGTAATTGGCGCGCCGCAGGCTGCATTGAAGAAGGAGGAGAGATGCGTGGAGCCCCGGAGGCTGTAGCTATGTTTGCGTCCTTGGAGGAGAGGCCCAGAGAAGCCAGCTCTCGGTCTCCAATTGAACAGTACTGCCCACCAGCAGCATAACCACAAATGTAAGGCTGGCTAAATTTTAATATTTTTATATATTTTATTCTTGGTCATATGTTCATATATATATATATATATATATATATATGTATATATGTATATATATATATATATATATATGTATATATGTGTGTATATATATATATATTGTGACAAGAACACTGGGATAGTGTTTGAGGGCAGGTATATTTGTCCCAGGTTCTTGTCTTACATGTTTTAGAAAATGTTAACTTCTAGGAAAAATGCTTTTTGTTTTGTCTGAACCTTTTCAGTTTGCTGTAAAAGCTGGGAAAAGGCTCTGAGAGAGAGATAAGGCGAGTTCTAGACATTGGGCCCAGTTCGGGTCTTTGGCCTCACAGAGGGCTAATCAGGGTTTCAGCTGTGTAAGAGTGATATAGTGCTTCTAACCTGATTAGTATGGGCAGACTGCCTGGGAAGGCTGCAGGATCTGTGTGTGAGAGACATGCTTTCTGATGCAAGTAAGCTATACAGTATGTACTGAAGAACTCTGTGTTTTGTTTAGTGACAGTTAGGAACATCTTATGTTTAGTTAGTGCCGGACAGGCAAGGTATTTTTATTTTGGGGTTTGTTTTATTTTCTGTTTCAATAAAACTGGCCGGGGTCAGTTGTACCAGAAACTGGACTTGTGTTGTTCCTCAGCTGCTGCGGGCTGCCATATTCCCCAGGAAAAGGCACCTTGCACCCCTACAGTGTTACAACTTGGTGGAGAATGCGAGCAGGCCGTTCTGCGCATAAGTGAAAGCAGCAGCTTTGTGAGGCCTGCAGAAAACGGTGGTTTATGCAGATACAGCCCAGTGTGAAGTTACTGAGACTCACCCCTGAGGGTTTGATATATGTCCTGGGTGAAAGCAGCTGCAAAGCCGCCTGAAAAATCTGTTGACATGGAGGATCTGCTTAAAGCCTTGCTGCAAGCTACAGCGGCTCAGCAGGAGGCCAACCGACAGCAGCAGGTGGCAATGGAGGAAAATTGGAGACTACAGCAGGTGGCAATGGAGGAAAATAAGAGACAACAGCAGGCAGTTGTTGATGAACTTTACAGGCAACAGCGTCAGGATAGAGAGGCCTTAACAGAAGTGGTGCAGAGACTTGCAGCTCGGGTTGGAGATGTGGCCGTCAGTGCTCCAACCAGCTCTAGTTCTATACGAGCCAGTCACTTCCTGCAGAAAATGACAGAGGCTGATGATGTGGAGGCCTATCTGACCACGTTTGAAAGGACTGCCGAGCGTGAGAACTGGCCGAAAGCACAGTGGGCCAGTCTGCTGGCACCTTTCCTGTCAGGTGAGCCCCAAAAAGCTTACTTTGATTTAAGCCCTGCTGAGGCTCGGGACTATGATAAACTAAAGACTGAGATCCTGACCCGCCTGGGAGTCACGCTGTCAGTACGAGCACAACGGGTGCACCGTTGGCTGTACGCCATGGAGAAGCCTCCGCGCTCCCAGATGCACGACCTTATTCAGCTAACAAAAAAATGGCTGCAGCCAGAGACATTAACTGGTCCCCAGATGGTGGAAAGAGTCGTCATGGACCGCTACTTGAGATCTTTGCCCATGGTCCTGCGCAAGTGGGTGAGCCATGGAAACCCGGGTACTGCTGACCAATTAGTGGACATGGTAGAGAGGTATTTGGCAGCAGAGGAACTACTGATGACCACCCAGCAACCCATAGGTCCTCGACAGCGCCCTTCAGTAAAGACTGGTAAGACTGTTCCGTGGGAAAACGTTGCTGGGCGGTTAAGAGAACGCAAGGCTGGAGAGACTGTAAACACTGGCCCTGGAAACAGGCCAATGGGGCTAGAACGGTCTATGCTGCCCAAATGGGTTGATAATCGTGTGGTTAAATGTTTTAGGTGTGGTATGCCAGGTCATGTTATTGCCAATTGCCCAGTCACGCAAGAACCCATGCAATGTGATGCTGCCTTTGAATGTCGCAGAATGTCTTTCTTTGCTAGGTTAGCCTGTACTGTGGTACCTTCACCTGAGCTGGAAAAACAAATGTGTGATGTGTTCTTAGAAGGTAACCGGGTAGAGGCCTTGCTAGATTCAGGAAGTTTAGTTACCCTCGTGAAAGCTGGGTTAGTGAACCCCTTAAAGGTCCAGCAAATACCTATTGGGGTAACTTGCATACATGGGGATACCCAATATTATGCCACTGCTGAGGTGAATATAGAAACTTGTTGTGGGTCAGCAAGGGTTAAAGTGGGACTGGTCCCTACCTTGGTGCATGAGGCCATAATAGGGAGGGATTTTCCTCATTTTTGGAAACTGTGGGAATCACGGTTATCAACAGATGTGAGAAGTAAAAAACCAGTTGATAATACCGGTGATTTTATGGATGTACGTGGGTCTTCGGAACTTTCTGTCCCTTTGCCTTTTGCTAGTTTGGCTGGGGAAGTGACAGATGGGGAGTCCAGTGAGGACCCTCTTGCCGGGAACAGAGACATAGTAGTTAGAACTGAAAGCGTGCCTGACCTGGAGGTAAAGAAGGATCTGTTTGCGTCTGAACAGTTAAAGGATCCTACCTTAATAAAGGCTAGAGAGAATGTTAAGATTGTTAATGGGGAACCTGTGGTACCAGGTGACAGGGTTACGTATCCCCACATGGCCATCTGTAATGAGCTCTTGTACCACATTGTCAAAAGGGGTGAGGATGTGGTGGAACAGCTGGTAGTTCCCCAGCCTTATCGGAGAACGGTACTAGATTTAGCTCATAGTCACGTTACCGCAGGACATTTAGGGGCAGAAAAAACCACTGAAAGAGTTTTACAAAGGTTCTTTTGGCCAGGGGTTTATAAAGAAGTGTCTGAATATTGTTCTTCCTGTCCTGAATGCCAGTATCATGCCCCTAGACCCCATTTCAGGAGCCCACTAGTTCCCATGCCTATTATAGAGGTCCCGTTTGACAGAATAGCCATGGATCTCGTGGGGCCCTTGTTAAAGTCTGCTCGGGGCCATCAGTATATCCTGGTAATTATGGACTATGCCACTCGATATCCTGAGGCTGTCCCTTTACGCACTATCACAACCAAGGCGATAGCTAGGGAGCTGGTGCAGGTATTTAGTAGAGTGGGAATACCAAAAGAAATTTTGACTGACCAAGGTACTCCATTTATGTCAAGGATCATGAAAGAATTGTGCAAGTTATTTAAGGTCACTCACCTCAGGACGTCCATCTACCATCCCCAAACTGACGGGTTGGTGGAAAGGTTTAATAAAACATTAAAAAGTATGTTAAAAAAGGTTGTTGAGAGAGATGGGAAAAACTGGGATTGTTTGTTGCCCTACTTGTTAATGGCCATCAGAGAAGTCCCTCAGTCCTCTACGGGGTTTTCTCCATTTGATTTGTTGTATGGTAGACACCCCAGAGGGCTGTTGGATATTGCCAAAGAGACGTGGGAAGGACAGCCCACTCCTTATAGAAGCGTTATTGAGCATGTAACACAAATGCAGGATAGGATTGCAGCCGTGGTACCTGTTGTCAGAGAGCACATGGAACAGGCCCAAAGTGCTCAACAGAGGGTCTATAACCGGAGTGCCAAGATACGGGAATTTGCTCCTGGAGATAGAGTTCTTGTTTTGGTACCCACTGTGGAAAGCAAATTCCTAGCTAAATGGCAGGGTCCATTTGAGATTAGGGAAAAAGTGAATGAGGTTAATTACAAAGTATACCAGCCGGGAAAGAGAAAACCCGAACAGATCTACCATGTTAACTTAATCAAACCCTGGAAAGATAGGTTGTCTCTGTCAGCGGAGCCTTGCCCTTCGGTGTCTTCACCCCGGTTGCTTCCCGCAGTGAAGGTGTCAGAGACATTATCAGCTGATCAGAACAATCAGGTTAAAGAATTTCTCATCCAAAATAGGGAGGTATTTTCAGAGCTGCCTGGCCGAACGACCATAATAAAACATGACATTGTCACAGAACCAGGGGTCAGGGTTCATTTAAAGCCATATAGGATTCCTGAAGCTCAGCGAGAAGCTATTTCTAAGGAAGTTAAAACCATGTTAGAACTTGGAGTCATAGAGGAGTCTAACAGTGAGTGGTCCAGTCCCATAGTGCTCATCCCGAAGCCCGACGGTAGCATACGCTTCTGTAATGACTTTCGTAAGTTAAATGAGGTGTCCAAGTTTGACGCATACCCCATGCCCCGTGTGGATGAGCTTGTAGAAAGGCTGGGAACAGCCAGGTTTCTCACCACATTGGACCTGACCAAAGGTTACTGGCAAATACCTTTATCTGATAGCGCCAAAGAAAAAACAGCCTTTTCGGTTCCGGAGGGGCTGTACCAGTATAAGATGTTACCCTTTGGGTTGCATGGGGCTCCAGCAACCTTTCAACGGGCGATGGATAAAATTTTGAGGCCCCATAGAAAATATGCAGCTGCCTATTTGGATGATGTGGTAATTCACAGTACAGACTGGGGGTCCCATTTGGTTAAAGTACAAGCAGTACTGGACTCAATCAGAGAGGCAGGGTTAACTGCTAACCCAAAGAAGTGCTGCCTCGCAATGGAGGAGGTCAAATACTTGGGCTTCACCATAGGCAGAGGTCTGATTAGGCCCCAATTGAATAAAGTTGATGCTATTCAAAACTGGCCTCGTCCAGTTAATAAAAAACAGGTAAGGGCTTTTTTGGGAATTACTGGGTACTATAGACGGTTTATTCCTAATTTTGCGACCACAGCGGTGCCGTTGTCAGACCTTACCAAAGGGAAGCAGTCAAATGTGGTGAAATGGAACCCTGATGCAGAAAAGGCGTTCCAAGCATTAAAAGTGGCTTTGTGTTCACAACCGGTGTTGATAACACCAGATTTTTCAAAAGAATTTGTGGTACAGACAGATGCCTCAGAGGTAGGGATAGGTGCTGTGCTGTCCCAAACCAGAGATGGGGACGAACACCCTATCATTTATTTGAGTAGGAAACTCAATGAGCATGAAAAAAGGTATGCCATTGTGGAAAAGGAGGCTTTGGCCATTAAGTGGGCACTAGATACATTGAGATATTACCTCTTGGGTAGACAATTCAGACTAGTGACAGACCATGCCCCTTTAAAATGGATGTATGTAAATAGAGGCAAGAATGCTCGTGTAACTAGATGGTTTCTAGCGTTGCAGGACTTTAAGTTTACTGTCGAACATAGACCGGGAACACAATTGGCCAACGCAGATGCATTGTCTCGCATCTTCTGTTTGGGGGCTACAAGTGTTCCGGCCCCTAGGTCGAAACAGGGGAGGGGGATATGTGACAAGAACACTGGGATAGTGTTTGAGGGCAGGTATATTTGTCCCAGGTTCTTGTCTTACATGTTTTAGAAAATGTTAACTTCTAGGAAAAATGCTTTTTGTTTTGTCTGAACCTTTTCAGTTTGCTGTAAAAGCTGGGAAAAGGCTCTGAGAGAGAGATAAGGCGAGTTCTAGACATTGGGCCCAGTTCGGGTCTTTGGCCTCACAGAGGGCTAATCAGGGTTTCAGCTGTGTAAGAGTGATATAGTGCTTCTAACCTGATTAGTATGGGCAGACTGCCTGGGAAGGCTGCAGGATCTGTGTGTGAGAGACATGCTTTCTGATGCAAGTAAGCTATACAGTATGTACTGAAGAACTCTGTGTTTTGTTTAGTGACAGTTAGGAACATCTTATGTTTAGTTAGTGCCGGACAGGCAAGGTATTTTTATTTTGGGGTTTGTTTTATTTTCTGTTTCAATAAAACTGGCCGGGGTCAGTTGTACCAGAAACTGGACTTGTGTTGTTCCTCAGCTGCTGCGGGCTGCCATATTCCCCAGGAAAAGGCACCTTGCACCCCTACAGTGTTACAATATATATATATATATGTATATATGTATATGTATATATGTATGTATATATGTATATATATTATATATATATCTATAGATACTCTGTAATCAAATAAAAAAGGAGCGCTCTTGTGAGGCCACGCACACCTTCATGGGGCCGCACGCCTTTGGCATGCACAAGGTGCCCCCCCTGTCATTTTTTCCTGGATCCGCCCCTGGTCTGTAGTGTATGAATTTCTTATGCAAAGGATATTCTAGTCAGCTTGAAAACTTGATAGAGACTTCCCTGATAGTGCAGCATCCCCCCTATTATTAATCTATAAGGGCTGCAACTATGGTGATACATTTAATTTACATAATATTGAATGTGATCTGAGCTAACCTACAATTCATAAAGGAAGGATACCTACACTTAGGGTGCTCTATTTCTTACCATGCTGTACATATAGGCGGAATTTGCCAACAGCAATAGAAAGCAAGGATTAGATGATACATGCTAGGTGCTAATAATAAGATAATGGAGTAGATTCGGAAGCGTTGACAGCATAGACTGAGAATGCTGACCAATATTATATGCAAACCAATGTACCTCACTACATATTCAATTGTATGTTTAGACGCAAGTACCAGCAACAATAACTATAAAGTTATATGAGTGTATGCATTTTGCTGATGTTAGACTAGTGGCGCTGACAGCAGAGACTGAGAACCTCCACTAGCTGGCTATATACAGGCACCTAACACCGTACAACTATTAGTGGATGTAACGTATGGAAGCATTCAACCTACCTTATAATAAGGGAATAATCACCATAGAAGTTGCAGAGTGAATCCAGCGTTAGCCAGTGTGAGGGGAATACTAGCCAGCAGTCCATTATTACTTTTCACATATAAGAATTAACTCACTGCAGTGAGCTCATTAAGTACAGTCAACACTGACACTATACTTGTGATTAATATTATTATACATAAGTCCGCAATCAAGGAGCCCAGATCAATTATTGGGACTATAGGGGTCATTCCGAGTTGATCGCTCGCTAGCAGTTTTTAGCAGCCATGTAAACGCATTGTCGCCACCCACCGGGGACTGTATTTTCGCTGTGCAGAAGTGTGAACGCCTGTGCAGCAGAGCGCCTGCAAAAACATTTTGTGCAAAACAAGTCCAGCCCTCTAGTTACTGTTCGTGTGCGTTGAGTCTAACGTTGGAGGGTTGGCTTTTGACGTCACACACCCGCTCAGCGTTCCCTGGCACGCCTGCGTTTTTCTAAGCACTCCCTGAAAACGGTCAGTTGACAACCAGAAACGCCCCTTTCCTGTCAATTTTCTTGCGCCCATCTGTGTAACCACAAAAGCCTTTGTACCCGTACGTCGCGCGTGCGCATTTCATGCATACGCAGAAATGCAGATTTTGCCATAAGTATAATCTTTCTTTCTTTCTTTCTTTCTTTCTTTCTTTCTTTCTTTCTTTCTTTCTTTCTTTCTTTCTTTCTTTCTTTCTTTCTTTCTTTCTTTCTTTCTTTCTTTCATTCCAGGTCCCCCTCACCAGATCCTCTCCAGGTGTGAGGGGGTGGACTTGGACAGTAAGTATAATCTTTCTTTCTTTCTTTCTTTCTTTCTTTCTTTCTTTCTTTCTTTCTTTCTTTCTTTCTTTCTTTCTTTCTTTCTTTCTTTCTTTCTTTCTTTCTTTCTTTCGTCCTTTGTTCCACACATTCAATCTGTCTCTAAATCATGTTACATGCACCTAAAAAACATATCCAGAATACATCCTTACCTTACACAAGACACTGCAAAAACTCTAATCCATGCACTCATTATCTACCGCATTAAATATTGTAAGAGTCTCCTTACTGGTCTTCCCATACATAGGCTCTCACCACTACAATCCATTTTAAATGCAGCTGGAAGGCTAATCTTCCTCGCTAGACATTCTTCGTCTGCTGATCCGCTCTGTCAGGAACTCCCATTGGTTACATACAAGGCTATTAACCAAACTGCATCAACATACATCTCTTCACTCATATCAAAATATCTCCCTACCCGAACTCTACGCTCTGCTCAAGATCTGCGTCTCTCATCCACACGTATTACTTGTTCCCACTCAAAATAACAGGACTTTATCTGGGCTTCCCCCACTCTGTGGAATGCCCTCCCATGCACAATAAGACTCACCTCCAGTCTCCAACCATTAAACGTTCCCTGAAATCTCACCTCTTCAGAAATTCCAGACCCACCCACATAACCTTCAATGCTTCCCTATCTAATTACATTCTCTCTGTACAGTCCACATAACCTCACATATTTTGTTTTCCACATTCCTGAGTGATTATATCACACAACCTATTAAAAACCTAGCAATCTGGTTGACCATTATGCAATAGGTAGCATCTATCCTTGTGTGTCAATGCCTATTTTCCTATAGATTGTAAGCTTGCGAGCAGGGACTTCCTACCTCTATGTCTGTCTATTTTTGCCTAGTTTTGTTCTATTACTGTTCTAATTGTAAAGCGCAAAGGAATATACTGCGCTATATAAGAAACTGTTAATAATAATAAGAATAATTGAATTTCCCCCTAAGTCTACTCCTCTTGGGAGAGGGTTAAAACATCCAAGCGTAAATACTATTTTCCCTGATTAAACAGTCAAATTCTGCACCCCCTGGAAAGCTTACAAAGGGAACTGTTTTAAACATCCAGCAAAATACTAATAATAAATAAATAAACTTCACAATGTTTGTCATAAATATTTTATTTTCTTACTTCCAGTTCCTGTTTAACTCAATCACAGAAACAGCTAAAGATGCAGAAACAGATAAAAATACTGTGAGAACAATATCAGATGAATTGTATTGTTAACATTCATAGTTTAAATCACATGTATTTTGATTAGTTTTAAAGCAGGTTTAAATATATCAGAAAATAAAACAAAAAAATTGGGTGATGATATAAACTGATTTTGCTTTTTTCTTTAATTTGTTGGTCTTCAATTTGCCTTGCCCTTAGCTAAGAGTATAGGACCACATAGATTTAAAAGCACCATTATTGTGATGTAACAGAATGCTAGTTACCAGGGCAACAAAATTATAGGACACTTATACTATATGCATCTTGCAGGGTTATACTGAATAAAAACTGATACTGTTGTACAGACCTGCTGTATATGTTCGTAAAGCAGCAACCCTATGAAACAAATTAGGTGTATATTGTTCTTAACTTAAATGACTGCAGCTTCAGACTGCTAATAATGATTTATAGTTCTGCAGTTTCCACTGTGTTGTATGACTGTCGTGGCAACCACAGTCACATGGCACATGATGTAATGATTAAAATAAAGTTTTAGGCATGACCCTTCAGCTGTCTGCACTATTAAATGCAGTGTGTCCTTCTATGAGGGATTGCTGCCTCATATAACATTCTCAGATATATACGTAAGTGCTCATACCCTGACAATAGAGATGAGCGGGTTCGGTTCCTCGGAATCCGAACCCGCCCGAACTTCATGTTTTTTTACACGGGTCCGAGCGACTCGGATCTTCCCGCCTAGCTCGGTTAACCCGAGCGCGCCCGAACGTCATCATCCCGCTGTCGGATTCTCGCGAGGCTCGGATTCTATCGCGAGACTCGGATTCTATATAAGGAGCCGCGCGTCGCCGCCATTTTCACACGTGCATTGAGATTCATAGGGAGAGGACGTGGCTGGCGTCCTCTCCGTTTATAGAGAAGAGAGTGAGACTAGAGTAGAGAGAGACACAGTAGTAATTTTGGGGAGCATTAGGAGGAGTACTACTACTTGCTGAAGTGATAGATAGATAGTGTGACTGTATAATGCATATCTGACTTGTGGGGGAGACACTGACAGTGGGGAGCAGTTAGAGTCTGAGAGCAGGACTCAGGAGTACATATAACGTACAGTGCACACTTTTGCTGCCAGAGTGCCACACTGCCATTGTGACCACACTGACCACCAGTATAATATATATTGTGATTGTCTGCTTAGGAGTACTACTTGCAAGTTGCTGATAGTGTGACCAGTGACCTGACCACCAGTTTAATAATCACCACCAGTTTAATATATATAATATATATATATATATATAATTGTATATAATATATATATAATATTGTATACCACCTACCCGTTTTTTTTTTTTTTCTTTCTTCTTCTTTATACATACTACTATAGTAGCTTACTGTAGCAGTCTGCGGTGCTGCTGAGCTGACAGTGTCCAGCAGGTCCGTCATCAGTCATTACATAATAAATATATATACCTGTCCGGCTGCAGTACTAGTGATATTATATATATATATATATATTGATTTCATCTCATTATCATCCAGTCTATATTAGCAGCAGACACAGTACGGTAGTCCACGGCTGTAGCTACCTCTGTGTCGGCAGTCGCTCGTCCATCCATAATTGTATACCACCTACCCGTGTTTTTTTTTTCCCTTTCTTCTTTATACATACTACTATAGTAGCTTACTGTAGCAGTCTGCGGTGCTGCTGAGCTGACAGTGTCCAGCAGGTCCGTCATCAGTCATTACATAATAAATATATATACCTGTCCGGCTGCAGTACTAGTGATATTATATATATATATATATATATTGATTTCATCTCATTATCATCCAGTCTATATTAGCAGCAGACACAGTACGGTAGTCCACGGCTGTAGCTACCTCTGTGTCGGCAGTCGCTCGTCCATCCATAATTGTATACCACCTACCCGTGGTTTTTTTTTCTTTTCCTTTCTTCTTTATACATACTACTATAGTAGCTTACTGTAGCAGTCTGCGGTGCTGCTGAGCTGACAGTGTCCAGCAGGTCCGTCATCAGTCATTACATAATAAATATATATACCTGTCCGGCTGCAGTACTAGTGATATTATATATATATATATATATATTGATTTCATCTCATTATCATCCAGTCTATATTAGCAGCAGACACAGTACGGTAGTCCACGGCTGTAGCTACCTCTGTGTCGGCAGTCGCTCGTCCATCCATAAGTATACTAGTATCCATCCATCTCCATTGTTTACCTGAGGTGCGTTTTAGTTGTGCCTATTAAAATATGGAGAACAAAAATGTTGAGGTTCCAAAATTAGGGAAAGATCAAGATCCACTTCCACCTCGTGCTGAAGCTGCTGCCACTAGTCATGGCCGAGACGATGAAATGCCAGCAACGTCGTCTGCCAAGGCCGATGCCCAATGTCATAGTACAGAGCATGTAAAATCCAAAACACCAAATATCAGTAAAAAAAGGACTCCAAAATCTAAAATAAAATTGTCGGAGGAGAAGCGTAAACTTGCCAATATGCCATTTACCACACGGAGTGGCAAGGAACGGCTGAGGCCCTGGCCTATGTTCATGGCTAGTGGTTCAGCTTCACATGAGGATGGAAGCACTCAGCCTCTCGCTAGAAAAATGAAAAGACACAAGCTGGCAAAAGCAGTAGCACCGCAAAGAACTGTGCGTTCTTCGAAATCCCAAATCCACAAGGAGAGTCCAATTGTGTCGGTTGCGATGCCTGACCTTCCCAACACTGGACGTGAAGAGCATGCGCCTTCCACCATTTGCACGCCCCCTGCAAGTGCTGGAAGGAGCACCCGCAGTCCAGTTCCTGATAGTCAGATTGAAGATGTCAGTGTTGAAGTACACCAGGATGAGGAGGATATGGGTGTTGCTGGCGCTGGGGAGGAAATTGACCAGGAGGATTCTGACGGTGAGGTGGTTTGTTTAAGTCAGGCACCCGGGGAGACACCTGTTGTCCGTGGGAGGAATAGGGCCGTTGACATGCCTGGTGAAAATACCAAAAAAATCAGCTCTTCGGTGTGGAAGTATTTCAACAGAAATGCGGACAACAGGTGTCAAGCCGTGTGTTGCCTTTGTCAAGCTGTAATAAGTAGGGGTAAGGACGTTAACCACCTCGGAACATCCTCCCTTATACGTCACCTGCAGCGCATTCATAATAAGTCAGTGACAAGTTCAAAAACTTTGGGTGACAGCGGAAGCAGTCCACTGACCAGTAAATCCCTTCCTCTTGTAACCAAGCTCACGCAAACCACCCCACCAACTCCCTCAGTGTCAATTTCCTCCTTCCCCAGGAATGCCAATAGTCCTGCAGGCCATGTCACTGGCAATTCTGACGATTCCTCTCCTGCCTGGGATTCCTCCGATGCATCCTTGCGTGTAACGCCTACTGCTGCTGGCGCTGCTGTTGTTGCTGCTGGGAGTCGATGGTCATCCCAGAGGGGAAGTCGTAAGCCCACTTGTACTACTTCCAGTAAGCAATTGACTGTCCAACAGTCCTTTGCGAGGAAGATGAAATATCACAGCAGTCATCCTGTTGCAAAGCGGATAACTGAGGCCTTGACAACTATGTTGGTGTTAGACGTGCGTCCGGTATCCGCCGTTAGTTCACAGGGAACTAGACAATTTCTTGAGGTAGTGTGCCCCCGTTACCAAATACCATCTAGGTTCCACTTCTCTAGGCAGGCGATACCGAGAATGTACACGGACGTCAGAAAAAGACTCACCAGTGTCCTAAAAAATGCAGTTGTACCCAATGTCCACTTAACCACGGACATGTGGACAAGTGGAGCAGGGCAGGGTCAGGACTATATGACTGTGACAGCCCACTGGGTAGATGTATGGACTCCCGCCGCAAGAACAGCAGCGGCGGCACCAGTAGCAGCATCTCGCAAACGCCAACTCTTTCCTAGGCAGGCTACGCTTTGTATCACCGGTTTCCAGAATACGCACACAGCTGAAAACCTCTTACGGCAACTGAGGAAGATCATCGCGGAATGGCTTACCCCAATTGGACTCTCCTGTGGATTTGTGGCATCGGACAACGCCAGCAATATTGTGTGTGCATTAAATATGGGCAAATTCCAGCACGTCCCATGTTTTGCACATACCTTGAATTTGGTGGTGCAGAATTTTTTAAAAAACGACAGGGGCGTGCAAGAGATGCTGTCGGTGGCCAGAAGAATTGCGGGACACTTTCGGCGTACAGGCACCACGTACAGAAGACTGGAGCAACACCAAAAACGCCTGAACCTGCCCTGCCATCATCTGAAGCAAGAAGTGGTAACGAGGTGGAATTCAACCCTATATATGCTTCAGAGGTTGGAGGAGCAGCAAAAGGCCATTCAAGCCTATACAATTCAGCACGATATAGGAGGTGGAATGCACCTGTCTCAAGCGCAGTGGAGAATGATTTCAACATTGTGCAAGGTTCTGCTGCCCTTTGAACTTGCCACACGTGAAGTCAGTTCAGACACTGCCAGCCTGAGTCAGGTCATTCCCCTCATCAGGCTTTTGCAGAAGAAGCTGGAGACATTGAAGGAGGAGCTAACACGGAGCGATTCCGCTAGGCATGTGGGACTTGTGGATGGAGCCCTTAATTCGCTTAACAAGGATTCACGGGTGGTCAATCTGTTGAAATCAGAGCACTACATTTTGGCCACCGTGCTCGATCCTAGATTTAAAACCTACCTTGGATCTCTCTTTCCGGCAGACACAAGTCTGCTGGGGTTCAAAGACCTGCTGGTGAGAAAATTGTCAAGTCAAGCGGAACGCGACCTGTCAACATCTCCTCCTTCACATTCTCCCGCAACTGGGGGTGCGAGGAAAAGGCTCAGAATTCCGAGCCCACCCGCTGGCGGTGATGCAGGGCAGTCTGGAGCGACTGCTGATGCTGACATCTGGTCCGGACTGAAGGACCTGTCAACGATTACGGACATGTCGTCTACTGTCACTGCATATGCTTCTCTCCCCATTGAAAGAATGGTGGAGGATTATATGAGTGACCGCATCCAAGTAGGCACGTCACACAGTCCGTACTTATACTGGCAGGAAAAAGAGGCAATTTGGAGGCCCTTGCACAAACTGGCTTTATTCTACCTAAGTTGCCCTCCCACAAGTGTGTACTCCGAAAGAGTGTTTAGTGCCGCCGCTCACCTTGTCAGCAATCGGCGTACGAGGTTACTTCCAGAAAATGTGGAGAAGATGATGTTCATTAAAATGAATTATAATCAATTCCTCCGTGGAGACATTGACCAGCAGCAATTGCCTCCACAAAGTACACAGGGAGCAGTGTCACTCCTAGATGGGCCAGGTGTTTGTGTCGGCCACTAGGGTCGCTTATCTTACTCACACAGCTACCTCATTGCGCCTCTTTTTTTCTTTGCGTCATGTGCTGTTTGGGGAGTGTTTTTTGGAAGGGCCATCCTGCGTGACACTGCAGTGCCACTCCTAGATGGGCCCGGTGTTTGTGTCGGCCACTAGGGTCGCTTATCTTACTCACACAGCTACCTCATTGCGCCTCTTTTTTTCTTTGCGTCATGTGCTGTTTGGGGAGTGTTTTTTGGAAGGGCCATCCTGCGTGACACTGCAGTGCCACTCCTAGATGGGCCCGGTGTTTGTGTCGGCCACTAGGGTCGCTTATCTTACTCACACAGCTACCTCATTGCGCCTCTTTTTTTCTTTGCGTCATGTGCTGTTTGGGGAGGGTTTTTTGGAAGGGCCATCCTGCGTGACACTGCAGTGCCACTCCTAGATGGGCCCGGTGTTTGTGTCGGCCACTAGGGTCGCTTATCTTACTCACACAGCTACCTCATTGCGCCTCTTTTTTTCTTTGCGTCATGTGCTGTTTGGGGAGTGTTTTTTGGAAGGGCCATCCTGCGTGACACTGCAGTGCCACTCCTAGATGGGCCAGGTGTTTGTGTCGGCCACTAGGGTCGCTTATCTTACTCACACAGCTACCTCATTGCGCCTCTTTTTTTCTTTGCGTCATGTGCTGTTTGGGGAGTGTTTTTTGGAAGGGCCATCCTGCGTGACACTGCAGTGCCACTCCTAGATGGGCCCGGTGTTTGTGTCGGCCACTAGGGTCGCTTATCTTACTCACACAGCTACCTCATTGCGCCTCTTTTTTTCTTTGCGTCATGTGCTGTTTGGGGAGTGTTTTTTGGAAGGGCCATCCTGCGTAACACTGCAGTGCCACTCCTAGATGGGCCAGGTGTTTGTGTCGGCCACTAGGGTCGCTTATCTTACTCACACAGCTACCTCATTGCGCCTCTTTTTTTCTTTGCGTCATGTGCTGTTTGGGGAGTGTTTTTTGGAAGGGCCATCCTGCGTGACACTGCAGTGCCACTCCTAGATGGGCCCGGTGTTTGTGTCGGCCACTAGGGTCGCTTAGCTTAGTCATCCATCGACCTCGTTGCAAATTTTAGGACTAAAAATAATATTGTGAGGTGTGAGGTATTCAGAATAGACTGAAAATGAGTGGAAATTATGGTTTTTGAGGTTAATAATACTTTGGGATCAAAATGACCCCCAAATTCTATGATTTAAGCTGTTTTTTAGTGTTTTTTGAAAAAAACACCCGAATCCAAAACACACCCGAATCCGACAAAAAAAATTCGGTGAGGTTTTGCCAAAACGCGGTCGAACCCAAAAAACGGCCGCGGAACCGAACCCAAAACCAAAACACAAAACTCGAAAAATTTCAAGTGCACATCTCTACCTGACAACACTTAACACATTTTACATGATGTTTAAATTTGCATTGCAGTTGAGTATGATTCATTTGTGGCTAAGGAGAGAGGTTGACTGCTCTAAACTTCAATAATATAATTAGAGGAAGTCTTCTGTCTGTAGGAAACATCTTTTTTCATGATTGTAATTTCATCTCAAGATATCTCCAATTCAATCATTATACATGATGTCAAACAAATGTATTTTGTTAGCTATTGAGTCACATAATACCCCTTTTCCACCTAAATCCGAAAATCTGAACCAGGATTTGGAACACAGTTCCAAACCGGGTCAGACCCCTTTCCACTGCGGTGCTGATCAGGGTTATTCCCAGATTGGCGTTGTTCTCACTGCACATGGGGGCAACACCAGCGCATGGAGATTACATCATCACCTTGTGCCGGAATGCGGCTCTCCCCAAGCTGTAATTTGGTCCCGGGATTGGACCACCTGGGTCACCCATTTACACTGCAGCTCACCCTGGTCCATGCTGTTTAAAGCCTTGCTAGCTACCAGGGTTGGATACCCAGCTCACTGGACCCAGGTGGACCCATTTCCACTGAGCAAAATCCAAGGTTGCTGTGCGTTCACATGCAATAACCCAGGATTCTCATGTCAGTGGAAAAGGAGTATTAGTGAATGTCCAAACTGGATGAATCTGATTATTACGTGAGCAGTCTGAACAAGCAAATCATAAATGCTTGGGCTAGGATGTAATGAATTACGAGTTCAGTGTCCATGAGGGATGCCGGCTGAACCCAAAAGATTGACCTCAATTAACCTTGCGGTTAGCCGCAGACCGCTATTTTTCCACCATAGACTATAATGGAGGACCGCGATCCTCCATTATAGCCGATGCGCTCTGCCTGATTGACAGGCCAGAAGTGTACAGCCAATCAGCAGAGCGCTATGATGTGGCACTCCCTGATTGGCTGCCGGGTCCCCTACTAACAACAGTCACGGGGGGTCCCGGCATATGGGGAAAGGGGATCCATGTGTAAACATGGATGCCCTTTAGTGGTGTGGACCGGGTTTTTTTGGTTTGTTATTTTCAACCCTGTGGATACCTACGTGGACAGAAGAGGACCAATCTTCAATGGATTATAGGTGAGTATATTGTGTTTTTTTTTTTACAGATACACCAATGGATTCTACGTTGACAGGGGACCGATGGGCTCCGTGAGACATAGGTAAGTATGCATGAGTGTGTAAGTGTGCATGTTTGTGTAAATAAACTTGTACTATCACGGTGCATGTGTCCTGTTTATTTTGGGGTATTTCTTTTGTTGTGGAACTACAGGTACCAGTGGGCCCGTTAATTCCCTGCATGCTGGTACTTGTGGTTCTCCAAGTATGTGGGGGAGGCTTGCTGGGACTTTTAGTTCCACGCCAAAAGACAATATTCTTTTTTTCATTCTTTTTTTACACAATTTTGGTTATTAACCCAGCACCCACTGCCCTGGGGTGCTAGGGACAGCCTCTGGCTTCACCCCTGGCACTTGGAGAGGGGGACCCCTTGATTTAAGGGGTCCTCACTCCCCAGGGAACCCTGGCCAGGGATAACTAGTTGGGGGGGGTAATGCCATGGCCGCAGGGACCAATATAAATGTGTCCCCCGCCTGTGGCATTATTTCCCTGGCTAGTGGAGCCCGGTGCTGGTTTTTGTCCCCTGTATTGTTGGAACCAGGACCAGACCAAGAGCCTGGTGCTGGTTGTATAAATACTGGGGACCCCTACGCAATTTTTCCCTGGTATTTTATCAACCAGGACTGGCTCAAAGAGCCCAGGGCTGGTTATGCTTAGGAGGGGGGACCCCACGCAATTTTTTTAAAACTTTTAACTATTTCACTCACTTTTACACAAAGAAGCATACACGGATCTCACTGATCCGTGCATGACTATCAAAACACATCAGCCAAAAGCAGTTCTATTTGAAAGTTCTAATTCTGTATGAATTCCAAGCTTTCCTGGTAGTGTTCGGCTATTGTCGTCAGTGTTTGAGACTATGAATTCTTAGTAAATTCCTGTGTTGTATAAAATAACAGCCGCGTTTGACCGATGGTCTATTGATCCGTATTTGTGTGGTCAGCAGTGTATCTCAATATGAATAGCCCCAACACTGCCGAGATTTGTGTTTAGTAAATTCCCGAGATGACACTTAGATAAAAAAAGCAAACTCGAATGGAAGCGGGACCTTAGTAAATTTCCACCAATATCTGTTAATTGTATATCTAAAATTATATAAGGTGGATTTCTAGCTGTGGTATAAGCCAATGATTAACTAACAACAAGCGCTCCTCAGGACCCCCTCCCACCTTGTATATAAATGATCTTGGCCTCTTGCTGGCAGAGAGACTTTAGAGGTTAGCTGCTCTCAGTACAGTAATATTAGACCATTTTGGTTAAGAATAGGCCATTTTAGCACTTATTGGGTATTTGTAATCTCTCACTATAGATATAATGGACAATACTCAATGAGGAGTACTGGGCCGGCACCCCAGGCAGTTGCTATTTTAGAAGCGTGTGTGTGCCAACCATATGAATGGACTAATATATATATATATATATATATATATATATATATATATATATATATATATATATATATATCTCAACATCCAGTAGCACTCCGCATTTTTAAAGGACAAATGTCATAATCGCAGGTGTGTTCTCCTAGTCAGGGTTAACAGGATCATACAGACAGATTGCAGACGGCACATTTAGTGGAAATCATACACACACATATATATTGTGGCAGTCCAGTCTGGATGCCACCCTGGGTATTTGCAGGACAGGGCACAACAGGTCGGGTGCCCCGAGCTAAGGCAACCTGGGTTTAGGGCTGGACCAAGAGGAAGCCCAGGGAGGTGTTGGGACACAGCAGGTTGTCTCTTTAATGTTGTGTCAAAGATTATATGGCAGTTGGAAATTATATTATTGTATTGCTGTTGATACACAGAAATACCCTGCAATTTCATACATGAGATCCCATCCATGCAGGTCCGGTCCAGGTATTGGAGCAAGTGCTCCCAGCAATCAGGCACACCTGTGCCACACTTTTATAAAGCTTGTTAGGGCAAGGGCTCAGGGCTCCTGATGCCAACAAGTGGCCAGGCGATAGAGGGCGGGCTAGTGGGTTAGAGACAGGGAGACACAGGTTGTGTACATCCTGTTTGTGAACTGGTGCCTAATTAAGGTACCCATTGAAACTTGCTGCCACCAGGAAAGAGACACAAGTAACAGCCAAATCCAAAACGATTTTGGATTGGGCTGTTACTTGTGTCTCTTTCCTGGTGGCTGCAGGTTCAAATTTAACAGACCCTGCATACAAACTGAAAAGAGTCTGCAATCAGGTTCATTAACTAGCTGAATACCCTTAAAGGCGTATGCGTTTATGCTTGGTTTTACCATCCTACAACCATTCTGGGTGAATTATCCATCTCTATTAAAAGTTGGTCCTATATATATGGACTATGGATGTTTTATATCCATGAAGGCCTTTGTTCCTTTTTTTGTGATACCATACAGAAACCCCTAATGAAGTCGTTCTGACGAAACACGTTGGTTCGAATCAGTTACGGTCTCTTATCTGGTTCATCAGTACACCCTACAGAATATACACCTATAAGGGTGAGGGTGTTCTTTAAAGGCTTGAACAGAAAACCTATTGACTGTATCTGGATGTATTTCTTTTAAGAATGTTTATATGAATGTATGGAACCTTCTATTTGTAAAAAAAATGTTCATATGAATTTATGGAATTCTATATGTTTTTTTTAATAAAAACAAATTGGTATCATATCTAATTTAGGCCATTCTGGACGTCTTTTTGTTTGGGTGTGTTCTCTGGTGTGAGGGTATACTTGCAGGTGATACCAGTTATAAGAATCCACACTGTGCAAGAACAGCTACTTAGTGTTCATTCTAGCACCCTGCACCTTTCAAAATCCGGCCAGTTCCTCTTTCCTGCCTGGGGTGTCGCTCTCTGCTGTGGTGCTTCTCTGTACACTCTGATCTGTTACTCAGTGCTGTGATACAGACCTGTGTGTGCTGAGAAGCACCAGAGCAGAGAGCGACACCTCAGGCAGGAAAGAGGAACTGCACAAGATTTGAAAGGTGCAGGGTGCTAGAATGAACACTAGCTACTGGAAATACTAAAATCTGAGTGCTTTAAAGTTATACCAAGCGCAATTGGTTATTGTTTTGTTTTTTTATATATATATATATATATATATATATAGAAAAAGTGCACTCACCAGAGCATATTCATAAAAAGAATGTATGGTAATTTGTCCTTTAAACAGCGGCAGGCATTGAGATCCTTGAAAGCAAATCAATCTATTGTCATATGCCCCGCTGATAAGGGCGGGGCAGTGGTAATTCAAAATTATGAGAACTATGACAGAGAAATTAAATGTCAACTTTCTGATCAAGCCACATATAGGAAATGTTCTAATAATCCTATTCCAGGCATTAAGGTTGTTGTTGATGACATCATTAGAATGGCGGTTGCATATGGTTGGATTACGGAACAGATTTCAGAATATTTACGAGTAGATTATCCTGTCTGTCCGGTCTTGTATACCTTGCCTAAGGTGCACAAGACCCTGATAAATCCCCCTGGCAGACCTATCATTTCTGCCAGGGGATCCTTGTTGCAAGCCTTGGCGATATTTATTGATGCTTTCTTACAGGATTTGATGGTACTTATTTCAAGTTACCTCAAGGATACGGATGACTTTCTTGATTAAGATTTTGCCAATCAATGACCTGGAGGGTGACATTTTTTTATCCACAATGGATGTGGCTTCACTATATACTATTATTCCACACCAACAGGGAATAGCAGCAGTGAGATCATTAATGGCAAAGAAGTGTTCTGGTCCTCCAGTCGAGTTCATCCTACAGTTACTTGAATTGATTTTGGTGCATAACCATTTTATGTACGAGGGCGATTACTATATCCAGACGGCAGGCACTGCCATGCGGTTCAATGTCGCCCCGGCATATGCTAGCATTTTTATGCATGAGTATGAGATGAAGTATATCTTGCCTAAGTTTGGGAACAGTATTTTGTACTTCAAAAGGTACATAGACG
Source organism: Pseudophryne corroboree (assembly GCF_028390025.1). Lineage (NCBI taxonomy): Eukaryota > Metazoa > Chordata > Amphibia > Anura > Myobatrachidae > Pseudophryne > Pseudophryne corroboree. The sequence continues at coordinate 286,265,764 of NC_086454.1, read as the reverse complement.
ATATTTTTTTGATCTGGAAGGGCACCAGGGAGGGTTTTGATTTGATGCTCAGTGAACTTAATTCACTGGATAGCACAGTACGGTTTACAGGATTGTGTAATCATGAGACCATTGATTGTTTGGACGTTACGGTTCCCCGCAATGGGACAGGGTTTAGCACCACTTTATTTCGGCAGGACACAGACCATAACACTACATCCATGCTTCAAGCAATCATCCACCAAATTTAAAAAACAGCCTGCCTATTTCTCAGTTCATGCAGGTTATGAGAAACAATTCGGATCCCTGTGTTGCTGAGGCGCAACTGCTTGAAATGAAACTGCGTTTTCGTGAGAGGGGTTACAAACATCAGATTATTGAGAACTGCCTCACCAGAGCACGCCAAAAATTCACACGTTAAGTGAAAAATAACACAAAAGGATGATCTTTGTCACTCAATATGATGAACGATCCCCGGCTGTGTCTAAGGCGATTAGGAAACATTGGCCAATTGTCAGTACAGACCCAACGGTTGGCAAACATTGTTCTGAACCTCCTATGATTGCATACAGACAAGGAAAAAACTTGAAACAACTCCTCATGCACCCGAGCAGGACCAATAAGATGTCGGACAAGACCTGGCTCTTGACACAAAAACCGGGTTGTTTCAAGTGCACGGGCTGTGCTACATGTCAACATATGGTGTCTGGGCCAAGTTTCCCACATCCTCAGAATGGTGACTCTATACAAATTCGATATAAGTTACATTGTCTTTCAGTCTTTGTTGTCTACTTGCTTACTTGTCCGTGCGGACTTTCCTATGTAGGGATGACGGCCTGTAAATTCAGGGAGAGGATGGCCAATCATCGTATGTCGATTTGGCAGGCACTTTCCTCTGGAGTCACGGACAAACCAGTAGCATTAAATTTTTTGAGGTTGGGTCATCAGCTATCGACCCTTAGATGCCACATTATTGACTGGGTGCCGCCCCCAGTCCACAGAGGAGACCAGACATTGCTATTGAGGAAACTGGAGGCGCGCTGGATATTCCGCCTTGGGACAGTGGCCCCACATGGCCTTAATGAATGTAATCCACTTAACAATTTCTTGCAATAAGGTCGCTATATCCTTCCAGAGGTAGTTTTAGTACTTGGATGCTATGCCTACATATTATATCGTACTGTTTGAATTGGGGACATGCCAGTAATGATATGTCTCCCTTTCTATTCATTTTTTGGACCAACACACTCGTATGTGTGTATATATATATATATATATATATATATATATATTTTTTTTTATTTTTTTGTGTTTTTCTTCTTTTTTTTGGTGTTATTATTTTCATGACTATGTATGTTCTTTATTGATTTATTATGCAGATGGATATTAGTTTTGTGCCTGTCTATTTTGGACGGGGCACTGCATGTATATTAGGTTAAGCATATATTTATAGAATGATCTTGGCTTGATTTATGTGCTCTCTTTGTCTGACAGGCTCTGTTTATACCGGCCTAGAGTCCCTTTATTTAATACTGTTTAAAACTATCTATGCCCATATGTATTTACTTTGGGGAAACACAGGGGGCTAATTAGTCTTATGCCTTAAGTATAGTGTTACACTGGTGGATATACAATGGCCAGGTACGTGGTGCGCTCCACTTGTTTCATGTGGAGCACATCCGCGTCCTCGGATGCAAGGGACGCCCCACCAGCGGGTGGCGGAAGTGACGTGTTGCGTTCCACTGGCGCTTGGTGGAACGCATTCAGGCGGATCGTGTTTTGACTGTACGGGCACTCCATGAGTTGTATTTGGAGTGTACCCGTATCTGTCACTATGGACGCTCTCTTCCCGGAAGCGGAAGCGACGCGATGCGTTCCACCGATATTTGGTGGAGCGCACGCTGAGGGCTCCCGTTTGTTTGATTGATGCTAGTGGTGTCGATGTGCAATTCATATGATCCTGGCTTGAGTGATTGACTCTACTGGGCATTGTGACCCTGTAGTCTTTACTGGCCAAAGCTATTATTTGTTATTTGTTATTTTGGTAGTTCAGGAAGTTATGTAAATTTCACTCTGTATTGTGATTGGCTGATTTGAATTTGCCGCTCTTTTTGGGACTTCCTGGTGGTATTTTAGGGGCCTGTCAGGCATTGTTTGGTTGATGCTGGTCTGGTTTGGACTATGACAATATGCTGTGACAGATGATGTTGTGTCTATCCTGATGAAGGTCCGGAGTGGACCGAAACGTTGAGATCACCAACCATGATGTATTTGTGAGGATTAAAAATTATTTTTATGAATATGCTTTGGTGAGTGCACTTTTCCTATTTCTATATATGGACTTTCTTTGGATTTCCCAAGTGACACCCCAGCTGTTGGACATTGATCTGATGTGAGTGCGACCCTTTCATACGTGTGTGTGTGTGTGTGTGTGTGTGTGTGTGTGTGTGTGTGTGTGTGTGTGTGTGTATGTGAGTGCGACCCTTTCATACGTGTGTGTGTGTGTGTGTGTGTGTGTGTGTGTGTGTGTGTGTGTGTGTGTGTGTGTGTATATATATATAGTTCAAATAGGAATAAAGTCTCTGCGCCTTCAGTGCTTGGGTATGGAAACTTCCATCTGTGTATAACCAAAATGATATTTATATGCGTACCGGAAGTATGATCAAATTGTGCCTGTAGTGGTATCTTTAATTGGTCATCTCCCCTTGTCTTCTTACTCCATGTGTAAACGCCCTCAGCGGGGTGTTGAACCACAATTTACATAGGCAGAGAGGGAAGATGTGTCAGCAAGAATGCTCTTACTGTTATAAAGTGACTCGTGCCATAATTGTGCCAAAAAAAATGTTTTTTATATATAAAGTGCTCTGTGCCTATAGTGTTTCTATAAACCACTATATTTCTTGTGATTTCTAATATAGATAATCAGAATCACACCCCAGTGGCTAATAAAAAAATAATAAAATAATAAAAGGAAGGTAATGACTCACTCCTTTTAAGAATGCTGCTCCTATGAGGCGATCATTGACCTAGTCTGGTACCTCTATAGAGAAAGTTTTTTTCTCATGGAAAAAAACAAAGAAGGAAAAAAGAGGGAACTAATAGTGTGATATAGTTTTTCAAAGTTTTAATCACACACATACATAAGCAATGGAATCGTACAATTTAAAAATCAATAATAGGCTTATCTGTTATACAAGTAGTTGGAGAGGTAGTGGAAGCTGGCCCAACGCGTTTCGTCCCTTTAGCAGCTTTCTTGGGACTTCCTCAGGGGTTGTAGACTACAACCCCTGAGGAAGTCCCAAGAAAGCTGTTAAAGATAAGCCTATTATTGATTTTTAAATTGTACGATTCCATTGCTTATGTATGTGTGTGATTAAAACTTTGAAAAACTATATCACACTATTAGTTCCCTCTTTTTTCCTTCTTTGTTTTTTTCCATGAGAAAAAAACTTTCTCTATAGAGGTACCAGACTAGGTCAATGATCGCCTCATAGGAGCAGCATTCTTAAAAGGAGTGAGTCATTACCTTCCTTTTATTATTTTATTATTTTTTTATTAGCCACTGGGGTGTGATTCTGATTATCTATATTAGAAATCACAAGAAATATAGTGGTTTATAGAAACACTATAGGCACAGAGCACTTTATATATAAAAAACATTTTTTTTGGCACAATTATGGCACGAGTCACTTTATAACAGTAAGAGCATTCTTGCTGACACATCTTCCCTCTCTGCCTATGTAAATTGTGGTTCAACACCCCGCTGAGGGCGTTTACACATGGAGTAAGAAGACAAGGGGAGATGACCAATTAAAGATACCACTACAGGCACAATTTGATCATACTTCCGGTACGCATATAAATATCATTTTGGTTATACACAGATGGAAGTTTCCATACCCAAGCACTGAAGGCGCAGAGACTTTATTCCTATTTGAACATTTGTAATTGTGACTCAGCGAAATACGAGTCAATAAGAGAGTCTATACTGCAGCCCCTACACGTGGGAGTGCTGTTTGGAATTAACGTGAATGGTTATGCACGAATTTTTATGTATTTATTGTAAACGGTTTAGGTTTTAAGCGCTCATTATACACCTTTATTGTAGAGATGAGCGCCGGAAATTTTTCGGGTTTTGTGTTTTGGTTTTGGGTTCGGTTCCGCGGCCGTGTTTTGGGTTCGACCGCATTTTGGCAAAACCTCACCGAATTTTTTTTGTCGGATTCGGGTGTGTTTTGGATTCGGGTGTTTTTTTAAAAAAACCCTAAAAAACAGCTTAAATCATAGAATTTGGGGGTCATTTTGATCCCAAAGTATTATTAACCTCAAAAAACATAATTTACACTCATTTTCAGCCTATTCTGAACACATCACACCTCACAATATTATTTTTAGTCCTAAAATTTGCACCGAGGTCGCTGTGTGAGTAAGATAAGCGACCCTAGTGGCCGACACAAACACCGGGCCCATCTAGGAGTGGCACTGCAGTGTCACGCAGGATGGCCCTTCCAAAAAACCCTCCCCAAACAGCACATGACGCAAAGAAAAAAAGAGGCGCAATGAGGTAGCTGACTGTGTGAGTAAGATTAGCGACCCTAGTGGCCGACACAAACACCGGGCACATCTAGGAGTGGCACTGCAGTGTCACGCAGGATGTCCCTTCCAAAAAACCCTCCCCAAACAGCACATGACGCAAAGAAAAAAAGAGGCGCAATGAGGTAGCTGTGTGAGTAAGATTAGCGACCCTAGTGGCCGACACAAACACCGGGCCCATCTAGGAGTGGCACTGCAGTGTCACGCAGGATGTCCCTTCCAAAAAACCCTCCCCAATCAGCACATGATGCAAAGAAAAAGAAAAGAAAAAAGAGGTGCAAGATGGAATTATCCTTGGGCCCTCCCACCCACCCTTATGTTGTATAAACAAAACAGGACATGCACACTTTAACCAACCCATCATTTCAGTGACAGGGTCTGCCACACGACTGTGACTGATATGACGGGTTGGTTTGGACCCCCCCCAAAAAAGAAGCAATTAATCTCTCCTTGCACAAACTGGCTCTACAGAGGCAAGATGTCCACCTCATCTTCACCCTCCGATATATCACCGTGTACATCCCCCTCCTCACAGATTATCAATTCGTCCCCACTGGAATCCACCATCTCAGCTCCCTGTGTACTTTGTGGAGGCAATTGCTGCTGGTCAATGTCTCCGCGGAGGAATTGATTATAATTCATTTTAATGAACATCATCTTCTCCACATTTTCTGGATGTAACCTCGTACGCCGATTGCTGACAAGGTGAGCGGCGGCACTAAACACTCTTTCGGAGTACACACTTGTGGGAGGGCAACTTAGGTAGAATAAAGCCAGTTTGTGCAAGGGCCTCCAAATTGCCTCTTTTTCCTGCCAGTATAAGTACGGACTGTGTGACGTGCCTACTTGGATGCGGTCACTCATATAATCCTCCACCATTCTATCAATGTTGAGAGAATCATATGCAGTGACAGTAGACGACATGTCCGTAATCGTTGTCAGGTCCTTCAGTCCGGACCAGATGTCAGCATCAGCAGTCGCTCCAGACTGCCCTGCATCACCGCCAGCGGGTGGGCTCGGAATTCTGAGCCTTTTCCTCGCACCCCCAGTTGCGGGAGAATGTGAAGGAGGAGATGTTGACAGGTCGCGTTCCGCTTGACTTGACAATTTTGTCACCAGCAGGTCTTTCAACCCCAGCAGACCTGTGTCTGCCGGAAAGAGAGATCCAAGGTAGGCTTTAAATCTAGGATCGAGCACGGTGGCCAAAATGTAGTGCTCTGATTTCAACAGATTGACCACCCGTGAATCCTTGTTAAGCGAATTAAGGGCTGCATCCACAAGTCCCACATGCCTAGCGGAATCGCTCCGTGTTAGCTCCTTCTTCAATGCCTCCAGCTTCTTCTGCAAAAGCCTGATGAGGGGAATGACCTGACTCAGGCTGGCAGTGTCTGAACTGACTTCACGTGTGGCAAGTTCAAAGGGCATCAGAACCTTGCACAACGTTGAAATCATTCTCCACTGCACTTGAGACAGGTGCATTCCACCTACTATATCGTGCTCAATTGTATAGGCTTGAATGGCCTTTTGCTGCTCCTCCAACCTCTGAAGCATATAGAGGGTTGAATTCCACCTCGTTACCACTTCTTGCTTCAGATGATGGCAGGGCAGGTTCAGTAGTTTTTGGTGGTGCTCCAGTTTTCTGTACGTGGTGCCTGTACGCCGAAAGTGTCCCGCAATTCTTCTGGCCACCGACAGCATCTCTTGCACGCCCCTGTCGTTTTTTAAAAAATTCTGCACCACCAAATTCAAGGTATGTGCAAAACATGGGACGTGCTGGAATTGGCCCAGATTTAATGCACACACAATATTGCTGGCGTTGTCCGATGCCACAAATCCACAGGAGAGTCCAATTGGGGTAAGCCATTCCGCGATGATCTTCCTCAGTTGCCGTAAGAGGTTTTCAGCTGTGTGCGTATTCTGGAAAGCGGTGATACAAAGCGTAGCCTGCCTAGGAAAGAGTTGGCGTTTGCGAGATGCTGCTACTGGTGCCGCCGCTGCTGTTCTTGCGGCGGGAGTCCATACATCTACCCAGTGGGCTGTCACAGTCATATAGTCCTGACCCTGCCCTGCTCCACTTGTCCACATGTCCGTGGTTAAGTGGACATTGGGTACAGCTGCATTTTTTAGGACACTGGTGACTCTTTTTCTGAGGTCTGTGTACATTTTCGGTATCGCCTGCCTAGAGAAATGGAACCTAGATGGTATTTGGTACCGGGGACACAGTACCTCCAACAAGTCTCTAGTTGGCTCTGCAGTAATGATGGATACCGGAACCACGTTTCTCACCACCCAGGATGCCAAGGCCTCAGTTATCCGCTTTGCAGTAGGATGACTGCTGTGATATTTCATCTTCCTCGCAAAGGACTGTTGAACAGTCAATTGCTTACTGGAAGTAGTACAAGTGGGCTTACGACTTCCCCTCTGGGATGACCATCGACTCCCAGCGGCAACAACAGCAGCGCCAGCAGCAGTAGGCGTTACACGCAAGGATGCATCGGAGGAATCCCAGGCAGGAGAGGACTCGTCAGACTTGCCAGTGACATGGCCTGCAGGACTATTGGCATTCCTGGGGAAGGAGGAAATTGACACTGAGGGAGTTGGTGGGGTGGTTTGCGTGAGCTTGGTTACAAGAGGAAGGGATTTACTGGTCAGTGGACTGCTTCCGCTGTCACCCAAAGTTTTTGAACTTGTCACTGACTTATTATGAATGCGCTGCAGGTGACGTATAAGGGAGGATGTTCCGAGGTGGTTAACGTCCTTACCCCTACTTATTACAGCTTGACAAAGGGAACACACGGCTTGACACCTGTTGTCCGCATTTCTGGTGAAATACCTCCACACCGAAGAGCTGATTTTTTTGGTATTTTCACCTGGCATGTCAACGGCCATATTCCTCCCACGGACAACAGGTGTCTCCCCGGGTGCCTGACTTAAACAAACCACCTCACCATCAGAATCCTCCTGGTCAATTTCCTCCCCAGCGCCAGCAACACCCATATCCTCCTCATCCTGGTGTACTTCAACACTGACATCTTCAATCTGACTATCAGGAACTGGACTGCGGGTGCTCCTTCCAGCACTTGCAGGGGGCATGCAAATAGTGGAAGGCGCATGCTCTTCACGTCCAGTGTTGGGAAGGTCAGGCATCGCAAACGACACAATTGGACTCTCCTTGTGGATTTGGGATTTCAAAGAACGCACAGTTCTTTGCAGTGCTTTTGCCAGCTTGAGTCTTTTCAGTTTTCTAGCGAGAGGCTGAGTGCTTCCATCCTCATGTGAAGCTGAACCACTAGCCATGAACATAGGCCAGGGCCTCAGCCGTTCCTTGCCACTCCGTGTGGTAAATGGCATATTGGCAAGTTTACGCTTCTCCTCCGACAATTTTATTTTAGGTTTTGGAGTCCTTTTTTTTCTGATATTTGGTGTTTTGGATTTGACATGCTCTGTACTATGACATTGGGCATCGGCCTTGGCAGACGACGTTGCTGGCATTTCATCGTCTCGGCCATGACTAGTGGCAGCAGCTTCAGCACGAGGTGGAAGTGGATCTTGATCTTTCCCTAATTTTGGAACCTCAACTTTTTTGTTCTCCATATTTTATAGGCAGAACTAAAAGGCACCTCAGGTAAACAATGGAGATGGATGGATTGGATACTAGTATACAATTATGGACGGACTGCCACGGTTAGGTGGTATAAAAAAACCACGGTTAGGTGGTATATATTATAATAATAATACAATTATGGATGGACGGACTGCCTGCCGACTGCCGACACAGAGGTAGCCACAGCCGTGAACTACCGCACTGTACACTGGTTGATAAAGAGATAGTAGTATACTCGTAACAACTAGTATGACACTATGACGACGGTATAAAGAATGAAAAAAAAACCACGGTTAGGTGGTATATATTATAATAATAATACAATTATGGATGGACGGACTGCCTGCCGACTGCCGACACAGAGGTAGCCACAGCCGTGAACTACCGCACTGTACACTGGTTGATAAAGAGATAGTAGTATACTCGTAACAACTAGTATGACACTATGACGACGGTATAAAGAATGAAAAAAAAACCACGGTTAGGTGGTATATATTATAATAATAATACAATTATGGATGGACGGACTGCCTGCCGACTGCCGACACAGAGGTAGCCACAGCCGTGAACTACCGCACTGTACACTGGTTGATAAAGAGATAGTAGTATACTCGTAACAACTAGTATGACACTATGACGACGGTATAAAGAATGAAAAAAAAACCACGGTTAGGTGGTAGGTATATAATAATAAATAATACAATTCTGGTCGGACGGACTGCCTGCCGTGTGCCGACACAGAGGTAGCCACAGCCGTGAACTACCGCACTGTACACTGGTTGATAAAGAGATAGTAGTATACTCGTAACAATTAGGATGACACTATGACGGTATAAAGAATGAAAAAAAAACCACGGTTAGGTGGTAGGTATATAATAATAAATAATACAATTCTGGTCGGACGGACTGCCTGCCGTGTGCCGACACAGAGGTAGCCACAGCCGTGAACTACCGCACTGTACACTGGTTGATAAAGAGATAGTAGTATACTCGTAACAATTAGGATGACACTATGACGGTATAAAGAATGAAAAAAAAACCACGGTTAGGTGGTAGGTATATAATAATAAATAATACAATTCTGGTCGGACGGACTGCCTGCCGTGTGCCGACACAGAGGTAGCCACAGCCGTGAACTACCGCACTGTACACTGGTTGATAAAGAGATAGTAGTATACTCGTAACAATTAGGATGACACTATGACGGTATAAAGAATGAAAAAAAAACCACGGTTAGGTGGTAGGTATATAATAATAAATAATACAATTCTGGTCGGACGGACTGCCTGCCGTGTGCCGACACAGAGGTAGCCACAGCCGTGAACTACCGCACTGTACACTGGTTGATAAAGAGATAGTAGTATACTCGTAACAATTAGGATGACACTATGACGGTATAAAGAATGAAAAAAAAACCACGGTTAGGTGGTAGGTATATAATAATAAATAATACAATTCTGGTCGGACGGACTGCCTGCCGTGTGCCGACACAGAGGTAGCCACAGCCGTGAACTACCGCACTGTACTGTGTCTGCTGCTAATATAGACTGGTTGATATTTAAAGAGATATTAGTAGTATACAACAATACTATACTGGTGGTCAGGCACTGGTCACCACTCCTGCAGCAAAAGTGTGCACTGTTAATTAATATAATTGTACTCCTGGCTCCTGCTAACAACCTGCAGTGCTCCCCAGTCTCCCCCACAATTAATTATAAGCTTTTAATTTATACATTGATGACTGTGCAGCACACTGGGCTGAGCTGAGTGCACACAGACTGAGTCACACTGTGTGACTGACTGTGCTGTGTATCGTTTTTTTTTTCAGGCAGAGAACGGATATAGCAGAGAGAAGTGAACGGATATATTATATTAAATAAAAGTTAACTAGCTGCTGCACTGGTCACTGACTGTGGTAAACTAACTCTGTCTGCGACTCTGCACAATCTCTCTCTATCTAATCTATCTATCTCTATTCTAATGGAGAGGACGCCAGACACGTCCTCTCCCTATCAATCTCAATGCACGAGTGAAAATGGCGGCGACGCGCGGCTCCTTATATAGAATCCGAGTCTCGCGATAGAATCCGAGCCTCGCGAGAATCCGACAGCGTCATGATGACGTTCGGGCGCGCTCGGGTTAACCGAGCAAGGCGGGAAGATCCGAGTCGCTCGGACCCGTGGAAAAAAAAGTGAAGTTCGTGCGGGTTCGGATTCAAAGAAACCGAACCCGCTCATCTCTACTTTATTGTACATATATATATATATATATATCCTATATAATAGCCCAGCTCTGTGACTTTGTGCCTGTGTGTATAACGCATCTCTCATTGGGTTAGTGGCAAGTCTATCACACCCAGTCCATAGCTGATTGGGCGAGAAACGCCCTCCCACATAGGTTACATCCAATGGGAGGCTCTGCACTATGCCTGCTGTGTTTTCACAGAGCAGGATTAGCAATGGGACTGATGGACTGCTGCAGTTCCAGGTCCACACCCCAAAATAGTCCCACTGCATCTGCAGCAACATACCATACCCTCCAACTGTACCTTTTTAATAGGTACAGTACCTTTTTTTTATGGTCTGTACCGATTTTTAGTAGTGATGAGCGAGGTTCGGTTTTACTCGGTTTTACTCGGTTCTCAAAACGGCATCTTATTGGCTATCCAAAACACGTGACATCCGTGAGCCAATAAGATGCCGTTTTGAGAACCGAGTAAAACCGAGTAAAACCGAGTAAAACCGAATCCGCTCATCACTAATTTTTAGCTGTCCAAATTTCCATTGAAAGTATAGGAAAAGGGGCATGACCACGCCCCCTTTACCAGCGGCCACGCCCCTTTTTCGGATTTGTACTGATTTTTGTGTGTAAAATATTGGAGGGTATGACATACCCTCCAACAATTTACACATAAACATAGAAACACATTCGAAAAAGGGGCGTGGCCACGGGTACAGCCGTGTGGCTATGCCCCTTTTCCTATACTTTCAATGGAAGCTTGGGGAGTCAAAAATCAGTACAGACCATAAAAAAAGGTCCTGTACCTGCCAAAAAGGTGCAGTTGGAGGATAAGAAGCAAGTCTCTGCGCTGTAGATAGGGAAAAAATATACTTTTACTGCAGCATCCTATGTCCTGCTGCCAGTCCACCTGCCCCCTCCGGCATCAACAATCCCCACTCCCTAGCCGCGGCGCAGGTGGAACAAAAGCTGCTGCGGCCACCGGCATAGATATGTATGAAAGCGGTGCAGCGGAAGGCTTTCATAGCCTTCCCTGCGCCGCATACTCTCTGAGCCTCCTCCGCGCGTGATGTCACAGAAGTGCCTCCCCACCACAGCCGCGCGCAGATCCCCAAAGGTCCTGACTCCGCAACACAGCACCTGGGCTGCCGGCCTGGAAGCCCCGAGATGGCTAATGTAACGGATAGAGTGGGTGATATCGTGGAGGGTAATGTCTGGACGCTGAATCAATGTAAAAGGTGACAGTGCTGTGCAGTGCAGTGGGTGTGCAGTCAGGGCCGGTGCTAGGGTGTTCGGCGCCCCTCTGCAAACTATACATTTGCACCCTCGCATACTTTACAAAGGCACAGCACACATAATACCCCCTGTAGTAGAAACACACATGTAACGCCCCCTGTACCAGTGACGCTTACACACGTAACGCCCCCCCTGTACCAGTGATGCTTACAGAAGAAACACCCCCTGTAGCAGTGACGCTTATACACGTAACGCCCCCTGTACCAGTGACGCTTATACACGTAACGCCCCCTGTACCAGTGACACTTACACACGTAACGCCCCCCTGTACCAGTGTCGCTTACACACGTAACGCCCCACTGTACCAGTGGCGCTTAGACACGTAACGCCCCCCATAGCAGTGACGCTTACACACGTAACGCCCCCCATAGCAGTGACGCTTACACACGTAATGCCCTCTGTACCTGTGCCGCTTAGACACGTAATGCCCCCTGTACCAGTGCCGCTTAGACACGTAACGCCCTCTGTACCAGTGCCGCTTAGACACGTAACGCCCCCTGTACAAGTGCCGCTTACACACGTAACGCTCCCTGTACCAGTGATGCTTACACACGTAACGCCCCCTGTACCAGTGCCGCTTACACACATAATGCCCCCTGTATCAGTGCCACTTACACACGTAATGCCCCCTGTACCAGTGCCGCTTACACACATAACGCATACTGTACCAGTGACGCTTACACACATTATGCCGCAGTCACACATACACACACACACAACAGACACACACATATATATATATAAATATATATATATAAAAACACATACTGTACATACATTACACACATACACAGTCACACATATATACAGCATACACAGACACTGTATATACACACACACACACACACACTCACTCTCTTTCCAGACACTTACCTAATGACGTCTGGCTGGCCGAAGCTGTAGCAGCTTCCCTGTAATGCGGCGCGTTGGGACACTGCTGCTAACAATTAGTGATGTGCACCGGACATTTTTCGGGTTTTGTGTTTTGGTTTTGGATTCGGTTCCGCGGCCGTGTTTTGGATTCGGACGCGTTTTGGCAAAACCTCACCGAAAATTTTTTGTCGGATTCGGGTGTGTTTTGGATTCGGGTGTTTTTTTTTCAAAAAATCCTAAAAAACAGCTTAAATCATAGAATTTGGGGGTCATTTTGATCCCATAGTATTATTAACCTCAATTACCATAATTTCCACTCATTTCCAGTCTATTCTGAACACCTCACACCTCACAATATTATTTTTAGTCCTACAATTTGCACCGAGGTCGCTGGATGGCTAAGCTAAGCGACACAAGTGGCCGACACAAACACCTGGCCCATCTAGGAGTGGCACTGCAGTGTCAGGCAGGATGGCACTTCCAAAAAATTGTCCCCAAACAGCACATGATGCAAAGAAAAAAAGAGGCGCACCAAGGTCGCTGTGTGACTAAGCTAAGCGACACAGGTGGCCGACACAAAACACCTGGCCCATCTAGTAGTGGCACTGCAGTGTCAGGCAGGATGGCACTTCAAAAAAATTGTCCCCAAACAGCACATGATGCAAAGAAAAAAAGAGGCGCACCAAGGTCGCTGTGTGACTAAGCTAAGCGACACAAGTGGCCGACACAAACACCTGACCCATCTAGGAGTGGCACTGCAGTGTCAGGCAGGATGGCACTTCCAAAAAATTGTCCCCAAACAGCACATGATGCAAAGAAAAAAAGAGGCGCACCAAGGTCGCTGGATGGCTAAGCTAAGCGACACAAGTGGCCGACACAAACACCCGGCCCATCTAGGAGTGGCACTGCAGTGTCAGGCAGGATGGCACTTCAAAAAAATTGTCCCCAAACAGCACATGATGCAAAGAAAAAAAGAGGCGCACCAAGGTCGCTGTGTGACTAAGCTAAGCGACACAAGTGGCCGACACAAACACCTGGCCCATCTAGGAGTGGCACTGCAGTGTCAGGCAGGATGGCACTTCCAAAAAATTGTCCCCAAACAGCACATGATGCAAAGAAAAAAAGAGGCGCACCAAGGTCGCTGGATGGCTAAGCTAAGCGACACAAGTGGCCGACACAAACACCTGGCCCATCTAGGAGTGGCACTGCAGTGTCAGGCAGGATGGCACTTCAAAAAAATTGTCCCCAAACAGCACATGATGCAAAGAAAAATGAAAGAAAAAAGAGGTGCAAGATGGAATTGTCCTTGGGCCCTCCCACCCACCCATATGTTGTATAAACAGGACATGCACACTTTAACGAACCCATCATTTCAGCGACAGGGTCTGCCACACGACTGTGACTGAAATGACTGGTTGGTTTGGGCCCCCACCAAAAAAGAAGCAATCAATCTCTCCTTGCACAAACTGGCTCTACAGAGGCAAGATGTCCACCTCATCATCATCCTCCGATTCCTCACCCCTTTCACTGTGTACATCCCCCTCCTCACAGATTATTAATTCGTCCCCACTGGAATCCACCATCTCAGGTCCCTGTGTACTTTCTGGAGGCAATTGCTGCTGGTGAATGTCTCCACGGAGGAATTGATTATAATTCATTTTGATGAACATCATCTTCTCCACATTTTCTGGAAGTAACCTCGTACGCCGATTGCTGACAAAGTGAGCGGCTGCACTAAACACTCTTTCGGAGTACACACTGGAGGGAGGGCAACTTAGGTAGAATAAAGCCAGTTTGTGCAAGGGCCTCCAAATTGCCTCTTTTTCCTGCCAGTATACGTACGGACTGTCTGACGTGCCTACTTGGATGCGGTCACTCATATAATCCTCCACCATTCTTTCAATGGTGAGAGAATCATATGCAGTGACAGTAGACGACATGTCAGTAATCGTTGGCAGGTCCTTCAGTCCGGACCAGATGTCAGCACTCGCTCCAGACTGCCCTGCATCACCGCCAGCGGGTGGGCTCGGAATTCTGAGCCTTTTCCTCGCACCCCCAGTTGCGGGAGAATGTGAAGGAGGAGCTGTTGACGGGTCACGTTCCGCTTGACTTGACAATTTTCTCACCAGCAGGTCTTTGAACCTCTGCAGACTTGTGTCTGCCGGAAAGAGAGATACAACGTAGGTTTTAAATCTAGGATCGAGCACGGTGGCCAAAATGTAGTGCTCTGATTTCAACAGATTGACCACCCGTGAATCCTGGTTAAGCGAATTAAGGGCTCCATCCACAAGTCCCACATGCCTAGCGGAATCGCTCTGTTTTAGCTCCTCCTTCAATGTCTCCAGCTTCTTTTGCAAAATCCTGATGAGGGGAATGACCTGACAGGCTGGCAGTGTCTGAACTGACTTCACGTGTGGCAAGTTCAAAGGGTTGCAGAACCTTGCACAACGTTGAAATCATTCTCCACTGCGCTTGAGTCAGGTGCATTCCCCCTCCTTTGCCTATATCGTGGGCAGATGTATAGGCTTGAATGGCCTTTTGCTGCTCCTCCATCCTCTGAAGCATATAGACGGTTGATTTCCACCTCGTTACCACCTCTTGCTTCAGATGATGGCAGGGCAGGTTCAGGAATGTTTGGTGGTGCTCCAGTCTTCTGTACGCAGTGCCTGAATGCCGAAAGTGGCCCGCAATTCTTCGGGCCACCGACAGCATCTCTTGCACGCCCCTGTCGTTTTTTAAATAATTCTGCACCACCAAATACAATGTATGTGTAAAACATGGGACGTGCTGGAATTTGCCCAGATGTAATGCACGCACAATATTGCTGGCGTTGTCCGATGTCACAAATCCCCAGGAGAGTCCAATTGGGGTAAGCCATTCTGCGATGATTTTCCTCAGTTCCCGTAAGAGGTCGTCAGCTGTGTGCCTCTTATGGAAAGCGGTGATACAAAGCGTAGCCTGAATAGGAACGAGTTGGCGTTTGCGAGATGCTGCTACTGGTGCCGCCGCTGCTGTTCTTGCTGCGGGAGGCAATATATCTACCCAGTGGGCTGTCACAGTCATATAGTCCTGAGTCTGCCCTGCTCCACTTGTCCACATGTCCGTGGTTAAGTGGACATTGGGTACAACTGCATTTTTTAGGACACTGGTGAGTCTTTTTCTGAGGTCTGTGTACATTTTCGGTATCGCCTGCCTAGAGAAATGGAACCTAGATGGTATTTGGTACCGGGGACACAGTACCTCAATCAAGTCTATAGTTGCCTCTGAATTAACGATGGATACCGGAACCACGTTTCTCACCGCCCAGGCTGCCAAGGCCTGAGTTATCTGCTTTGCAGCAGGATGACTGCTGTGATATTTCATCTTCCTCGCAAAGGACTGTTGGACAGTCAATTGCTTACTGGAAGTAGTGCAAGTGGTCTTCCGACTTCCCCTCTGGGATGACGATCGACTCCCAGCAGCAACAACAGCAGTGCCAGCAGCAGTAGGCGTTACACTCAAGGATGCATCGGAGGAATCCCAGGCAGGAGAGGACTCGTCAGACTTGACAGTGACATGGCCTGCAGGACTATTGGCTTTCCTGGGTAAGGAGGAAATTGACACTGAGGGAGTTGGTGGTGTGGTTTGCAGGAGCTTGGTTACAAAAGGAAGGGATTTAGTGGTCAGTGGACTGCTTCCGCTGTCACCCAAAGTTTTTGAACTTGTCACTGACTTATGATGAATTCGCTGCAGGTGACGTATAAGGGAGGATGTTCCGAGGTGGTTAACGTCCTTACCCCTACTTATTACAGCTTGACAAAGGCAACACACGGCTTGACACCTGTTGTCCGCATTTGTGTTGAAATAATTCCACACCGAAGAGGTGATTTTTTTTGTATTTTGACCAGGCATGTCAATGGCCATATTCGTCCCACGGACAACAGGTGTCTCCCCGGGTGCCTGACTTAAACAAACCACCTCACCATCAGAATCCTCCTTGTCAATTTCCTCCCCAGCGCCAGCAACACCCATATCCTCATCCTGGTGTACTTCAACAGTGACATCTTCAATTTGACTATCAGGAACTGGACTGCGGGTGCTCCTTCCAGCACTTGCAGGGGGCGTGCAAATGGTGGAAGGCGCAAGCTCTTCCCGTCAAGTGTTGGTAAGGTCAGGCATCGCAACCGACACAATTGGACTCTCCTTGGGGATTTGTGATTTAGAAGAACGCACAGTTCTTTGCTGTGCTTTTGCCAGCTTAAGTCTTTTCATTTTTCTAGCGAGAGGATGAGTGCTTCCATCCTCATGTGAAGCTGAACCACTAGCCATGAACATAGGCCAGGGCCTCAGCCGTTCCTTGCCACTCCGTGTCGTAAATGGCATATTGGCAAGTTTACGCTTCTCCTCAGACTATTTTAATTTTGATTTTTGGGTCATTTTACTGAACTTTTGTTTTTTGGATTTTACATGCTCTCTACTATGACATTGGGCATCGCCTTGGCAGACGACGTTGATGGCATTTCATCGTCTCGGCCAGGACTAGTGGCAGCAGCTTCAGCACGAGGTGGAAGTGGATCTTGATCTTTCCCTATTTTAACCTCCACATTTTTGTTCTCCATTTTTTAATGTGTGGAATTATATGCCAGTATCAATAGCAATGGCCTACTACTATATTTACTGCGCACAACTGAAATGCACCACAGGTATGGATGGATAGTATACTTGACGAGACAGAGGTAGGTACAGCAGTGGCCTACCGTACTGCTATATATAGTATACTGGTGGTCACTGTGTCAGCAAACTGCAAAACTAAAATGCACCACAGGTATAAAATGTAGATGGATAGTATACTTAATGGATGACGACACAGAGGTAGGTACAGCAGTGGCCTACCGTACTGCTATATATAGTATACTGGTGGTCACTGTGTCAGCAAACTGCAAAACTAAAATGCACCACAGGTATAGAATGTATATGGATAGTATACTTAATGGATGACGAGACAGAGGTAGGTACAGCAGTGGCCTACCGTACTGCTATATATAGTATACTGGTGGTCACTGTGTCAGCAAACTGCAAAACTAAAATGCACCACAGGTATAGAATGTAGATGGATAGTATACTTAATGGATGACGACACAGAGGTAGGTACAGCAGTGGCCTACCGTACTGCTATATATAGTATACTGGTGGTCACTGTGTCAGCAAACTGCAAAACTAAAATGCACCACAGGTATAAAATGTAGATGGATAGTATACTTAATGAATGACGACACAGAGGTAGGTACAGCAGTGGCCTACCGTACTGCTATATATAGTATACTGGTGGTCACTGTGTCAGCAAACTGCAAAACTAAAATGCACCACAGGTATAGAATGTAGATGGATAGTATACTTAATGACGACACAGAGGTAGGCACAGCAGTGGCCTTCCGTATCGTACTGCTATATATAGTATACTGGTGGTCACTGTGTCAGCAAAACTCTGCACTGTACTCCTCCTATATAATATTAATTATACTGGTGGTCCCCAGTCCCCACAATAAAGCAGCACACTGAGCACAGATATGGAGTGTTTTTCAGGCAGACAACGTATACTGGTGGTCACTGTCAGCAAAACTCTTCACTGTACTCCTGCTATATAATACAGCTGCTCCCCAGTCCCCACAATTTAGCAGTGTGAGCACAGATATATTGGGGGTAATTCCAAGTTGATCGCAGCAGGATTTTTGATAGCAATTGGGCAAAACCATGTGCACTGCAGGGGAGGCAGATTTAACATGTGCAGAGAGAGTTAGATTTGGGTGTGGTGTGTTCAATCTGCAATCTCATTTGCAGTGTAAAAATAAAGCAGCCAGTATTTACCCTGCACAGAAACAAAATAACCCACCCAAATCTAACTCTCTCTGCAAATGTTATATCTGCCTCCCCTGCAGTGCAGCAAATGGTTTTGCCCAATTGCTATCAAAAATCCTGCTGCGATCAACTTGGAATTACCCCCATTATGCAGAACACTGAGAACAGATATGGTATGGAGCGTTTTTTTCAGGCAGAGAACGGATAAAAACTGGTGGTCACTTATCAGCAAAACTCTGCACTGTACTCCTCCTAACAGCTGCTCCCCAGTCCTCCCCACAATTAAGCAATAAGGCAATCAAGTTCAACAATAAATGGAGAGGATGCCAGCCACGTCCTCTCCCTATCATCTCCAATGCACGAGTGAAAATGGCGGCGATGCGCGGCTGCTTATATAGAATCCGAATCTCGCGAGAATCCGACAGCGGGATGATGACGTTCGGGCGCGCTCGGGTTAGCCGAGCCATACGGGAGAATCCGAGTATGCCTCGGACCCGTGTAAAATGGGTGAAGTTCGGGGGGGTTCGGTTTCCGAGAAACCGAACCCGCTCATCTCTGCTAACAATAGTGACTGGCTGCTGTGCGAGTCTCCGGGAGAGCCACTGCCAAAGGGAGAACAGCAGCTTAGCTGCTTCCAGGAGGAGAAGCATCACCCTCCCTTCCCCCACTCACATTACCTCCGGGCCCCATCCGCGGCACCCCCACACTCCCCCTCCAGCACCCACGGTAGCTCCAGACCCCCTCCCCCACCCGCAGCAACCCCGCACCCGCCCCTCCCGCCGCACCACCACATTCGCCCTACCCGGGGCACCCCCACAACTGCTCCTCCCCCACCCGTGGTGGCTACGGACCCCCACCTGCGGCACCACCGCAACCACCCCTCCCCCTCCTGCGGCACCCCCGGATCCCATCTGCGTCTTCCCCGCACTCGCCACTCCCCCAGCCAAAGCACCTACTAGGTGATTCATCAGGCCCTGCGTGCGCTGTTCACGCCATTGCAAGGGGCTTCCACCCCTTAACCATTGCACGCCCTTTGTCTGTGCAATATTTAAACACTCACACAATTATGATTGGATGTAATACTCCATATAATAAAAATATTGCATGCCACAAGGGTGTGCAAGGAGCGTAGACCCTTACGACGGTGTGAAGAGCGCCCGTAGGGCGCGATAAATCACCTAGTGTATATATATATATATATATATATATATATATATATATATAGTTTTCTCTTTTTTGTTAATGATTGTCTAGTGTTGGGCAACATACTTTATTTACATGATAAAAATATTTTAAGAGAATTTTTGTTGAATTGAGGAATCTTTATTTAACGGGTATTATTTATATAGCCACAGTCCATTTAGTCTGAATCTACATTATCATATCTATTTTGCTGGGTGTACAACTTGTGGGTGGTGCAGGGCCTCATTATCGAAAATGATGTACAGTACCAGGCAAACTAGGATAGTGCTTACGACTTAAAACTGTTACAAAGTTCAAAGAATTGTGGGGAAATGTATCAAACATTCGAAACACGACAAGTGGAGATGTTGCGCATATCAACCAATAATATTCTAGATATTATATTATTTTATAGAATGTACTAGATAAATAATAGCTAGAATCTGATTGGTTGCTATAGCAACTGATTGGTTTCTAATATGATAGATATCTCCTCAAATTACTGTGAATATACTGTATGATTGTTTTATCATTATAAAAGCCAACTAGTGCAGCTTGATTATAATTTACTTCTGTACTGACAATAATCTACTATCCTGCCACAGAGCTACAGTATATGTACAAGCCATACAAGATAATGGAATGGCTAATTGAATTTTAACGAGCCTACATATGGTGGAATGCTTATGTCCCAGTAGCCTTGGTCAGGCCCTGCCAGTTCCTCTTGGTATTTACAGATGGCGGTGGATCACTTCTTACTGACAGTACATTGTCAGGACGTCCTTTTGGTTCCCCCTGATTAGTAGGACAGGAGGTCTCAGGTCTTGTGACAGGGTCTCCAGCCAAGCCATATACAGAGAGCTGGGACATTTCCCCTTTCTAGCAATGGGCATTGTTCTGGAAGACATAAGACATTTGTCAGTGGTGAATGTCTGACACCTGAGTCATTTCGCAAATAATTACCAAAGGTGAGATCTTTTGATGGACACAAATATAATATTAGCACCAAGTGAGTTATTGTGACTGGCGTGGCATCTCATACATTTTATTACTTACCTATACTAAGTGACTCTTAGGTCTTAGAAATTGTGTCATTCTTACATGGCTCCCCCTGAAATTTTCCCTTGGGGTGCACTAATTTATGTGTAATTGGAAATTCCATGAGGTAACTGTGGAGAATATGGTATTGGGTCTGTAGCTATTCAAAAAGGGGTGAGTATTTACACTGGGCCTGACTCGGATGTATTGGGCCTGACTCAGATGTGGACTCGGATGCACTGGGCCTGACTCAGATGCACTGGGCCTGACTCAGATGTGGATGCAGAAGCACTGGGCCTGACTGAGATGCACTGGGCCTGACTCAGATGTGGATACAGAAGCACTGGGCCTGACTGAGATGCACTGGGCCTGACTCAGGTGTGGATACAGAAGCACTGGGCCTGACTGAGATGCGCTGGGCCTGACTCAGGTGTGGATGCAGAAGCACTGGGCCTGACTGAGATGCACTGGGCCTGACTCAGATGTGGATGCAGAAGCACTGGGCCTGACTGAGATGCACTGGGCCTGACTCAGATGTGGATGCAGAAGCACTGGGCCTGACTCAGATGTGGATACAGAAGCACTGGGCCTGACTGAGATGCACTGGGCCTGACTCAGATGTGGATACAGAAGCACTGGGCCTGACTGAGATGCACTAAGCCTGACTCAGATGTGGATACAGAAGCACCTCTGCAGCATCTTTGTATGTATCATCTGCACTATAATATGCTAATACTGCAGAAGGCGCTCTTTTGAGCAGATCTACATTTTACCATCACGTTATTGAAAGAAGATGACAATTTATTTGACGTATCAGCGGTTATTTATATAATGTACATGTATTCCGCAGGACAGCACATGGAATATTTCAGTCATTCACATCAGTCCTGCCCCAGTAGAACTTACAATCTATATTCCTAACCACATATACTGTAAACCATCATATACACTAGAGTTCATTTTATGTCAGAAGCCGGTCACCTTACCAGTATGTTTTGAGGTTGTCAGAGGAAATTGGAGCCCCTGGAGGAAACCCATGCAAACCCGTAAGAACATACAACTCCACACATATACTGCCTTGGTCAGGTTGAATGAATTTTGTACGGGTATAGTACAGTGATAGGTAACAGGTGACCATGGAGCTACATGTGGTCTGTCAAGTCCTGATTGAAGCTTGGTGAAGACTAATCCCCAAATTTTTGCATCACGTGACCCTGGTGTTTGTGTGTGTGGGGGAGGGGGGCACAGCAGCTATGTACTTCATAGTCTCCTCCCTTCCTCAGCGTGACTGGGATTCCTGCTTATTTATTAATGAAATGCAAGGTCAGGGAATTTTTTCACTTATTATATAACCAGGATTAATTAGTAACTAATTTAGCAGTGTAATGTGACTGTAACTCACTCTGAGCGGTAGGTGGGGGCATGAGAAAGATCTGAGGGGCATGTAAAGACATTTTGGGATGAGGGTATGGCTGATGTGGGGGTGCTAAGGTCATCTTGATGCTGTTTTTTTCCATCACTGGAATATGCCAATCGCCAGCTTAACCCAACACAGTTGTTATAAATTAACTTTGTTTGTGCTATTTATTCAGATCTACCTACCAATAAATAGTAAAGTTTTGTGAATCGGCCATTTGATTACTCGACTTACTGGATGAACTAGACTGGACCTGCAAGTTATATATTTACATCTATGGACCAATCATGTGCTTTAGAATCAAATAAAGGGGTTGCTCTAGTGACCAGTGTGGGGCGGAGATGGTAGGGCAAAAAAAATAATAAAGTAAGAAAGAGCGAGTAACTGTGCACCTGTGTAAAACTATGCTGCACTGCAGGTGGGGCAGATGTAACGTCCAGAGAGATTTAGCCCTGCCTGCATCTGTGAAGCACTTTTAGTGATTGGGCATGGTGATTTCTTTTTTATAATTGGTATTTTATTCTTTCATTGTTATATGTGTATGAACCTTTCACATGCACTACTCTCATTACCATATAGTATTCCAATCCACTTAGTATAACTTGTATTGACCTAATTCTATCTAGCCAGGACCACCCCTCTTTGAATCACTAGGTTTCTCTAACATTATAACGGCTCTGATACAGAAGGCAGACATTAAAAAGATAGACAGGCATTAGGCCGACAGTCAAAAGGTCGACAGTCAAAAGGTTGAGGATCAAAAGGTCGACAGGGTCAAAAGGGCGACAAAAAAAAATTGGGGTGTTTCGTGTTTGTAAACATTTTACCCCAATTTTTTTTAAATGCATTTGGGTTATTACAGGTTATAGTTTGTGACATGGATAGGAAAACATACAGTTTTAGTAGATACAGTAAAAGTTGTAAAAATGTTAAAAAACCAACTAAAAACCATCTGTTGACCTTTTGACCCTGTAAACCGTTTGACCCTGTCAACCTAATGCATGTCGACAATTAGTGGTCGACCTATTGACTGTAGACCTTTTTAGTGTAGCTCTATAGACCGGATACCCATTATACTGTAACTGCCATCTGGCAATTTCCTCCTCTGGAACAATACGTTGAAGAACATAAACAGAACACTGGGTGCTTTTCCACTTCCCTATTTACGGTCACCCTTTGGCTAAATCCTGTCTTTTACTGTGAGTAACTATAATTAATTAATTAAGCTGCTACTGGAACTTCCATGCACATCCTCAGCAAAAATTTAGTATCTTCCAATGTGACACGGAGGGTCAGATTAAGCCTTTGGGGGGCCCTGAGGGAACTTAAGACAGGGGGGCCCATTCCCACTGCTCTGGCCCTCCACATCTTGTCAGCACTGCCACCCTACACATAGAAAAATAAAATCTATTATCTATCTTGTCTCATGCAAGAATAGCAGCAGCCTCTGTACTATTTACTTTGGGACAGGACTCAGGAGGACTCTCACTGTGTCTCTCTCCAGTCCCAAATGCTTTCATCAGTACACAGGACCCAGACACATCAGTATAGAATGCTGTGTATAGGGACAAGGGGAGAAAAGCTTGGATCCCTGGGTCACTTACAGCCTCCCTCCCTCTCTCCTGTAGTCGGGAAACTCGGTGCTATCCTGCTCGCATTCTGGCTGCCAGGTTCTTCCTTCTGCTGCCGCACAAAAGGGAGAGCCAGTGATGTCAATGTGCTATGGCTGGGAGGGCTCCATTGACAGAGGGAGACCCTCTCCTACACCCCCCACCCATTTAATCCGGCTCATGTCACCCTTTGTAATACAGTTGCCACCAGTTCTTCCAATTTATTTTGCAAATGCAGTTTCCCGCTCTGAATTAACCAGCATTTTCAAAGTTTCCAGGGATATTTTTCATTAACCTCAACTATGTGTGCTAATTCTAGAGGTTCTTCTCTGTGTTGCAGGTGGACGAAGAACCTTTATATAGATGCAAAACCACTAGAATTATATCCTTTTTCTGATGTGCTCTTAGATTGGGTGTCTAGTACTTTAAATAGGACACCCATGGGTGTAACGACTGGCATAACAGGAGCCCACTGTAGGGAGGGGTGGTCTTCTGTTTGCCGGCGGCCAGGCTCCCTGCGACCAGCATACCGGCGCCGGGCTCCCGCCCGCCGGCATACCAGCGTCTTTTCTCCCTCTTGGGGGTCCACGACCCCCCTGGAGGGAGAATAGATAGCGTGGCGAGCGCAGCGAGCCCGCAAGAGGCTCATTTGCGCTCATCCACCTGTCAGTATGCCGGCAGACGGGATTCCGGCGCCGGTATGCTGGTCGCCGGGAGCCCGACCGTTGGCAACACCTACTACACCCGGGAGGGAGTGTCACTAGTACTGTTCTCACCTTGCAGTTTCCAAGAGTAGCCTTTTACTATCTTCTGCATGACCCTAGCTAACAGAAACACACTATTGTGTATAAGATCACATGGGTGATATCAGGTGGTACGTAACTGAGTTATTCTATAGAAACAGTATTCCAGACTTTCTGCTAATAAGTAACATTGTTTTGGTATACTCACATGACAATTAGAGCCGCATCCCGGGAATAATCCAGTAACACCTCGTTCAATCTGATTTGTCTCAAAGTCTAAAGAGAAACATGATAGTCAGTGTACAAGTAACTATGCATGGGGCAGTATATTAGACATACAGGGGGAGATTAAAGCCTGAGAGAGAGAAAGTGGAGAGAGATAAAATACCAACCAATCAGCTACGATTTACGGTACATTTTTTTTCAATAATTGTCAGCTCAAGTAAATATACGGCCAAGCAGCATGGCATCCTGAACAGAAAAGCCTAAATACGGCCCCAACAGGCCTGCGTTCAATGCCCACAAATGGTGCGTGCCTGTCAATCACTCTGCGTGAAGGTAAAAGCAAACCATATGTATGCGCAATTTACTGATAACCCCTCAATTATTTTTACCCTTAGAGAATCTCCAACATGCAAAAATCGACCAAAAATCAGTGGAAAACACAAAATTAACCTTTAGTAAATATACAGTGCCCCATAGACTCACTTGCTTACAAATAAGCGTTAGTGTAGTGTTTACTATAAAACATGTCCATTTCATCATTACTGCTTAAAGGTCCAACACAGAGAAAAACGTTTTTTGCTCATATATTCCCAGCAATTCATTGCCCCCCAAAATCTGCTGCCTGGGATTCCCTCACTATAGGCCCCATGTGCATATGTTTGCCTTCAGACCTTGGCCTTGTTTCTAGTGATTTCCTCGTCTGAGATCTTCCATGGACAGTCCCGTCTCATCTCGTTTACTAGAGCCTCATCTCTGCAGCCGTCATTCAGCATGTATGGAGCAATAAGATCTTCAAACCGCTTCACACTGTCAACCAGAACAAGTTTAATGAACAGCAGATACTAAGGGATTACTAACCGCTAATTTTCAGTGTTTTTCCCAGTGGTAAAACCACCAGTTTAGAAGATGCCACTAACCACATCGCTGTCCCAATTTATTAAACCGTGAACAACAAACTGCTAAACAAAATGAGGTGGTTCTGATAGGCGAGACAGGAAAAAAAAGAAAAAGAAAAAAGAATGCTGTTTGTGCTATATGGTCAAACAGAAAGTGAGGAATACATATGGGGGGCAGGGCAAGACTGGCTATCTGGGGGATCCGGTCTGAAGATAGACACTGTCTAGGTCGACAATGTTTAGGTCGAACACTATAGGTCGACAGTCACTAGGTCGACAGGGTCTGAAGGTCAACAGGGTTTCTAGGTCGACATGTGCTAGGTCAACAGGTCGACATGAGTTTTTCAAAAAATGTTTCTTTTTTTTTTCTTTTTCATACTTAACGATCCACGTGGACTACGATTGGAACGGTAATCTGTGCCGAGCGAAGCGGTAGCGGAGCGAGGCACCTTGCCCAAAGTTCATGCGAGGGGACACGGTGCACTAATTGGGCTTCTCGGTCACTGTACGGAGAAAATGACACAAAAAAACATGAAAAACTCATGTCGACCGTTTGACATGTCGACCTAGAAACCCTGTCGACCTTCAGACCCTGTCGACCTATAGTGGTTGACCTAAACATTGTCGACCTAGACACCGTCGAGTTGATGATCCACACCCCTATCTGGCCAGAAGGGCTGATGGCCTGTAGGGCTGGTGCAGTCACACAGGGCTGGGCAAGCAGAGCAGGCTTCCAGGCTCGCTGTTGTCCCCGTAATATCATAAATGATTTATGCCACCTTATTTAATATATGATGATTGTCCTTGTGTAAGTGTGATTATTTGTGTCTGAATGACCAGATAGATGTAGTGGTTTTACGGCGACTTTGACCAAAGCACTGACAATTTGCCTATTTGTAAACTGCAAGGCATCGCTGGTGGTTTGGGTATGTCCATCCAGACGGTTAAATAGTAAATTTAACGCTTTGGATGCCAAAAACTCTAGTGATGTGCGTTACTTTCAAATCCCTGGCAAAACCAGCATTTACAGTAGTAAGTTTACTTCTGAAGGTCATTTACAAGGTGCAAAAACACAGATTTGCTGTGGTATGTACGTGAGGATGCAGGTATGAATAACCCATGCTTCTGTAGGGGCCTGGAATGCAGGGGAAGAGTAACCATACCCCCAAGATGCTCATGGCACACATCACAGATAGTTAATGGACATGGTGGCATAGCCACGCCCCCTCCTTTGGCCACCCTCCTCAGCTCCCGGGCCCGCTGGAAGTCTCAGCAGCCCTAGCTATTCATACATGTTTAAAGTGACAAATAATTAAGCTAGTAGAGCTATGACCAGCAATGACTCTTTTATGTATATAGTAAAGGCCTATCTCTAGTGTAAACAAGTAGTAGGACTAGGGTCGGACTGGCCAAGCAGGGGATCAGGCAAATCTGTAATGGCGCAGGCCCAAAGTGTACACAGATCTTGAGTCCATTTTGGACGGTAATGGCTGGCCTAGTTCCCACTTCCCCTAAAGTAACACAGGGCCTGATCTTCTGTAGCTCTGCTGGCTAGAGACGGCCATTCCAGCTGTGGGGCATGGCGGGCAATCAGGAACAGGAGGGAGCAGGACTGAACTGTGTGGTGGGGTCGAGGCTAAGCTTCACGGCTGATATGTCACAACCCCCTACCCCCCCTAAAAAATAATAAATAAATAAGAAGCAAACAATTGCTGTGTGGCTACCATAGATGGTGGAGAACCAACAGATCACCACTATCAATTGCAAAACCAAAGACCATCTGTGGCAATCCATATGATGGCCATCTCTACTGCAAGTTGCTGTCAAATTTCTTGGTCCTGTCCCTGTGTAGCACTGTAGGAAAATAAAGTATGAGGAAACCTGTAATGTGGGTACTAAGCTGCTGTGAGGGGAAGGGGAGCATCTGCGGCAGACATTTGTGCAGGGGAGGTGTTATGTGCGAGCAAGGCTGCTCGGGGGGGAGGCAAGTGTGGGAAGCAGGGGGGCATGTTTGGGAAAAGACACCGGTCAGGGACATGCTAATAGGGAAGGTTTAGGCTAGTTATTTAAAAGTACAAGAGATTCAGTTTTTCAAGAGGCAGTTTATTTGAAGGTTTGGGGGCTAATATTGAATGTGATACTTAGTTTCTGGGGACTGGTTACTATTTATTAAATGTGAACACTAATTATTCAATGTGCATTGTTTGGGTCCATGTGTGCTACTGATTTAACATTGGTCCTGTGTTGTGGGAGCAAGGCCTTTAGAGTTTACTAAATGCCTTTCCATATTTCATATATCTCTCTCTTTTTCCAAACAGGGCCTCAACATTCCAGGTCCCAGACAAGCAGACATCAGGTAGTGAATTCTGCAGGAACGGGTGGGAGAGAGTGGGACAGTCTGCAGGAATGGGTGGGAGAGAGTGGGACAGTCTGTCCTGCCACTGGTGGGGTAGCCATGATTTTGGAAGGCTACCCTACTCAGTCAGAACTGTAAAGACAGTTGGGAGTTATGTCCTGCTGCACAGTGGTTTACTCATAAAGGGCAAGCTGTGTGCTCCTAGCAGAATCAGAGACCGTATTGTCCATGTATGTCAAGTGGAAGAGAAGAGGTCGGAGAGTAGCCTTATGGTGGTTACAATGATACCCATACCCCTTTCACTATTCTAAAATCAATCCAGTGATGTGACTGGGGAAGGTATTCTCTTTTCCATCTGCTGCTTTGGTGGCTGGCCACACCCTCTCTAAAGTGACTGGCCACACCCCTTCACCTTTACCTAGCCATCCTTCAGCCAGCCTTACCATTGCAATCCCCTGGTGGGTCCCTCATGCCCCAGTCCATACATGGAATAGGGTTTCTCAAGCTTTAAAAAAAAAAAACAGACCCCTATATATGAATTACTGGCAAAGCAAGAGTTAATGCTGTCTGTAATTATTTGTCTACTATATAGGAGATACAGCTCACTTTCTACGTATAACAATATTTTAATGCACTATAGAATGGAGACTTAAATCTGGATTATATATAATTTCCCAGCAAAACGAGAATTAATGTTGTTTTCACTAGGCTGCTAGTGTGCAGTAGTGAGCGCATGATACTTGTGACTGGTGAGCCCTATTTTGTACAGGAAGAACATTTTGTGCAGCAGAAATCTCTAGTGTATTGCTATTCTTTAGAGAAACCAGGGGGATTTTTGGGATGTTTGAAATGTGCGCAGGGCAGCTTTAACAAGTGTAAATTGTCTAATGGTATGCCACCACACCCCACAAAAACAGAAATTCAATACAGAAGGAAGACAGTTTTTTCTCAGTATAAGCGCCCAGTATGGATATCAAATGAAAATAAAATATACGTCCCTTAAGGGTAGTCAAAATGGAGATCCTCAGTAGTTCAGCGAAAGTTCTCAGTTGATGTAATTTAGTGTCCAGTCATTGTTACATGGAAAAAAACAGAACATACAATGTGTACTATTGTTTCTTAAATGGTATTCAAAGAAAGTCCTTTTATCCCATCAGCATAATAGGAAAGCAGTGACATGAATAAGGGGTCTGTGTAGAGTGCGTACCCCAACTCACACTGGGAAGAACGAATGTGTGCACATAAAGGTTTCTTTTTAAAACTCTTCTCCCTTTCTGTGTGTCTTCCACCAAAAAGTATGCATAGTTGAGCATACCTAAACTCACTTAAAAGTGAAGATGCGACAAGTGTATAAAGGTGTCTTTCACATATACTTCTATGACAAAATAAAGATGCGTACCACACTCACAGAATGAAGTGTGGAGATATTCCTATCAAGGTATCTTTTGGATCCCCAGATGTTTCGGACCTCAAGATGCCAGTGCGTATTTGGACAGTTATAAATCCAAAAAGACAAAAATGGTGCCAATCAATCCATTTTAAAAAAAAGGTTTTAATTGATACAAAATCCCATAGCCGGGAGAAGGGTACATACAAATAAAAACACTCCACAAAAGAAGAATAAAAATATGGAAGCTAGAATTTGCAGACACAAAAACGTTTTTTTCTAAAAAATCTTGTATTCCGTATAAGATGCATCAAGTGATAAAAATACCTTGAAGGCTGGTTTTTAGGAGTTGCACAGTGCCCAAAGTTGTCACTTTGGGCACTGTGCAACTCCTAAAAACCAGCCTTCAAGGTATTTTTATCACTTGATGCATCTTATACGGAATACAAGATTTTTTAGAAAAAAACGTTTTTGTGTCTGCAAATTCTAGCTTCCATATTTTTATTCTTCTTTTGTGGAGTGTTTTTATTTGTATGTACCCTTCTCCCGGCTATGGGATTTTGTATCAATTAAAACCTTTTTTTAAAAATGGATTGATTGGCACCATTTTTGTCTTTTTGGATTTATAACTGTCCAAATACGCACTGGCATCTTGAGGTCCGAAACATCTGGGGATCCAAAAGATACCTTGATAGGAATATCTCCACACTTCATTCTGTGAGTGTGGTACGCATCTTTATTTTGACATAGAAGTATATGTGAAAGACACCTTTATACACTTGTCGCATCTTCACTTTTAAGTGAGTTTAGGTATGCTCATCTATGCATACTTTTTGGTGGAAGACACACAGAAAGGGTGAAGAGTTTTAAAAAGAAACCTTTATGTGCACACATTCGTTCTTCCCAGTGTGAGTTGGGGTACGCACTCTACACAGACCCCTTATTCATGTCACTGCTTTCCTATTATGCTGATGGGATAAAAGGACTTTCTTTGAATACCATTTAAGAAACAATAGTACACATTGTATGTTCTGTTTTTTTCCATGTAACAATGACTGGACACTAAATTACATCAACTGAGAACTTTCGCTGAACTACTGAGGATCTCCATTTTGACTACCCTTAAGGGACGTATATTTTATTTTCATTTGATATCCATACTGGGCGCTTATACTGAGAAAAAACTGTCTTCCTTCTGTATTGTATTGCTATTCTTTGTACATACCACACTGATTGTTTTTCCATGGTTAAAAACAATGGGATCCGGTCTGAAGATCGACAGTGTCTAGGTCGACAATGTTTAGGTCGACCACTATAGGTCGACAGTCACTAGGTCGACATGGATGGAAGGTCGACAGGGTTTCTAGGTCGACATGTGCTAGGTCGACAGGTCTAAAGGTCGACATGAGTTTTTCACATTTTAATTTTTTTATTTTTTTTCCATACTTAACGATCCACGTGGACTACGATTGGAACGGTAAAGTGTGCCGAGTGAAGCGGTAGCGGAAGCGAAGGCACCATGCCCGAAGCATGGCGAGCGAAGCGAGCCATGCGAGGGGACGCGGTGCACTAATTTGGGATCCCGGTCACTTTACGAAGAAAACGACAAAAAAAAACCTCATGTCGACCTTTAGACCTGTCGACCTAGCACATGTCGACCTAGAAACCCTGTCGACCTTCCATCCATGTCGATCTCGTGACTGTCGACCTATAGTGGTCGACCTAAACATTGTCGACCTAGACACTGTCGATAAAACGAACCACACCCAAAAACAATATCTATCTACCTAAATGCAACAGCGCTCCCAATGAACTTGAACACACTGTACTAAAAATATAATCACTAAGGAATTTGTCATTGGTTTCTAGTGAATTGAGCCTAACTAATATTTTGTTCCACCTACATGGCTAGCCTGAGTGTACTAGAAACTGCAGTCATGTGTGAACCTAGTTATCTGTTTAGGGTATGGGTAACACACGTCTGGGTGAGCTGGAATTAATGATTCCTTAATGCCTGTGATAAATAGGGTTTAAACTTGTCCCTATAGACAATTATGGGGGCAGAACCGTTGATGCGACAGAAGAATCAGCACACACTGGAGAAATCTTCCTTTGGCTGAGATAGACATAGAGTAGCAGGAGGTACAGTAATAAGAAAAGAAGCCCTCTCTATGAAAAGTGTAGGTGTTGCCCATAGCAACCACTTTCTAGTTATCATTTCTTTATTGAAGTCTAGAAAATGATAGAATCTCATTGGTTTATATGGCCATCACCAGCACTTATCTCTTTTAGAAGCTTTAGTAAATGTGCCCTGCGGTGTCTATGAGCCAGTAGCCTAGCCAGTAGTTAACAATAAACATTAACAGTAATTAACAGTTGGCCTGGTTGCAGTGGCAATCAGTGAATGCATTGGACTCATAGCCCACCAGACTGAGCCAAGCTTTTCCCATTAGCCACCAGTCTGGGCACAGATTTGATTTACTACTTAGCCGTTAGATTCGGTCCAGCTTTTCCAGCGCTTACTAGATTGGGTTAGGCTTTGCACAGAAGCCGATACACTGGGCTCAACTTTGTTTAATAGCCAAAACAATAGGCTGCACTGAATGCTTGACACAATGGGCACTGCATTGTACATGCTCACATAGACGTGTGTAGTGGGATCCTGTTCTAGCTAAGTGGGCATGGGGGCAGGCTTCCAATCTGGGGTTGGTGGTCCAGGCTCAAAATATGCACCAGTCAATTATGTGATCTTTATCTTCTGAAAACACAGAAGAACCAAGAGGGTCATTCGGAGTTGATCGCTAGCTGCCGTTGTACGCTGCACAGCGATCATTTAAAAAAATGGCAAAACTGTGCCTGCATATGCACTGCAATGGGCACTCGTGTCGTACGGGTACAAAAAGCATCGTTGCTGTGCAATGGTTCTAGCGAAGAATCAATTCGCACAGCCGATCGCAAGGAGATTGACAGGGAGAGGAGTGTTTGGGAAAACGCTGGCGTGTCCAGGGGCAGGGCGGGTGTCTGACATCAATTCCGGGACCTTCGTCGCTGGATTCATCGCACAGGATAAGTAACTGCAGGGTTAGTCTTGTTTTGCACAAAATCTTTTTGTACCGCTCTGCTGCACAGGCGTTCGCACACTTGCAAAGTGAAAATACACTCCCCCGTGGGCGGCGACTATGTGTTTGCACGGCTGCTAAAAGTAGCTAGCGAGCGATCAACTTGGAATGAGGGCCCATATGCAGATCATTCGCGGCAGGAGTGGGATGTGCAGCCGAGTGAAGGCGATAATCTGGTAACTTCAAGGAGTATACATCCACTGTACAGTGTTAAACATCTCCCCCTAAATCAGTGTTTCGCTACCATGGTCCTCAAGGCACACCACCAGTCCAGGTTTTAAGGATAGCTATACTTGAGCACAGATGACTTGGATATATATATATATCTATTTACTAAGCACTGGATGGAGATAAAGTGGACGGAGATAAAGTACCAGCTAATCACCTCCTAACTGTCATTTTTCAAACCCAGCCTGTGAAGTGGACAGTGATTGGCTGGTCACTTATCTCACTTATCTCTGTCCACTTTATCTCCATCCAAGGCTTAGTAAATAGGTCCCTGAATTAGTATCTCAGTTATTGTAATGTAACCATCTGTGCTCAACATGGATATCCTCAAAACCTGAACCGTTAGTGTGCCTTGAGGACTGAGGTTGGGAAATCCTGCCCTAAATGCTGTAGCAAGAGGCTTGGGAGGGATTTTACCAACCTTCTAAAGAGGAGATTATTTATCATTTGCAAGGGGATGCGGTCAAAATCCCTGTAGTCGGGAATCTGACAGTCGGAAGACCAACAGCGGAATCTCAACAGGCAGAATACCAGCAGTTCCCGCCGGTAAGCAGTGGGGATAGGCTGTGGGGGAGGGGGTGGTTAGGGTTAGGTCACGGGAGGAGAGGGTTAGGGTTAAAATACTTAACAGGATCTGTTGGGATTCTGCTGTCATTCTTCTGAATGTCGGGATCCCGACTGCAGGGATTTCGTACCCAAGAATTAAGGTTCAAACAGGGTTGAGATTGCCTAAAGGATAAAAAAAAAGGGGCAGACTAGATGGGCCAAGTGGTTCTTATCTACCATCAAATTCTATGTTTCTATGTAACTCTTTGAAAGCATGTCTTATATAAATGATAGCTAGATCCGATTTGCTGCTTTCGTCAACACCTCCAAAAAGGTTGATAAATATTGCACTGAAATGGTAATCTCCTTCACAATGCATGTGTGCTTTATGTGTTCACAATGGGCTTACTGGTCAGACCGAGGTTTCTGGTTGATATCTGGTAAGACGTGCACCTCATGAAATCCAATTCTGAATTTACTCAACAGAGAAATTATCCTGAAACAAAAGTAAAAAATAAATATTGTTTTTGTCCATTCGTGTGACATAATATACACATTTCTGTTCTGTGCTTGTGCACCAAATACATACGTGTTTAGACAACAATGAATATTACATTTATGACCCCTTCCAGAGGTGGAAAGAGAGCAGGCAAATGTAAGATGAGTAAAGCAAGGGTATAGAATACCCCTGCAGAACCTAATGGAATGCTCCCTCAGCACTGCCTCTTAGGAGTCATACCTGTTGACACCAGCAGCACTATGTAGCTGCTTCTGATTGGCTTTTTGTTTATGGACCATACCTTCCAACCATCCCGATTTTAGATAGACAGTGCACATTTACAGGGGGTCATGACATACCTTTCAACATCTTGCATGAATGAAGAGGGACTCCTGCTTGGGCAGAAGGCATGCACCCAAAAATAGGGGTCTTTGCTTCATGTCTGGGGGAAGGGTGCTCGTCAGAATGCCCTGGTCGTGAGCCACGCCCACATTTTCATCACTGGGGGAGCTTCTGGACATACCCCAAGTCACTCTCTTCCATAAATAGATGCCGGCAAAATAGGGACAGTTGGGCGGTATGATTGTGAGGTACTCCCCTATCACAGGTACTAGAGGCAGTTGACTCCAGCACATGAGGCATTTGGTTTTTTTTTGCTAAAGCTGCCATCAGTGGCATGGCCATAAATACAACCACACCTATCCCCATCCCAAATCCAAACACCTGAAAGTTGGGAGGTATGTACTAACCACTCCAGCCTGTAGTGCTTCATTCATTAGTATTGTGGCTACACTAGAGCAAATCACGGCCGCCTATCAGATTTGTTGTTATTTGTCATATCCTTATATTGAATTTATTACAAACACTGTCAAGCAGCATCGTTGCACTATAGTTTAATGTAAGCATATGCTTTAGTATTCCTGATTTAGAAACACTGCTGCATTTTGAGTTGGATATATAGCTAGAGATACATGCGCCTTATATATACACATGCAAGAGAATTTTTACACGCAAAACACATCAAACTCCAAATGAGGCTAGAAACTGAAGTGGACAAATAGGTCTCAAAGCATGACATTTTAGCAATTTAGTACCTTTTATCACATATAAAACAAAACAATAAAAAAAAACTCAAAAATGTATTTTCACACGGACAGCTTCTAGCATTTAGCAATAATGTATTTATTATCTGGAATACATTTTCACACATTAGCTCACAACCCTTCTAAAATCAAGAGAGCCATTACAAAACAGCGACACCTAGTGGTTTCTTTACTAAGTGTTGGATTGTATAACTGTTTATGCCCAATATATAAAAGGCCAGTGCTCTTATACTAGAAAGACATGGTTAGCCGCTAGAGGCTGGTAAAAGCATTGCCTGGCTCTTTGGTAAATAAATCCCCTAATGCAGAGGTTCTCAAACTGTGTACCGTGGCACCCTGGGCACTTGCAGGCGTGACTTGGATTGGTGGCCCAGGACCATTTCAAATTATTTATGGTCAATGTAATAGGCAAATCCAGTGCTGGTGGCTTCCAGTCATAAAATATGTGGACAAACAGAAGCAAAACTTGTCCATCACCACATAGCTAAACCTAAGGATAACATATAAACACTATTTACTTAATTTTTTTTTTTTTTAAATGTCTCAATAAGAAACCTGTGGCCTAGGGGTCCTGTGAAAACAATTCTGATACACTTAGGTGCCGTGATTCAAAAGTTTGAGAACCACTGGGCTAATGTTTTCTTTTCTTTTGCCATTTCACATGGTGCTTTACATAATGTAACCACAGGTTAGCAGTGATATGGGCTTTTTTCTCTACATTTTCTCAATAAGACACAT
This sequence comes from Pseudophryne corroboree, assembly GCF_028390025.1. Taxonomy (NCBI): domain Eukaryota; kingdom Metazoa; phylum Chordata; class Amphibia; order Anura; family Myobatrachidae; genus Pseudophryne; species Pseudophryne corroboree. The sequence continues at coordinate 286,230,259 of NC_086454.1, read as the reverse complement.
ATATGAAAAGATATATATGTCTGTATAATACACTTCCCAGCACGGTCATCCCATGACAAAATCCAATATTCAGTTTTTTCATCATGTTTATCTTTCTAAAGCATGTAATGTATATTTCATTATATATAGAACTGTCCACCCTTCTGTGTTGCCCTAAACTAAACAAAACAAATGTGTTGGATGCTACACGTTATAGGACACTCATGTAACCAAAAAGCCTGATGTGCCCTACTCCTTGAAGAATATAACCTAATATAATAAATCCAGATTACTATGTAACGGCCCATGTTGTGTAGCATTGTACGCTACAATGTATTGCAAGGTCTTACGCTTTGCGTTCTTCATCCATCCGGTTGATCTGTCCTCCAACAAATACTCGAATCTTAGATTTCTCCCATCTCTTTTTGCGGCTCAGAAGGTAAGGAATCAGTAGCGTAAGTCCTGCCAGAAAGAGACTTTGATTAACTGTGTGACCCCAATGCCTGCTTCTGTCTTGAAGAATATGTAACGGTCGTCAATAGGATGAATGTTCAAGTAGGAAACACTGAACTGGCTCCTGGATGATGTGACGTATTCTCTTTCTTTTGTGAAAGGGATCTTTATATTTTTTACTTTCTGAACTCGCTGCAGTACTGCATATGAATGTCTTCCATTAAGATCAGCTCATTGTAAATACAAATAAATACACATCATGTACAGGTTGAGTATCCCATATCCAAATATTCCGAAATACGGAATATTCCGAAATACGGACTTTTTTGAGTGAGAGTGAGAGAGTGAAACCTTTGTTTTTTGATGGCTCAATGTACACAAACTTTGTTTAATACACAAAGTTATTAAAAATATTGTATTAAATGACCTTCAGGCTGTGTGTATAAGGTGTATATGAAACATAAATGAATTGTGTGAATGTAGACACACTTTGTGAAATACACAAAGTTATAAAAAATATTGGCTAAAATGACCTTCAGGCTGTGTGTATAAGGTGTATATGTAACATAAATGCACTCTGTGCTTAGACTTAGGTCCCATCACCATGATATCTCATTATGGTATGCAATTATTCCAAAATACGGAAAAATCCCATATCCAAAATACCTCTGGTCCCAAGCATTTTGGATAAGGGAGACTCAACCTGTAGTATACATAGTTACAGCTGGTGAGGATTTCATATTAAAAATCAAAAGACGTTTGACCAGATGTGATATTTTATTAAGTGCTTATTTACTGGAAGGAATCTACATTAGAACAAGATCTGAGCAAGCAGCTGGCATTCACACTCACCTCCATCATCAAACAGCCAGTAAATATCAATTGTCTTCTTCTCCTGGTTAATCTGGAAAATAGTGCTGGCCTGTTGTTCAGCGGTAACAGCCTCTGGGTCCACTGCAATCAAGCAAATTGTACACATTTTTCCCCCCCAATTATAATGTGACTTGTACACATATTGGAGGTTATTTATGATGTATTTGTGTATTTGTGTGGTTGTTGCATGAACGTGACGGTTTCAGCTCTGCATGACAAAATGGCGGCTTTTCCAGTAAGAAAGCAGCTTTGTGGCACATGATGGCAGCTACTAAAGCACCCAGTTAAATCAGTTTAAAAAAAGTGGAGATTACCGGGCAAACTCCAAGCTGTGTACTTAATTTTAGAACATAGGAGGTTGACTTACTCTCGTATTTTAAATACTGTAAGTGTCTTTCGGTACTCAAAGATAAATCAAAGTAATTGGAGTGCAGATGGATGGCACAGTACCAAGTGTAATTAAAGCTTTGAGTATATACCCACACACAAAGGGGAAAAATAGTTTTACCTGCAGTTTAAGGAGTTAACATAATGACTAATGATAACAGATCCTTGGATTTCATCATTGACATGTACACTGCAGAAATGGAGAATGGAGTGATGCTAGTTTTCTCTCATCTGTATACAATTTTACAACCTGGCCTAAAACCATAAAACCACGATTCACGATTTTTCATGTAGTCCTTAGCAACCCTGCAAGAGTAGGCGGACCTCCTGCTTGCCACCTGCATACTAGTGAAGTAGGTAGGATGGGGAGCTTATCATGGAAACTGTTAAGACCGTATGTAGGGGTGTGGCTAAATTATGCAAATCGATTCATTTTAGCCTCGTCCCTCCACGCGGACATTCCAGTTATATGGGCGGAGCCTAATGATGTGAGAGCCCCGCACCCTGAATTATCCAGCAGCGTCTCCCCTCCAGGCTTCTCCAGGAGGCTGAATAAGTAGGCAAGTATGGTTTTAAATGACCCATATAGTGTATACACTACACTCTTGTGCAAATTAATTGAAACAAGAGGCGATTTTGCGTTTGATACTTAATCTCTTTCCATCTTCCTAAAAATAATAATTTGTCTTCTGAATTTATTTTATGGATGCTTTTGGACTCTTTACTATACTTTTTATTATATTTGAAATTGGAATACAGGTTAGCTCATCTACAGCGCGCAGGCAACTTCTTTTAACTGGACGGAAGGCTAGAAGGCCAGTGAAAAAACGGGTGGTCTTCTGTATGCCGGCGGTCGGGCTCCCGGCGCTCAGTATACCGGCGCCGGGAGCCCGACAGCCGGCATACCGACACTTATTTTCCCTCGTGGGGGTCCACGACCCCCATAGAGGGAGAATAAAATAGTGTGGCGCGCGTAGCGCGCCACCGTGCCCGTAGCGTGGCGAGCGCAGCGAGCCCGCAAGGGGCTCATTTGCACTCGCCACACTGTCGGTAAGCCGGCGGTCGGGCTCCCGGCGCCGGTATGCTGGTCGCCGGGAGCCCGACCGCCGGCCAGCCGTAGTGAACCCTGAAAAAACAGCTGCTCACAAAAACAATGAAATAAAAGCGTTACAAATGGGCTCAGAAATATAAAAACTGGACCAAGTAAGGCTGGCGGAAGGTTATCTTCAGTGATGAAAGCCATTTCTTTGTACAGGGACAGAGAAGTCAACATGTTCGAAGGTCAACTGGAGAGAAGATCAGTGATTGTCACATTGATCAGTGTGTGAAACAGCCAGAAAAGAAAATGTTTTGGGAATGCTTCAGCTACTATGGTGTTGAAAGCTTGAAGCCGGTTGATGGTCTGATGCACTCAGCTCAGTACATTGATATTCTTCAAAGCAAAGTGGTTCCAGAGCTGGAAAAAAACATTCCTAGATGGATCAGGCATCTTCCAACAGGATCTCTCCCCATGCCATACATCCAAATTGGTCATGAATGTCATGGCTGGGAAGAATATAAAGATGCTAGACTGGCTTGGGAACTCACCAGACATGAAACCCATTCGAAAATCTGTGATCTATTTGCAAGTGTCGCCTTAGAGGAAGGACTGTATGACGAAAGTAAAGCTGATTGAAGCACTAATTCAACTGTGGTAACATGACCCTAAAATCACCAATGACTGTTCCAGTTTGGTGGATTCTATGCCAAACTGTGTAAAATGCTTTTGAAAAACCAAGAAGGTCATACAAACTACTAAAATGTTGTTTAAAATAAAATCCAAGGTGAAAATCAAAATAATGTCATTTTCATTGCTTGTTTCAATTAACATGACCCTAAAATCACCAAGGACTGTTCCAATGTGGTGGATTCTATGCCAAACCGTGTAAAAATGCTTTTGAAAAACAAAGGAGGTCATACAATGTGGTTTGAAATAAAGGGGGTGATTCCGAGTTGTTCGCTCGCTAGCTGCTTTTAGCAGCATTGCACACGCTAAGCCGCCGCCCTCTGGGAGTGTATCTTAGCTTAGCAGAATTGCGAACGAAAGATTAGCAGAATTGCGAATAGAAATTTCTTAGCAGTTTCTGAGTAGCTCCAGACTTACTCACAAATAGCGATCAGTTCAGTCAGTTTCGTTCCTGGTTTGACGTCACACACACGCCCAGCGTTCGCCCAGCCACTCCCCCATTTCTCCAGACACTCCCGCGTTTTTCCCTGAAACGCCTGTGTTTTTCCGCACACTCCCAGAAAACGGTCAGTTTCCGCCCAGAAACACCCATTTCCTGTCAATCACACTACGATCAGCAGAACGATGAAAAAACATTGTTACGCCGTGAGTAAAATACCAAACTTTTGAGCTAATTTACTTGGCGCAGGCGCACTGCATACTTTGCGCATGCGCAGTTTGCGACTAATCGCTCCGTAGCGAAAAAAATTAACGAGCAAACAACTCGGAATGACCCCCCAAATCCAAGGTGAAAATCAAAATAATGTAATTTTCATTGCTTGTTTCAATTAATTTGCACAAGGGTGTATACTCTAACCTGTAGGTTGACAGCGACTGCAAGATTGGCCACTAATACTACACTCAGGCTGCAACTAGCTGCCTCCCTACTGTTCCACAGCTACATGTACAGATGAGGGCTCAGTAACAGAAAAGGTAGTTCAGTACCAGTCATACCCATTATTACTGGAGTACTTCCAAACCCCACCGGTCAGACACTTACATGTCCCTTGTGGTAGACAGTCTGCTCCATTCTCACCCTCTTCCTTCAGTGTTGGTCCCTCCGTTTGTTGAAACATAGGGTTAACTATAGAGAGCAATATATATTTGCAAATAGTTGACAAAAAGCATCTGAACATAACATTTCCAAAGATAAGCCCCTTGTTACACCCTGAGTTCCTAAAGTACAGTATGTGAAGAGATATTGGGCCTAATTCAAGGTTGATTGCAAAACAACATTTTCCTCTAATGGGCTAAACCATGTGCACTGCAGGGGGGGCAGATCTAACATGTGCAGAGCGAGTTAGATTTGGGTGGGGTGTGTTCAAACTGAAATCTAAATTGCAGTGTAAAAATGAAGCAGCCAGTATTTACCCTGCACAGAAACAATATAACCCACCCAAATCTAACTCTGTCTGCACATGGTATATCTGCCCCCCTGCAGTGCACATGGTTTTGCCCATTAGAGGAAAATATTGTTTTGCAATCAACCTTGCATTAGGCCAATTGTGGAGAGGCACAGAGGTCTTCATTCACAAAGCACAGAATGGCTAAGCTGCACCACAAAATCCTCTTTAGTGATGCCACTTGCAGTGATGTACGGTAAGGGTGGGCAGGGGAGACAGAGCTTCGACTATAAAATTGATTAGAATAACACAAAGATATTTCTAACTTACAAATATCATCTTTGTATTATTCTAATCATTTTATAGTAAATCTGGCTCTGATACGAGCCAGTGCCTCCCCAGCCACAGTCCTCACCGCACCTCACTGGTCACTCACTATGTTTTGTGACAAAATGGCGGCATTTGCAAAGGATCAGACGTTTGGACCAGCAGGTAGGAGATGTTGGGCAGAGTGAGGGCAGGTGTGCATCGTAAGGTGCACTGGGAAGACACTACTTTTGCACAGTGCACTTCTCAATGTGACTTGCAGTGCGCATCCAGTGCTTTTGGTAAATAAGGTCAAAGTTGTGCACTTACTATGAGCCTGCATGACGCGGGATATATTGAGACCATCCTTCATCCTGAGCACACACAGACCATAGTTAAAGTCAAAAGCATCACTGTAAAAAGAAAACAAAGAAAATTGTCAAGTGTGGGTGATGACAACACTAATAATATAAAGTAAGTTACGTAGTATGTAGGGTTTGTAAACAGTAGACCATGATAGTAACAATGTAGAATCTAGAGCAGGGTCATTAATGTAACCTATAGCGCGTCAATGACAAAAGGCTGTGGACATTTTTTCATCATGCTTTGTGTTTAACAATCCACGTAATGATCAGACACACAAAATGACAAGACTGAGCTGCATAATTGGGAACAAGAGATAAGCTACATAAGCAACATCTCCGGGAATTGGCCTTTCTCATCATGACATGGATGCAAATACTCATTCAGTACCTCATTACCTCTCACCTTTATTACTGTCAACTCCTTCTTTCTGGTCTACCCATGTCCCACCTCACCCCTCTACAATCTATGCTATATGCCTCTGCCTGCTGTATTTTTCTCTCTCACTGCTCTGTCTCAGCTGACACACTCTGCCAATCGCTACGCTGTCTCCTACATAATCAGGTTTAAACTCCTCAATCTGACCTATCAAGTCCTAAGCAGTGGCGGTTTTTACCTACAGTAAAGGCTGCAGGACCAGGAAGCATGGTTAGCGGCAGCCTTCCTACTCCACCCAGGTAGGAGCCGCAGCTGGTTCTAAGCCACTCCTCTTTCCCCTAAATCTGAACTCATTTCTATCTATACTCCCTCCAAACCCCCTCCACTCTGCCAATGTCCACTATCTTACTACCACAAAGATTTTGCACTTCCATCTGTAGGATTTTGCACATGCTGCTCCTGACCTGAGAACTTGCACAGCCTATTGGATTAGCTGATCGTCAACGTGTCAAACATGCACTAAAGACTATTCATTCAAGTCTATTTGCCCTCCTAACTCTTCTTCCTTTGCTAAAATCTAGGGTTTTGAACCATCAATGGTCAACCACTAATGTTAGATGGTCTCCACCATCGATGGTACACAGCCCCACTTGCTGCCAGGGCACAGAGCCTAGCACTGCCCCTGATGCACCCATGATTGTCCCACAGCCTAGTGAGTAATCAACCTGGGATGACCATTGGTGGGTGAAACCATTAATGGCTCCCCTGTGAATGGGTTTCTACCACCGATGTTAACCAACAATGTTACCATCAGGGAGAACTAGGCCAAGACAGTGGTACTGATTGGCTGTCAGTCCAGGAGCTCTGACTGACTCACAACTGGCATATATATTGGTAGATGCTCAATTAGCTTAGTGATATCATTCAGGTGCTCGAAAGGGAGGGGTATTTCTAAGCAAGAAACAAATGCCTTTTTTTCTTGCTGACTCACAACTGGCACCAGATTCGAAATGCCGCTGGTGCTGTATCTCCATGCTGTATCTCCATGGCTGCTTGCCAGTCTGCCATCTGCAATCAGCTGGTGGCCCAACGCCATATCCACACTTACTTGCGGGACAAGGGGAGGTGAGAGGCTACTGGGCGGACAAGGGGAGGTTAGGGGCTGCTGGGCAGACAAGGGAAGGTAAGAGGCTACTGGACGGACAAGGGGAGGTAAGAGACTGCTGGAGGGACACAGGAGGAGATAAGAGGCTGCTGGAGGGAGTGGGACACAGTGGGAGATGCAAGGGAGTGGGACACAGGAAAGTGAGAGTTTGCTGAAGGGAGGTGAGGGGCTGGGACACAGGGAAAGGTGATGGGTTGCAGGTGGATCACAGGGGTAGGTGAGAGGCTGCTGGTGGGAAGCAAGTAGGAGGTGATAGGCTACTGGTGAGAAGGGTGCCTATTTTGTCAGACCTGGGCCCCACAATTTCCGATGGCAGCCCTGGGTTCCAACTATAGTTAACTAAACAATGCTCATCCCAATCCCCCACCAAGTGCCACCCTACTATATTTGTGTCCACTCTGTCCCTCTAGGATGTAAGTTCTCACCAGCAGAAGCTTCTTGTCTTGTGTTCTACTTCCTATCACTGCACCCTTACATCACTGTATCTCAAGCCATCAATCCTGAATACTGGCCTACCTCATGTGTGTGCTACTTATCACTGATGCTCACTGTCTTGTCCATAGCTGTATTTACAGTTCTTTCTATTTATACCTTCTCAATTTGTTGTAATTTGATCACTGTATCATTTTGTGCTGTGGAACTATGCATTATTACTTTTTTGTCTGTGCAATGTTTAATATGTTCTTAGTTTATCCCTATGTACAGTACAGCACTGCTGACCATTTTTGGCATCTTGCAAATAAAGGATAATAATAAACTACTGTAAGTACAGATGTTATTGTCATCAGCATTAATAACATAGTAATGTACTGTTAAAGCCGCATTGTATTCCCATTGTATAATTCCAGCTAAGCATAGGTGTGAATGGCAACATCAGTGCATGAAATAAATAAAGGGAAATCTGGCGATAACTTATTTCCTGAAATACATTATTTTCTGGAAAAGAGTTTTCTTACTAACCACAGAGGCACACATGTTAAAGGTTTATAAAATCTGTATAGTTTGGTGGCAATTTGTGAATTGTATATATGAAATTATATGTAAAATACAGGGTGTTCCATACATGTGGAAACACCCTTGTAAAAAGAAATGAGTAAAGAAATATAAATCCAGTGTCTGCCCATATGATATTGGAGTGGGGGAAAACTTTTTAGGCTATGTCACCAGTATGGCAGCCATCTTGAAGTTGGCCATCTTGGCTGCAACTCTAATTTTTTATTATTATTTTTATTCCCAGTTGTAAAGCGCAATGAAGTATGCTGGCGATATATAAGTAACTGTTAATAAATAAATGAAATATGTGAGTTTACCGTGCATTACCTAAGCTGGACTAGTAAGAATGGCATGCATGTCTTTGCTTAATAACTGACTAAAAAAACATAGACTATGGATCTCTCAACCAATAATAGGTACTAACAGCAGAAGTAGAAATGTGAATTGAGGGAGAGGTAAGACACAAGAAACAGATGTACAGTAGGTCCAGTAGTCTTTGCCATTTTGTTACTGAACCAGTGTAGTGTATTGTATACGTACTGCAGCATTGCCACATAGCTTTCAACGTTCCTGGGGTGAGATGTCTGCCAGTTCTTCTTATATCCCAAAAACAGGACATTTGGCTTCATCTGACCTAGGCCAGCAGACTACATAAAAGGGAAAGAATAGGAATTGTGTAAAAGTATGATCTATGGAAGACGCAAAATACTTCTATGCAGTATGCGGAAGCACACAAGCTTAATAAAATGTGTTACATAAGTTAGCTAAACCAAGGGGGCCCAACCTGTAACGGTGGCCCAGTGCTGATGATACCTTCTATTCATTCACTACTTGGCCATGAATTGCACCATCGGTTAGTATAGTTGTAGTTTTGGTCTCCAGAATAATGGCTGCCACCAGTAAAGGAGATGAACTTTAAATTGGAAGTTAATTGACCAGACATTGATCTGCAAAACACTTTTAGAAACTGCCTCCCTGAAGAATGAAAAAGCCTAGAGATCTGCTTATATGTCACAGGCAGGTAATGTGCTGACAGAGCCATATCCCTGTATACTGGATGCAGTCCAGAGAAGGGTCTGGCAGGAGCCGGGACCGGTGCATGCACACAAACACTGGCTTCTTGGGACTACATTGGCTGCAGCACCTAGAAGCCAGGTAGAGCTGTAGCAAAGGGAAAGGAGTGGCTTCCTATTAGAAGCTTTGTCTCTCTTAATTGCGGCCCAAACTGGCAGTACTGGGAGTGGAAGATCTCCAGCATCTCACACACATCCTAGTGAGGTGAGCAGGATGGGGAGATAATACAAGTAATCTCAAATCTGTATGGAGTGGGCAAGGCTAAAATGATGCAAATCATGCAATAACATGAAAAGACAGCCCAGCCCCCAAAGCTGTCAGCAGCATGTACTCTCCAGACTTCTCCCAAAGAGGAGATTAATTAAGTAGACAAGCAGGGACGGATCTACTGTGAAATTTATGAAGCTTAAGTTTCCGGGGCCCTAATCCCAGAGGGACCTGAAGCAACTTTATTTTTAATGAGTGAATTTCTCAACAAAATCAATGGAGTTTTTAAAGTGTGTGTTAGTAAAATAAGGTTATTATAGTGATAGAATAATCACTTGGCTCGCTTGTGCGTTTTCTCACCAAAAAATCAGATTTTCACATCTTGTTTTTATGTATGGTCATATCTTGTCACCAATAACACCATGACAGCCAGGCCTCTAGCACAGCATAGCTGCTATTACAGCTTGGGTGTACGTCACTTAGTACTGCTGGAGCTGCTGGGAATTGTAGTCTAGCGCTGTGATTTGCGCTCAGTAAATAGCGTGAAACATATAACTGTTTAGAACTACAATTACCGACAGCCAGCAAAACTTCTCTTTGTGACATTCCAAGGAATGGCGGAGCCTGAGAGGGCCCATCCCAGGAAGGAGGTTGGGAGCTATGACAGGTGACAAGGAGACTGGGACAGGGAGGTGTCTAAAAAGGTAATTTTGCTAGCACTGAGTGGTGTGTGCTGTACTTACAAGGGCAGCAAGACCCTTTAGACCTTGTTGGATGTTGCCCTATTGTTACTGGTTGCGAAGGGGCCCCCATAATAGTTCTAGCTTTAGGGCACCAAAAATGTAGGTCCACCACTGAATACAAGTATGGTGCGTATTGTATGTCTGTACCCCATGTTTGTTTGTGGTATTGGTGAGTTTGGGGACACAGGGGATAGGTAGGCCCTGCATCTTAGCAAGGTTGGGAACACAAAGGATAGGCCCCTGCATGTTTTACTTGTACCGGGCCTCACAACATCAGGTGGCAGTCCTGGAAGACGAGATATAATTTTCTGAATAAACAGCTGTGACAACATCTCCAAAATGGTGACAAATTGTAATTTTATTTTATAGCAGTATATGGAGAAAAGTAAAATACCGGTATATCCTATATACTATACAGTAGGATTTATATTGTATTTTGCCTTAAATGTGACGAACATTATATAGAAATAAGTTATGCTGCATGCACATATGGGCTGGGCTGATGCTATCTCCCTGGGCTGATACTATCATCAATATTACCTGTACCTGACTCCTCCCAGTCATTTGCATACTATTCACAAAATAAAAATGCCTAATAAAAAGAAGTATAGAACTAAATATAGGATTTTAAATACTTACCGGTAAATCCTTTTCTCGTAGTTCATAAGGGATATTGGGGACACATTAGTACGATGGGTAAAGACGGGGTCAAAGGAGCCAGTGCACTTTAAATTTCTTCCACTGGGTGTGCTGGCTCCTCCCCTCTATGCCCCCTCCCACAGGCAGTTATAGGTAAAACAGTGCCCGAAGGAGAAAGGACATACTTGTGAGAAGGAACATAACAATGAGAAATGTGGTGAGATTTATACACCAGCACGCCGTAACATAACTGGGGCAGCAACATCTGGCAACATAAACAGCAATGGCTGAACAGGTAACACCTAACAGAGAACCTGCAGAAAGTCGGTGCACAGAGGCGGGCGTCCAATATTCCTTATGGACTACGAGAAAAGGATTTACTGGTAGGTATTTAAAATCCTATTTTCTCTAGCATCCATAAGGGATATTGGGGACACATTAGTACGATGGGGATGTCCCAAAGCTTCCAGAACGGGCGGGAACGTGTGGAGACATCTGCAGCACGGCCTGCCCAAACTGGGTATCCTCTTTGGCCAGGGTATCAAACTTGTAGAACTTCACAAAGGTGTTCTTCCCCGACCAGGTAGCGGCTTGGCATAGTTGCAAGGCCGAGACTCCACGGGCAGCCGACCAAGAAGAGCCCACCGATTTAGTAGAGTGGGCCTTGAGAGACTTAGGAACAGGTAAGGCTGCCGACATATAGGCCTGTTGGATAGTAAGTCGAATCCAACGAGTAATGGACTGCTTCGAAGCAGTGCAACCCTTCTTCTGTGAATCATAGAGCACGAACAAGGAATCAGTCTTTCTGATCCGAGCTGTACGCTTGACATAGATCTTCAAGGCACGCACAGCATCCAATGCCTCCGGAGGAGCAGAAGCATCAGAACAGGACGGAATCACAATAGGTTGATCCTGATGAAATGCGGAAAACATCCTTTGGCAGCAACTGCTCTCTAGTCCTAAGTTCCGCTCTGTCCTCATAAAAGACCAAATATGGACTTTTATACGATAAGGCCCCCAATTCTGAGACACGTCTAGCAGAAGCCAGGGCCAGTAACATCACCGTCTTCCATGTGAGTACTTGTCTTCTACCGTCATGACAATGCTAAATTCCTTTGCCTTATAACAACCCTTTATGAAGCTAAGAACACTGTACGCTGTTTACTTAAGAAGTACCGTAATGGTACGCTAGTTGCGTAACGATCGCTCAGCCGTAGGCGAGACGCTCAAGCGTCACGTTCGCTCACGGCCCAGCGATCACAGGACACGTTATTGGTTATGTCTAGGGTAATGATTCGCTATGGCGTAGCTTACGCTCGAGACCACGAGGAGGTCACCAGCGATGCAGACGCTCACAACACTATACCTTTATGTTAAAACCTTATACCAATGAAATACACTGAATACCTTAATGTGAGTACAGGGTGTAAATGCAACCATGTGTAACCTGACTAACTACAAAGCTGCTTGAGCGTCACCGACGCTCAAGTGAACACTTAACACTATAGAAAATGCACAGATGCTGGTTTAGGTTCCAAGGCCTATTAACTGTATTATATCTAATATACTTGTAAAAGGGGATAACAGTACAAATGATACACTACAATATAACAGAGACTTCCTAACCACAGAACTAAACAATAAATACAAAAAGACAATACTACACTGACCTAAATGCAATACAATACAATACTATCTAATACAATACAATACTAGCCTAGTCTAGGGGAGATATGAGAGAACAGAACAGAGAGAGAGAGAGAGAGATATTGGCTCACAGAAAGACAATGATAACGGAGAGAAACTTACGCACAAAGGGTATGATCGCCTGCGCCTCGATATCCAGCTCCCGGCTATCAGCAGATAACCGTTGATGAGAGAGTGAGAGCTGGATGTGGTCGGCCTGCCTATTTATGCCCCACACACAATGCAATCTCCTGGTCCTACAATCCCATTGTCCATTGGCCGAAGGAATTCGGCCCTGTATCATAACAAAAGGTCATAGGGTGATTCATACAGGTGGGCTGTGACGATTTCCAACAGCTCAGGTGGGTGGGAAACTGGGTTTCCCGCCGCATACCTGAGTATGTGTAAATAATAGAAATGGACATAAACTTCTTATGTCCATAACTATTCGCACGAGCGATTAATACGCTCCAAACCAACACCGGAATATTGCTAATTAAATACTCTTCCGATGGGTACCAAACACTGCTGTATGATTCCTGTTAGACCCTTTGTACGATATAAAGAGGGATTCCTCAGCTCTGGGACATTGTATTTTAACCAAACTTTCAGAATCTATCAAAGGGACCATGATCTATAAACTACATTAATTGTGAACATTTGTAACGAATGAGTCGCACGCTACGACTACATAAACTCTACCGTAAATACGCATACCGCGCCTGCGAGTGCACGTTATTGCGGGTATGCGAATCCACGGGAGAGCGCATGCACGCGCAGCGCGGACCAGTGTGCGGTGCAAATATGGCAACGTGCATTGAGACATTTTTCTGACTTTGACAGTCCACCCTTTGGCAGTCAATAATAACTGCCATAAAACACTTAAGGAGAAAAATGTAAGTCAGGGGTTAATTGATTTCCATGGTTGGGTAGGGGAGGAGAGAGGAGAAGGTGTGAAGAGGGTATGACCTAGTGAGATAGCAGAAGCATGTGTGTATGAATCCATGTTTGGGGGGTCATGTATCATCGTGCCGTACGTGTTGTAAATCAAGCTTCGAGGTATTGCGAAGTATACATTTGAATTCCTTCTTATCCTGTGGCACAGGTCTGTGGATGGGCTGTCAAACTTTACCGAGCTCATTTCGGATTTTGAACAAAATGGGGAGCACATTTTAGTTGATGATACATGAATGGGGGAGGTATGTGGTTGCTGATATCTGTGCCTGTATTCCCTATCGTCTATGTGTGTCGTTACCTGAGGGTTGTAGAGATGAAGATAAAGAACACTTACGAAAAATGCAATGATATTCTATGTCAGGGAAATGTACATCTGTCGTCGAAGTTGTTTTCGGTATCTGTTGAGAGTCGTCTTCTTTGCGCTGTATTGCTCCTTAGGCATGAGCAAATAGCTTTGTCTGAGCCATCAGATTTACAAAAATGTTGGGCTAGCGTGAGTTTAAAGATACTAGGGAAACTGGGGATCCATGGCAAAGTTCATCAAGTGTCCATATTTAAAGTTGTCAAATCTTCTTCTTTGGTGCTTGTCTGTTGTCTGTATACATCTCGTCTCGTCAGCTTCCTCGTCCAAGGGGGTCTTTGTATCTTGGAGAAAAAGCAGAAAAACAGGTGAAAGAAACGGACCGTATAATCGCATTTTCATCACATTCTGGTTTCTATCATTGGGTCATAAATCAAATCCAGGTTAATTACGGTTTCCTCATTCCTCAAGCTCATCACTTTTGTACTTTGTTTGCACCTCATTAAAGCCTGCCCGCATCTAAATATCAATCCAATCGATATAACGACACCCAAGATACATAGTAGAAACTTTCCAACATCCATTATGACTCCTTGAGCCCAGTCTCCTAAACCGGAGAACCAATTTCGCGGGTTCAACCATGACACCCAACCAGTCAGCTCATTACCTACAGCAGCAAGGGTGAGATTGTGTTTTCGACGAAATTCCCACTTCAATTGGAGAATATCATCCATCTTTTGGTCTATGACCTCTACCGGATCCTCGGTGCTATTTGTGATATACGTGCAACACTTTATGCCGTACTGTGTTGCCAATGTAACACAATATCCGCCTGTTACTGCTGTAAGATAATTAAGAACCATCCTATGCTGAACTAGTTCTGTTTTGTAAGCTTGGAGTTCTCTTCCAGTGTATCTAAACGTGTCATCATACATTTCAGTGATATTATCTAACAAATTGGCGAGTGCGGAAATGTATCTATAATTCATCACTCCTCGAGCGGTACGAGTGAAATCTAACGCTACCAGAACCTGAATCCCGGTGGATTCATGGATAAGATCAGAGGCCGGATGCTCTAATCTTTCTGACAGTTGTCTTTTAACTCGGTGCTCGTAGTGAGTGTGAGTATAAGGAGCTTGGGCACCACGGTGTATGTCCTTCATTTTGTCATGTGTAAAAGTCATCACTTCAGGCAATACTTTTCCAATATAACACAATCCTTCAGAGTTTGGGGCTAGCCACTTGTACGCCTTTCTCCCGCATATGAAATATGCATCATCGGGGAGAACATAAGGGACGGAGAAGGACATGACCATGTTACAAACCTTCCAGGTGAAATCTCCTGACCCTAATTCTTCCAACTGCTTAATGCACGTATCGGTTTGTACGATATGAGCACAGTATCCTGGTGATACCTCTCCAACTCTAGTAATCCTATTCCCTAAGGTATATCGATACCGGAAAGATTTTCCTCTACTGGCTATGTGGCGTACGAGCTCTGTATCTGTAGGCATTCTATCTGCTCTGTGTGAAAAGGTCATGGTAAGGTTGCTCCATGACACTTCCCAATTTCCCGGTTTTCTAGGATTGGAGATGTTAAAACATAAGAGGGACCTATCCACATGGTATTGGTGGAGCTTCAAACTAGGAGGGCTGGAGATGTTAAACCTCCGGTCCACCGGTCTCCCACCCTTTAGCTCAAGTACCTCCCCTACCGTTAAAGGAAATGGTACTAGCCCTGATTTACTATGACCCTGAGGTACTTGAGAGCATACCCAACAATCTGTTTTATTTAACACGTTACCCACTAAGGAGTGATGGTCACTCAATGGATGCTGGTCCATATGGATATTAAGACTGGATTGGCATTTCTTTATGCATCCATCTTCAACCATTGTCACAGAGCCTACAGATACAGTTTTTCTTTTTTTGAACTAACAATCCTTCAAAGAAAATGTTTACAGATAACATGGTTGTTAGATCGTGCCCGGTACTCGCCTTTGCTTGGTGATTGGGTTGCTATTGGAATTTTACACCTCCGTCTCAGTCATCAGGACCTTTCTGGATCCTTTCTCGACCTCACTGGTACTCTCACCGAAACAGACTGCTCTGGTCAACATCATGGTTAACGGGAAAAATCCATATCACAGTCTCTTGGGGCAAGTCCATCTTACAGGAGGAGAAAAGAAGAAATTTGTAAATGGGGTATAAGAAAATCAGTTTGAGGGGGAGAGAACTCGTTACGATAATAAGTTCTCTCGTCTTGTTGTTCTTCTTGTTCTGCTGTCCTCTCAAAGGTGTTGTCTCTCAGTCTTCAAAAACGATCATTCTGGTGATGCAATATTCCTTCCTAACCGACGATCTTTCTGTAAGGAGCAAAAATCTGGCATTACCATTGGTCCAACTGAGGGGTGACATACCATCTTTAAACCATGGAAACATGAGTGGGAAGAGAGAGACAACAAAAAAAAAACAAAAGAGATAGAGAACAATTCATGTGCATATATACATTACATAACTCGACAATAACCATCAATAAGAGAAGAGAAACAAAGCATTTTTAAACATTGTCAACATTAAGAAAACATTGTCAGACTATTTGGCTGTCGTATCTACGTGTCTAATGGTTTCCTTGAGCAGTCCCTCCCCACCAGCACTTGCATTATTCCACTGTCTGTATCTGGCCAGAATACATTGTGGTGGATAGGTCATGCTGGGGTTTGGTAGACTTCTGCAAGGACCAAGCGAATATGCAATGTTTGAATTCTTACCAATAATCGTCAAAGATGGGGATAGAGAGAGGGAGAGAAAAACATTTTTCACAAATACATTTACAACTTTTCACCTGGTCATTCCTGTGTCTTTAGTGAATGACCTCCCACTTCATTAACCGTTACTTCAGGCTTGCCTCCATTCCTAATAATCACCTTTCCTAACTATATATTATGGGTGTGGCCCAAAATTCTTCCTATATGATCCCTGCTTGTAATTTGGTGTGTCATAACTTTTGCTCATTTTCATGTCTAGGGGGTCTGATTTTATGTGGGCTGTTGCAGTTACTGGCATAATGCCCTTCTCTTTTGCACAGATCACAAATCCTTAAGTTCCTCCATGTGCCAATGGCCTGGGGTTTTGGTTGATTTGATGCCTCCTCAAACGCTCGGATGTTCATCATCATCAACCGCTTTCCCTGTACCTACCTGATTCCTTGGATACCATGATTATGTCGTTGTCTAGGGAGTTGATATACCTTCTGTGAATCTTTGATCATACAGTTAGATCTTTCCTAGGATCTGGGTAATCAGACATGATTGATCTCAATTCTGTCCGGGACCAGGGATGGCGCATTGCACTGTCCTTGACGGGAATGGTTCCCTGATCGTCAGTCTTCCCATTGGGGACTGTGATCACCCTGACAGGACTAAACTCAATTACATCACCTTGTTTTGGTCTTATAATATGGGGTACATTTGTTTGTGCGTGATATAAAACATTGTACGTACCTGTGGACACGACCTCACCTGACCCTCCGTTAGGGGGTTTGATTATTGCCTTTACCAATTTGGTCGTGTCCACCTGGATGACTTGTAGGATGGCTTCTGGAAGAGGTGCCGACATCGTTCTGGGCTCACTTTCTTGTTTGTATTCCTGAGGGAGGTTTGACATGGGGTGCAGCTTGCACAGGTTAATAGTTGTACATTCAACAGTATTACAATAATCATGGTTACATTTATTACACTTATCCTTATAATCTATATTACAGTTGCTAAGAGCGTTTTTATTGTTCCACTTTTGTGCTTTTCTCTCCGCAATCAACTCCTCTCCTGCTGCCATGTCTCTCCCCTCAAGATAAGAGTCAGAAAAGTCAATAGACTCTTTTTGTAATTCACTTTCCTGTTGCCATAACTGTAAATATTCATAATGTTTATTTTGTCTCTTCGTTGGTTCAATGAGACTTATCCTCCTCCTTAAATTTTGTAACACGTCTGGACTGAAGCTACCTATTCTTGGGAATTTGTCCCTGTCTTGTACAGTCATTCTCTCCCATTCATCACATAAAGATTCGGTGTGAATTCCATATTTTTCACACATTACGTGCCGACCCAACTGGTCGGTTCACAGAATCAACCTGAACCAGGGTTGATCGCCCCCTACCTGAACAAATGGCCCCCATAATCTGCAGGCGTTGCTTATTCCTCCTTGAATATCAAGGCTTTCAGCGAACCCTTACAAACAAACCAAGATGTCCTTGGGCAGGCCGGCGGTGGTGGTTTATCAAGTACCCCACTTACTTCTCGCCCACGTTGGCCTGTGCTGCAATCACTGTAGCCAGAGCTGCTGGACCCAACCTAGGGCCCCTGTGAACCTTTATTTACTGGAACATATGAGGGTTACCCGCAGGACACTTACTCTTTCCAGTAAAGTTGGGGTTGTTAGATAGTTCCTGAGTGACCAGCGAACTTCCCTTCCAAAAATAAAAAATTACACAAATCACGTCAGAATGTACAGATAGCGTTTGTGACCACTTTACTCTAATGGTATTAGGTCAGATTACTAACTACTGCACACAATAACGTGCGGTCCAATCGTTCAGTATACGAGCACTACTGGTCATGTACTGAAAGATCAATGGAATCTATGTTTCCGGCTGCGATTCCTTCAGCCAGAGCTTGTATGGCCTATATGGGTTCTGCACCAACACCCCAGGCGTTGTGCCACTGGACTTTTATAGCGGACCTTTTACCTTACGACCTCCTGGTCTTGTTACCTTATGACCTCCTGGTCTTGTTACCTTATGACCTCCTGGTCTTGTTACCTTATGACCTCCTGGTCTTGTTACCTTATGGTCCGCTATACTCTAATGCTCAAATATTATTTAACCAGAGATGCCTCCCTAGCCACCGTATATGTCACTTACACGTATGTCCCTTGACGAGTACCCGGCTTTCCTTTTGGTTCCACCTTAAAGTTATATAAACTTTTGTATACAAAACACACTCACTCAACACATGTACACTTTTGTTTCTATATCTATTTCTGCGCAGAAATTTGTCTTTAGCCCAACAGTGTTACCAATTAGGAGCAGGATCTGTTAAACTAAATTTCCGATTTTCCAAAAATAGATTTGCGTTATTTACCGCTTCGCGTTATCTACCGCTGTGCGTTAATTATCGCCTTTGCGTTACTTCACTTTATCACAACTTGAGCTACGTGGGCGTAACCGGACGCTACGTTGCGTAATGAACGCTGCGTGCGTCTGCCTTTTGGATTGCGTACGTTAGTCTTTGTTAGCGACACGTGTACGCAATGCAAAGGATCCACCGTAACACAATATATTTTTATCAATGTAAATGATCCCTGATCATCTACCGCAATCCACACTGACTGCCTTGTATCTCAGACAAACCGTGTGTTTGTTCTATACTTTAACTATCACCTCTACTATTAAATAACAGCAAATCTCCTTTTAGCACTTTCTATCAACTATAAAATTGGCAAACAGGAATAGTGATATACGAAAATGAAACAGAAATGCAGATATATGCGTGCGTACGCAAGACAAAAGAAAAATAAACAGTTTTAAAAGGACACAAGCGTTTTGTTCTTACTTCCGGTTACCGGGTTCCTTCAGCACTCTTTATCTAAGCGAAGCAGACGCTTATCCCGCCAGCACTATGAGACAATCTCCCACCCTTTGCTGGGGGATAATGTCTGCTGATCTACCTAGTGCAGATGTGAGAAGTATAGGACGAGCCCGCAATTGACAATGCTAAATTCCTTTGCCTTATAACAACCCTTTATGAAGCTAAGAACACTGTACGCTGTTTACTTAAGAAGTACCGTAATG
Source organism: Pseudophryne corroboree (assembly GCF_028390025.1). Lineage (NCBI taxonomy): Eukaryota > Metazoa > Chordata > Amphibia > Anura > Myobatrachidae > Pseudophryne > Pseudophryne corroboree. Next base: position 286,210,799 of record NC_086454.1, on the reverse strand, counting down.
GTACGCTAGTTGCGTAACGATCGCTCAGCCGTAGGCGAGACGCTCAAGCGTCACGTTCGCTCACGGCCCAGCGATCACAGGACACGTTATTGGTTATGTCTAGGGTAATGATTCGCTATGGCGTAGCTTACGCTCGAGACCACGAGGAGGTCACCAGCGATGCAGACGCTCACAACACTATACCTTTATGTTAAAACCTTATACCAATGAAATACACTGAATACCTTAATGTGAGTACAGGGTGTAAATGCAACCATGTGTAACCTGACTAACTACAAAGCTGCTTGAGCGTCACCGACGCTCAAGTGAACACTTAACACTATAGAAAATGCACAGATGCTGGTTTAGGTTCCAAGGCCTATTAACTGTATTATATCTAATATACTTGTAAAAGGGGATAACAGTACAAATGATACACTACAATATAACAGAGACTTCCTAACCACAGAACTAAACAATAAATACAAAAAGACAATACTACACTGACCTAAATGCAATACAATACAATACTATCTAATACAATACAATACTAGCCTAGTCTAGGGGAGATATGAGAGAACAGAACAGAGAGAGAGAGAGAGAGAGATATTGGCTCACAGAAAGACAATGATAACGGAGAGAAACTTACGCACAAAGGGTATGATCGCCTGCGCCTCGATATCCAGCTCCCGGCTATCAGCAGATAACCGTTGATGAGAGAGTGAGAGCTGGATGTGGTCGGCCTGCCTATTTATGCCCCACACACAATGCAATCTCCTGGTCCTACAATCCCATTGTCCATTGGCCGAAGGAATTCGGCCCTGTATCATAACAAAAGGTCATAGGGTGATTCATACAGGTGGGCTGTGACGATTTCCAACAGCTCAGGTGGGTGGGAAACTGGGTTTCCCGCCGCATACCTGAGTATGTGTAAATAATAGAAATGGACATAAACTTCTTATGTCCATAACTATTCGCACGAGCGATTAATACGCTCCAAACCAACACCGGAATATTGCTAATTAAATACTCTTCCGATGGGTACCAAACACTGCTGTATGATTCCTGTTAGACCCTTTGTACGATATAAAGAGGGATTCCTCAGCTCTGGGACATTGTATTTTAACCAAACTTTCAGAATCTATCAAAGGGACCATGATCTATAAACTACATTAATTGTGAACATTTGTAACGAATGAGTCGCACGCTACGACTACATAAACTCTACCGTAAATACGCATACCGCGCCTGCGAGTGCATGTTATTGCGGGTATGCGAATCCACGGGAGAGCGCATGCACGCGCAGCGCGGACCAGTGTGCGGTGCAAATATGGCAACGTGCATTGAGACATTTTTCTGACTTTGACAGTCATCAGAGGTTCAAACCAGGAGGACTGTAGAAATCGCAATACCACATCCAAATCCCAAGGAGCCGTAGGCGGCACAAACGGAGGTTGGATGTGAAGAACCCCTTGCAAGAAGGTCTGAACCTCAGGCAGTATAGCCAACTTCTTTTGGAAGAAGATTGAAAGAGACGAAATTTGAACCTTAATGGATCGAAGGAATCTTCCCCAGTGAAAATCGGCAGATGAATATGTGCATTCCGCACACCAGGGGACATAGCTACGCCAGATATTATGATAGTGTTTTGACGTCACAGGTTTTCTGGCTTGCACCATAGTGGCAATGACCTTTTTGGAAAGTCCCTTGTGAGCTAGGATGTTCCGCTCAACTTCCGTGCCGTCAAACGAAGCCACCGTAAGCCCGGGTAGACGAACGGTCCTTGTTGAAGAAGATCTCTTCTGGGTGGCAGAGGCCAAGGTTCTTCGACGGACATGTCCAGAAGATCCACGTACCACGCTCTCCGGGGCCAATCTGGGGCAAGCAGAATTGGTTGTACTCCTTGATGCCGCATCCTCTTGAGCACCTCTGGAATCAACGGAATCGGAGGAAATATGTAGACCAGCTTGTAAGGCCAAGGCGATGTCAGTGCATCCACTGCGCACGCCTGAGGGTCTCTGGTTCATGAGCAATAGGAGCGAAGTTTCTTGTTGAGGTGAGACGCCATCATGTCGATCTGGGGGTAACCCCACCGGTCGATGATCTGTTGAAACACTTGAGGATGTAGGCCTCACTCCCCTGGGTGGAGGTTGTTGCGACTCAGGAAGACCGCTTCCCAATTGTCCACTCCCGGAATGAAGATTGCGGACAATGCTAGTGCATTTCTTTCCACCCAGAGGAGAATTCTTGATACTTCACGCATGCAGGCCCTGCTTTTCGTCTCTCCTTGTCGATTGATGTACGCCACAGCCGTGGCGTTGTCCGACTGTGCCTGGATTGCTTGATCCTGGAGCAGAAGAGAGGCCTGAATCAGGGCACTGTAGATAGCCTGAAGTTCCAGGATGTTGATCGGATGTAGGGCCTCTTGGGCAGACCACCTGCCCTGGAACTGCACCCCTTGGGTGACAGCCCCCATCCTCTCAGACTTGCATCCATCGTGAGGAGGATCCAATCCTGAATCCTGAAGCGTCGACCTTCATGGAGATTGGAAGACTGCAGCCACCACAGGAGTGAAATCCTAGCCCGGGGTGACAGTTGAATCATCCGGTACATCTGAAGATGGGAACCGGACCTCTTGTGCAGGATGTCCAGTTTAAAGGGTCTGGCATGGAACTGTCCATACTGGATGGCCTCGTACGAGGCTACCATCTTTCCCAACGATCTTATGCAAAGATGAATTGAAACTCGAGTCGGTCGGCGAACCAGGCAAACCATTTCCTGGAGAGTTCTCACTTTGTCCTCTGTGAGGAACACTTACTGCGCTACAGTATCCAGTAGCATTCCCAGAAACAGGAGCCATTGAGACGGCTCTAGATGGGACTTCTGTAGATTGAGGATCCACCCATGCTGTGATATAAGGCATATAGTGCGATCTATATGGAGCAGTAGGAGCTCTCTGGAACTCGCTTTTATCAGGAGATCGTCCAGGTAAGGGACCACGTTGACCCCCTGGACCTTGAGCTGGGATATAATTTCCGCCACCACCTTCGTGAACACCCTCCGAGCTGTAGACAGGCCAAAGGGTAACGCCTGGAATTGGTAGTGATCGTTCAGCAGTGCAAACCTCAGATAGGCCTGATGAGGAGGCCAAATTGGGATATGTGGGTAGGCGTCCTTGCTATCCATGGACACTAGGAATTCCTGCTGTTCCAGGCCTGCGATCACTGCTCGCAAAGATTCCATCTTGAATTTGAAAACCTTTAGGTAAGGATTCAAGGACTTCAGATTCAAAATTGGCCTCACAGACCCGTCCGGATTTGGCACAACGAACAGACTGGAGTAGTAGCCTTGTCCTTGCTGTTGCAGGGGTACTGGAACAATGACTTGGGACTGGATAAACTTTGTGATGGCCTGTAGTACCGTAACATGCATATTTTCCAAAGCTGGTAAGCTTGATTTGAAAAATCGTTGTGGAGGAGCACCATCGAACTCCAGTTTGCAACCTTGAGAAATAAGGTCCCTTACCCAGGCATCCTGGCAGAAACTTTCCCAGATGTGGCTGAAGTAACGTAACCTGGCTCCCACCTCGAGATCCTCCCGGGGTTGGCGGGCACAGTCATGCTGATGTCTTTGCAGAAGCTGAACTGGAGCTCTGTTCTTGAGAGCCGGCAACGGCTGGTTTCTTAGGTTTACCCCTGGTGCCTCTAGCTGCATTTGATGCACCTCTGGCCCTAGATCGAAATCTGGTGGACCGAAAGGACTGAGTAGACGGTCCCGGGTAGGTGCGTCTAGCAGGCGGAGCAGTAGCTTTCGAGATCCATGCGTCGAATTCGCCTCATAAGAGCCATTCACCTGTAAAGGGAAGAGATTCCACATTGCGTTTGGAGTCAGCGTCTGCAATCCACTGACGCAACCATATGGCTCTGCGTGCTGACACAGCCATAGCAGTGGTTCTAGCATTAATATTGCCAATCTCTTTTAGGGAGTCACAGAGAACTCTTGCCGTGTCCTGAATGTGTTTCAGGAAAGTCACCGTAGTAACTAGAGTCATGTCACCCGAGAAACCCTCCTGAATTTGAGTAGCCCAGGTGTGAATTGCATGTGTCATCCAGCAACCTGCAATGACCGGTCTTTGAGATACCCCTGCAGCAATGTAGATAGATTTTAGTGTGGCCTCAATTTTCCCATTCCCTGAGTCCTTTACCGTAAAGAAGAGGTGAGAGACCGAGACGTCTACAGCTGGAGATTCTTCCCAGAATTTTCCACCCACAGGGGCAAAGGGGAATGTATGCAAAAAACGTTTTGACACCTGATATTTTTTATCTGGATTCTTCCAGGCCAGTTTAAATAAATCATCCAATTCTTTAGAATCAGGAAATGTGACAGGCAGTTTGTCTTGAGGGAGGCAAAACGACTGCTGATTTGCAGCCTCCTCTAGGGGGAGCTTTCGCACATCCCTTATATCTAAAATGAGGGGTTCAATACCCTGTGTAGGAGTGGAATCCCCACTTATGGGATCTACATCGTCCCCATCATCTTGTTTATCATCATCAGTATCTGATAGAAGTGCAGGTAAAGCACATTTATGTGGACCTGCAGTAGAGAGAGGGGAGGGGGGGGGGACATCAGCCCTGGCAGCTAGATCTGCCACTGCTTTTTGCAGTTCTTGTCTTTTGTTGGCATTTGCAGTGAGCTGAGATGACATATCAGACATCATAGTTTTAATAACCCCCAGCCAGGTGGGCTCGTGACTTTCCCCCACATTGTCCTCAGCATTTTGCGAGGACTGACTACACTGCTCACATGATATGGAACCAGATGAAAGAGAGGAGAATCTAGCATTACATACACTGCATATTTCACCATAATGAAAACACAACACACATACAATACAGACTGATTACAATGCAAGCCTGCCCTATTGCATGTGAGAGGAGACGCAGAGGAAGAGAGGACCCAGCACACCCAACGCTGCAGAGCCCCAGTGAGGCTGTCAACAGTTTTAGGTAACAGTGAGAACTGGTTATACCATGCAATTCCCTCAAAGGAATAATATCTGTGCACCGGGAGCGGCTCTCCTCCTATTTGACACCCTGTACCAGTGATCCAGCGTGTGACAGTCTGGAGGAGCTGTGTGAGGCTGCTGCTGCTTATGCAGAGGAAGGCGCCAAAATGCTGCTGAGCCCGCTCTGATGTAGCTCCGCCCCCTGCAATGGCACCGGAGCTACCTAATTATATTTATACTGGCCCTGTCTCCTAACCATGCTGTAGCCTTACATGAATGTTTGGTACAGCCACCGCTAGCCAGTCTCACACAGGGGCTATAGCGGGTGTCCCCCCCCCCAGGAGGAACCCGTAAGCCTCACCCGCGCTTCTGCCGCACCATGACCGGGGGACCCCCCTAGCAGGGGCCCCGGTGTGTACTCACCACCGACGATCACCTTCAGGCAGTATTAGGGGTGTGCGGCATGCTGCGGTTTCGACAGCCAAGGCGCAGTGCCCCGCTGAACAAACAACCCCTCAGGACGGTGGTCCTGCAGCGGGGAAGCGGCTCTGCACCTCAGGAGGCCGGTGACCATCACCCCTCTAACTCCCACGGTACAGGTATGCTGTTGCCCAAACAGCATACCGAAATAAACAAATGTTTTTAAATAAAAAGAAGAAAAACTCTGGAGCTAGCAGAGTGTGCATCCTCTCCTGAGGGCACTTTTTCTAAACTTCCTGTGGGAGAGAGCATAGAGGGGAGGAGCCAGCACACCCAGTGGAAGAAATTTAAAGTGCACTGGCTCCTTTGGACCCCGTCTATACCCATTGTACTAATGTGTCCCCAATATCCCTTATGGATGCTAGAGATGCAGAAGATTTTGTAATAGATGTTTAAATTAAATATTGTTTGATAGTATAATTTACACATGAAGAGCGGGATGTACTAACCTTGCGCAGTACATCCCGCCACTTACTAACATATGTGATTAATATTGCAAAGGGCAAATCTCCAGATAAGAGCTGCCCTTTACAATGGTTGCCTGTACCTGGACTTCTGGCATGCGCAGAAGGATGCCGAGGCTATGGTATATGCTGTGAGGGATCCGATCGGATCCCTCTGACACCACCGATGTAGAAAGAACCCCATAGGCTTCTATAGGGTAATGCTATTACCTAATTGCTGCACTGAAGCCCCAACGCCCATATATACTGTACGGGAAATGCGGTAAAACCTTGAAAACTGTGTTTTACTGCATTTTCCCATTAGTACATCCCACAATCAGTAGCGGACCTTGGCACGGGCAAGCAGGACTTTTGCCCAGGCCGCCGCCTTCCGGAGGGCGCCGGCGCCATCCGGGGGGCGCCGTACCATGGCAAGATCCGCTACTGTACTACTGTGCCCCCCGCTGGTCCCCCGCTGTGTCCACCGCTGGTTCCCCGCTGTGAAGGGAACTAGACGCTACCTGTCTAGTTTCCCTTCGTGGAGAGGACCTTTGCTGTGCGGTGCGCGATTACGTCATTGCGCACCGCACAGCATTGTGGTACTGACACAGACGCTAGGGGTCATAATTGACCTCTAGTGTCTATCTATGCTGTGCTATGGGAGAGACGTCTTGACATCTCGCCCATAGATCCAAGGAGAGGAGTGGCGCCGGCGGAGCTCTGCAGCGGTCGGGAATCAGGAGCGGGGATAGAAAGTTTTTTTTTTTGTGTGTGTGTAAACGGCGCTACTCCTACAGGGGGCACAAATGGGAGCACAACTCTACAGGGGGCGTAACTGACCATGCCCCCTGTATGAAGCCACACCCCTATTTTCCGCCCGGGGCGCCAAAAGAGCTAGAACCAGCCCTGCCCGCAATAAGTAATTTACCACAGCTAATTGATTAGCCAGAGGCTATTCAATTTGCCCCGATAACCAGCACTTATCGGGGCTTATGCTTCGGGTGCCTCAGGTACGCAAAGCATAATCTACGATAAACAGCCCTCTGAGCCGTGATAACACATGGGTTCGGACACTTATCCCGTATTATCGCACGAAAACTGGACATTTTTCTCCCAGAAAAAAATGACCATCAGCCCGCTTTTGTCGGGAGAAAAATGATCTGGGCAAATTGAATACTGACCTCAGGGCCCAGATTCAATTAGCAGTAATTTACCATGTGGGAAAAAAGGTTTGCGGCCTAGAACTTTTCTGCAGGAGGTTAATCAATTACAGCCCCTATTTCTGAAACAGTAAATTTGCTGCTAACACGGGATAACCTGTTAGAGTCGGGAGAAGCACCTGGAGATATGAGTTAAAGCGTTTGCGGCACCTGCGATAAGGGCACTTAACATGGATTTCTGTATGAATCTGAGGAAGGCTCGAGCAGAAATCCATGTTCAGTTCAGCCTGTGGGTTTATTACAGATAATTACCGTGCGCTAATTGAATCCGGCCCTAAGGGGTACGTTTACTAAGCAGTGCTTTCAAAGCTGATGCATCTTCTGTGATTTGGGCTGCTTGATTTATAATACATAACAGCAGGGCCGGTGCTAGGGTGTTCGGCGCCCCCCTGCAAACTATAAATTTGCACCCTCCCATACTTTACAAATGGACAGCGCACATAGGGGCTCATTCTTACCTGATCACACGCTGCCGTTCATCGCAGCGCAGCAATCAGGTCAGAAGTGCGCATGCACCGGCGCCGCAGTGCACCGGCGCATGGCTGACAGCCGACGGCTGTCGTTGCCTAGCGATCGCCTCTGCCTGATTGACAGGCAGAGGCGGTCGCTGGGCGGGAGGGGGAGGCATGGCAGCGTTTGGCCACCGTTTTGTGGGCCGGACCGTGCTGGGGGCGGTCCGCAGTGGCCACGTGACATCACACGCAGCTGCTGCGACCCGGGCAGCGACGAGTAGCTCCCAGCCAGCACGCAAAAGCTGGGGGAGAGGGGGGGTAGCGGGCTTGACATGCGAGGCGGACTAGCCCTGTGCTGGGTGTCCCCCCGCATGTCAGTGTGCCTGATCGTAGCCCTGAAAAAAAGGGCTACGATCAGGTCTGAATTAGGCCCCTATTGCTTTTACACATAATGCTCCCTGTAGTAGTGCCGCTTACACAAGTAACGTCCCCTGTGGTAGTGCCGCTTGTACACAACGCCCCCTGTAGTAGTGGCACTTACACACGTAACACCCGCTGCAGTAGTGATGCTTACACACGTAATGTACCAGTGACGCTTATACTAGATGCAGTGACGCTTACACATGTAACGCCCCATGCAACAGTGACACTTACACACGTAACGCCCCCTTCAGCAGTGACGCTTACACATGCAACGCCCCCTGTACCAGTGACGCTTCCACGCGCAATGCCCCTGTACCAGTGACACTTAAGGCCCGTACACACTGATCGATATATCGGACGTTCTCTTGAACGGCCGATATATCTCGGGACTGTCGGCCAGTGTGTACGGCCGATACGTCTGTGAACTCCGTCGTTCACAGACGTATCGCGTCGGCCCCGCAGCACAGCCGACGGCCAATATATCTACTGATATATTGGCGCGTCGCTGTCGCCCGTACACATGCTGCGGCGGCCGGCGGTAATTGACAGCTGAACTGGGCGGGCGTGTGTACACGCCCGCCCAGTTCATGACGTCAGCCCCCGACGGATCGGGCAGTGTGTATGCACAGCACACTGCCCGATCCGTCCATAGATATATCTGCAGATCAGTTGATCTGCAGATATATCTACTAGTGTGTACCCACCTTTACACACACAACGCACCCTGTAATAGTGATGCTTATACTAGATGCAGTGACGCTTACACACGTAATGCCCCCTGCAGCAGTAACGCTTACACACGCAACGCCCCCTGTACCAGTGATGCTTGCACACACAACGCCCCCTGTACCGTGACGCTTACACATGCAACGCACCCTGTAATAGTAATGCTTACACACGCATCGCCCACTTGTACAGGACGATTGCACACGTAACGCCCCTGTACCAGTGACGCTTGCACACGTAATGCCCCCTGTACCAGTGACGTTTATACAAGAAGCATCTCGCCAGAGGCGTAACTAGGGCTTTCAGAGATGGAAAATGGCGCCCCCCCCCAAAAAAAAAAAAAAAAAAACACACGTGCGCGTGGTGGGAAAAAATGGGTGTGGCCACATACCAGAAGGGGTGTGGCTACGCTCCAGAAGGGGTGTGGCCACTGAAAATGGCCCACAGTGCCAGTTACATTGCCCCACAGTGCCGGATACATGCCCCACAGTGCCAGTTACATTGCCCCACGGTGCCGGATACATGCCCCACGGTGCCGGATACATTGCCCCACAGTGCCAGATACATGCCCCACAGTGCCAGATACATGCCCCACTCAGTGCCAGTTACATTGCCCCACAGTGCCAGTTACATTGCCCCACAGTGCCAGTTACATTGCCCCACAGTGCCGGATACATGCCCCACAGTGCCAGATACATTGCCCCACAGTGCCATATACATGCCCCACTCAGTGCCAGATACATGCCCCACAGTGCCAGTTACATTGCCCCACAGTGCCGGATACAATGCCCCACAGTGCCAGTTACATTGCCCCACAGTGCCAGATACATTGCCCCACAGTGCCAGTTACATTGCCCCACAGTGCCAGATACATTGCCCCACAGTGCCAGATACATTGCCCCACAGTGCCAGTTACATTGCCCCACAGTGCCAGATACATGCCCCACAGTGCCAGGCCCCACTTGGTGCCAGATACTTGCCCCACTGTGCCGCCGGAGCCCCCGTGCCGCCGGACCCCCCCCCGTCACTCACCGGCCGCTGGCTTGTTGTTATGTGAGGGGAGGAGAGCGCAGCGCCTCTGCTTCCCCTCACGGCTCCAGGTCTCCGGCGGCTGTCTGGCGCCGGTTCGCTAGCCAATCAGAGCTCGCGGACCGGCAGCCAATCAGGAGCCGGTCCGCAAGCTCTGATTGGCTAGCGCCGGAGACCGGACACAGCAGTGCTGCTGGCAGCGCTGCTAGTGCTGGCAGCGGCGGTGAGGGGAGGGAGAGACGCTGCGCTCTCCTCCCCTCACATTTAGGGTTGACGGGGGCGAGTGGGGCATGATGCCCTGGACGCCGGCGGCGCTCCCCTCTCCTGGGCCTGCCAAGGCGCCCAGGGCACAGGCCCCACTCACCCTACCCTAGATACGCCACTGCATCTCCCCCTGTAGCAGTGACGCTTACACGCATAATGCTGCACAGTCACACATACACCACATACACACACATACTGTACATATATTACACATATACAGTACAATCACACATATACACACACATACATATACACAGATACTGTATACATACACACACACAGATACTGTATACATACACACACACACACACACACACACACACACACACACACACACTTTCACTCACTCTTTCCAGCCACTTATATAAAGAAGTCTGGCAACTCGTCCTTCTGTGTTGCAGGCAGCAGCCTGGCCCCGTGCTCTGCCCCTTATTCCTGTGTAGCTCCGCCCCCTTTTAGATCCGCCCAGCACACTGCACTGTCAATCTGAGATGAGTCTGTGACAGGGGAGGGGGAGGGGGAGAGGAGGCTTCATGATGCCGGCATCGGTGCCTGTCACAGAGTGTGACAGGCGCAGTATCAGGCATCAGCAGGGGAACTCAGCAGCGGGGATGCAGAGCAGGCAGAGCGCCTCTCCTGCCTGGCGCCTACCTGCTTTGCATCCCTTTGCTGAGCGGTAAGTGCCAGGCCTGCATAACAGTCATGGTTTTGTATTTAATATTACTGCCCTTTAAAGAAGAGTGCCTAAAACCAACAAATTACACAGTAGCTTTGAAATGTGCCACTCAATAAGTTAACCCTAAGCATCTTTAAACCTCCCAGCAGATTATTACATATTACATGTGTACCTGGATGAGCATCTGAGCACCACTGCGCAGGTCATCGGCAATTATCCCTGTATAGAAGCCTCTAATCTTTCTCTTATTCAGCCACTTGACATGACCATCTGGGTTCAGTTCCTGGAGTTTCTGTTTTCTCGGGCCCTGTGTAAGGATCATAAACAAATATGACCTTAAGAGGTGTTCATTGCTGCACTAAAATATAGCTTGTGGTTAACAAGTACATGAGTACAGCATAAATTATAAGGATATCAATGATAACAATTTGAGTATACAACTAATTTAGCTATGAATAGGTTTTAAATTATGCATAGCATTTACTTATGAAGGCCGAAAATAGGATTTTTGTCACCCGGTGCAAGCTGGCCCTGGCCTACCCCCTGAAACCTACAGCCACCACGGAATGCTTCAGATTCATCACGAGTTTCCAACTTTTTGTTTCTGACTATCCAGGAGCCCCCTCAAATCCGGCGGCCGGGGCACGTTCCCCCACTAGTTGCAGCCCTGTCTTATGGAACAATAGGCAAAAATATACCAATCATGAGGGGTGTGGTATAACTGGTCTACAGTCATCAGGTCAACATGAGAATGTCAATAGGGTTGAACAGTCGTCATGTAGCATGTTGACCATGACCATATCGATGTACATCATGTCTACCCAGATGATGTGTCGACATGATGAACTGTTGACAAACCGTCCCTGATGATCTAGCTGTCTCTTATCTTCTCCTGATGGCTGAAAATGTCCGGATCTGCAGTACTCAGGCAGCATTTAGCATATGCCCATGAGAGGAACATGAGGAACACACTAGTGTGCCTCATATTCTTGTTACAGGCAAACAAAAATGAATGTTATATTTGCAGGAAGAGATATTAAATATATATTTAATAGGAGGACGGGTTCATTTATGACTATGTTGCCTCAATTATGGGCGCTGAGAGGCAGATGGGGCAAATAAAAAGTATTAGGCCTGTCTGGGGGACCTGTATTTAACCACAGATGTACCACACCCTCCAAACCTCCAAAATACGTGACCACACCCTCCTTTATATGGCTGCATGCATAGCAAAATGTTCTTTGACAGGCCCCCTCAGTATCCGGGCCTGTCCGTCATCTTGGCGAACCTTCCTGGATTATGGGTGGATGCATACCATAGTTTCTGTTGCCCGAATGCGGGGGGAGGGTAGTTTAGTGCAAGTCAACCTCCATTGCTGGGTTATTCATCCTCTGGCAGTGGTACACACTGGGACACTCAGTTGGGCTGTCCCCAAGTATAAAAAATTGCCTGCCAGCCCCTAAATATGAGTACATCATTAAAGATATACTACAGTGATGATAAAGTACTAATATGTGCAAATACAAAGTGATATTTTAATATAAAGATAAAATAAATACTACAAAAATCTTATCACAAAAATATGAATACATACCATCATTGTATAATTCCTCGTGTTGGACTAATCAATGCCCTTTTCAGACAGTTGCCAGTAAAATGTCAAACGTTGCTCCAGCGCCGTAACTACGTGTGTGCCAGGTGTGCCCGGCACACGGCGCAGTCGCCCTGAGGGTGCAACGGCCAGCGGCTTGTAATGAGTCAAATTGACTCATTACAAGCCGCCTCTGCTGTGTGTGCCGCTCTGGAGAAAAGCCGGAGGCAGGGGACGAGAACAGCAGCGCCGGAGGCAGTGGAGAAGGAGGAGGAGGAGGGAGGGGCAGAGCCGGCCCTAACCAATATGATGCCCTAGGCAAGATTTTGGCTGGTGCCCCCTAACACCGCCACCAGTTTGCCTCTGACCCTGCACCCCTTTCTCATCACCATCACCCCTCACCCATAGCAGTCCTTATTTTGGTGTTCCTACCCCCTATATTTAAAATAGGAACATTCGGCGCACAGCCCATAAAGGGGCGTGTTTTTGCTGGCAAGGGGCATGGCCACAAAATAATACCCCCAATTCAAATTATGATACACAGTAGTGCAACTTTATTCACATTTTATCATGCAATAATGTCCCTAATTCACGTTACATCACAAAGTATTACCACTTTACCTTATATACGTTACTCCTCACAGTAGTGCCCCTTATTCACATTACATCACACTGAATTGCTCCTTATTCACATTACACCACACCATATTACTCTTTATTCACATTAGACCACACAGTAGTCCCTTTTCTATACATTAGTAATGCATTTACACACATAATACCACACAGTAATGCCCCTTACACATATGACACACATTATTAATGTCCTTATAAAAATAATGCACCTTACACATTATGCCAACCTTTATAAATGCCCTTATACACATAATGTCCTTTACACATATGCCGCACATTATTAATGCCCTTATACACATAATGACACACACAGTGCCCCTTACACATTTTCTACACATTATTAATGCATTTATACACAACACGCATAATGCCTCTTATGCCAAACACTATTGCACAACTAACACACTCACACACACCACTCACACGGCCGCTAACACTGTGACCTCTACCTCGGCTTGTAAACAGATGTGTCCTCATAAATCTTGCCTCAATGTGCCATGCAGCAGGAGATGGCTGGTATGAGTCAGCTGGCAGCTCTGCTAACATCGGGCACCATTTTTTTTAACGAAAATGTGTCATATTGAATTGTTATGTGACTAGGATGCACAAGCAGCTTCTGTTGGATAAAATGATATGTGGCATTCCTATATACTGTGTGCGACTGTGGCTGTATCTGCATACGAAATACTACACACAGAATATAGGCATTTTAATCAGCAGATGCTGGTGCCCCATGGCATACCAAATGCCCTGGGCATTTGCCTAGTTTGCCTATGCCTAGGGCCGGCTCTGGGGAGGGGGACTGGAGCTGCAGCAGCACTATGTAATTGGTGAATGGCGCTGCTGTGAATGCTGGGATGCGCTTCCCTCATCCCAGCATTCACAGCGGCGGCGGGCAGCCAATGCGGAAGGAGAGGGGACTGCTGCAGCGGCGCCTCTACCAATTACATAGCGCTGCTGCGGCTCCAGTCCCCCTCCCTCCTCCTCCTTCTCCCCTGCCCGGGATCTGATCATCTGCCAGCACCGAGGAGCCTGACTGCCAGCGGGGAGAGATGGTAAGTATCTATCTGTCTCTCTCTCTCTCTCTCTCTCTCTCTCTCTCTATCTATTCTGTCTGCCGCAATGTGTAAAAAGGGGGGCTGTCTGCCGTAATGTGTAAAAGGGGCTCTACCTGGTGTAGTGGCGCTACTGTGCAGCGTAATTTGAATAATGGAGACTACTGTGCACCGTAGTATGAATTGGTATTATTTTGTGGCCACGCCTCTTCCCCATGAAGCCACGCCCCTACATATTTTTCGCACACCTATCTTGCATAGGGGGGGGGGCACCAATGACGTTTTTTGCACACAGCGCTAAAATGCCTAGATACGGCACTGCCTTGCTCAGCTGTGTACTCTACCAATTAACTGGTGGACTTTTGTTATAAAAACCTCTGTAAATTGTACTTTTTTTTTAATGAGAGAATCAGGTGAAGAATATGGTTTTAAACAATTTTATAAAAAAAAAAAAAAAAAAAGAATTATAACATTGGATAGTCACCATCAGAACATCGCAACATTGATTTTCTCAGTGCTTACTCATCTGAGCAGCCATCAGGTACACACAAGGGACCTGGGGAGGGTGGGGGTCTTAGATGTAATTTCCCCAGCAGCTGAAAATGTCTGCAGCCGCAAGGTGGAGGGTCCACCTGTGTTGACCAATCAGCAATGATCGGCAGCAAGGCAGACACTGATACCCCTTTCACATCGCACTAAAAACCCGGTATCGACACGGCATATTGCCATGTCGAAACGGGTCCGTGTGCGATGTGAAAGGTCCTTTGGTGAATTAGCGGGTCGCCTGACCCGGTAATTCAACCCGGTTAAAAAGAAGGGTTATTACCGGGTTGATTACCGGGTCAGGCGCAGTGTGAATGGGAGCCGTTCCGATGCGACACGGCTCCCATTCACAGCATAGGCAGAGGCGGCGCAGGAGATGAGCTCATCTCCCAGCGCCGCCTCCACCCCCGCCCCTGCTGCTGCTGCGCCCCCCGCTGCTATGGCAACCGACCTGGTATATTGCCGGGTCGGAAAGCCAGCAACGGAGCGCAAATGCCGGATCCCACCCGGTAAGTACACGTTTCTCTTACCGGGTAGGATCCGGCATTTGCGATCTGAATGCAGCATGAGAGAGGGTCAGGGAAGCAGGGACCGGAAGGTCCCTCTGAGAGTAACAGCTGCGGGAAGATTCTCTTCCTGCTGCTGTCCACACTGTGTATTTGACTGGTCGCATCGTTTGTGTCCAGATCAGATAATGCACTGTGTGGTGTGGTCGCAAACAATGTGGCCATTGCAGGCAAGTAGTTAAGATGTAATCTCTGTTACAAGCTTGAAAATATTTAAGAGCAGATATAACAATGAGTGATATTGTTGTTATCACTCATTACTAATCTTAAATGGTGCTTCAGCCAATCAGCTCCTGACGTGTTTGAAAAATGACAGTTAGGAGCGGATACTTCCAGCAGGGGGGAAAGATGGAGGTTGTAACTCTTGGGTGCAGCAAAGCGGGTCTGGGACTCCAGGTCGACAACAAAAAGGTCGACACACCTTAGGTCGACGCCAATTGGTCGACACACCTTAGGTCGACATGGGCAAAAGGCCGACAGGAACAATGTCGACATGGAAAAAGGTCGACATGAGTTTTTAATGTTTTTTTGGTGTCATTTTCTTCGTAGAGTGACCGGGAACCCCAATTAGTGCACCGCGTCCCCTCGCATGGTTCGGTTCGCTCGCCATGCTTCGGGCATGGTGCCTTCGCTCCGCTCCGCTTCGCTCGGCACAGATTACCGTTCCAATCGTAGTCCACATGGATCGTTAAGTATGAAAAGGTTCCAAAAAAGAAAAAAATTGTGAAAAACTCATGTTGACCTTTTTCCATGTCGACCTTGTTCCTGTCGACCTTTTGTCCATGTCAACCTAAGGTGTGTCGACCAATTGGTGGCGACCTAAGGTGTGTCAACCTTTTTGTTGTCGACCTGGAGTCCGGATACCGTTATTAAAGATACTAGAGGAGGCTCCTCTAGTATCTTTAATAACTGTCTCCTCTGAGGCGGCGGCCATTTTGGCACAGACTTTTCAATAGAAGCTTGCAGCATACTCTCCCCTCTCCTGTGACAGTGCAATATCTTGGTCATGCAAAGTGGGCAGAGCTACATGAAACAGCGAGGGCGGAGCTACACTGGACCAGGCTGCTACATCTCCGGCCAGCCTATGACAGCTAAGTTGAGGGAGAGTGAGTGGGAGAAAGTGTGTGTGTGTGTGTGTGTGTGTGTGTGTGTGTGTGTGTGTGTGTGTGTGTGTGTGTGTGTGTGTGTGTGTATCTATGCATGTGTATATATATTAATTTTGTATGTTATATATATATATATATATTAGTGATGAGCAGGTTCGGATCCTCGGGATCCGAACCCGCCCGAACTTCACCTTTTTTTTTTCACGGGTTCGAGCAACTCGGATCCTCCCGCCTTGCTCGGCTAACCCGAGCGCGCCCGAACGTCATCATCCCGCGGTCGGATTCTCGCGAGATTCGTATTCTATATAAGGAGCCGCGCGCCGCCGCCATTTTTCACTCGTGCATTGGAGATGATCGTGAGAGGACGTGGCTGGCGTCCTCTCAGTTTCTATGTTCAGTGGGCTGAAAATTGTGCTGCAAATATCTGTGCTCAGTGTGCTGCAAATATCTGTGCTCATTGTGCTGTAAGTGCAAATATCTACGTTCTCTGCCTGAAAAATGCTCCATATCTGACTGTGCTCAGTGTGCTGCAAATATCTGTGCTCAGTGTGCTAATTGCTTTATTGTGGGGACTGGGGACCAGCAGTATTATATAGCAGGAGGACAGTGCAGAGTTTTGCTGACCAGTGACCAGTGACCACCAGTATTATACGTTCTCTGCCTGAAAAACGCTCCATATCTGTGCTGCATTGTAGTATATAGTAGGATGACAGTGCAGAATTTTGCTGACCACCAGTATAACTATATATATAGCAGTACGGTACAGTAGTCCACTGCTCTACCTACCTCTGTGTCGTCAAGTATACTATCCATCCATACCTGTGGTGCATTTCAGTTTTGCAAACTTTGCTGACCACCAGTATATACTATATAGCCGTACGGTACAGTAGGCCACTGCTCTACCTACCTCTGTGTCGTCAAGTATACTATCCATCCATACCTGTGGTGCATTTCAGTTTTGCACAGTTTGCTGACCACCAGTATATACTATATAGCAGTACGATACAGTAGGCCACTGCTCTACCTACCTCTGTGTCGTCAAGTATACTATCCATCCATACCTGTGGTGCATTTCAGTTTTGCACAGTTTGCTGACCACCAGTATATATAATATATAGCAGTACGGTACAGTAGGCCACTGCTCTACCTACCTCTGTGTCGTCAAGTATATTATCCATCCATACCTGTGGTGCATTTCAGTTTTGCACAGTTTGCTGTCCACCAGTATAAAATATATAGCAGTACGGTACAGTAGGCCACTGCTCTACCTTCCTCTGTGTCGTCAAGTATACTATCCATCCATACCTGTGGTGCATTTCAGTTTTGCACAGTTTGCTGACCACCAGTATATAATATATAGCAGTACGGTACAGTAGGCCACTGCTCTACCTTCCTCTGTGTCGTCAAGTATACTATCCATCCATACCTGTGGTGCATTTCAGTTTTGCACAGTTTGCTGTCCACCAGTATATAATATATAGCAGTACGGTACAGTAGGCCACTGCTCTACCTACCTCTGTGTCGTCAAGTATACTATCCATCCATACCTGTGGTGCATTTCAGTTTTGCACAGTTTGCTGTCCACCAGCATATAATATATAGCAGTACGGTACAGTAGGCCACTGCTCTACCTACCTCTGTGTCGTCAAGTATACTATCCATCCATACCTGTGGTGCATTTCAGTTTTGCACAGTTTGCTGTCCACCAGTATATAATATATAGCAGTACGGTACAGTAGGCCACTGCTCTACCTACCTCTGTGTCGTCAAGTATACTATCCATCCATACCTGTGGTGCATTTCAGTTTTGCACAGTTTGCTGACCACCAGTATATACTATATAGCAGTACGGTACAGTAGGCCACTGCTCTAACTACCTCTGTGTCGTCAAGTATACTATCCATCCATACCTGTGGTGCATTTCAGTTTTGCACAGTTTGCTGACCACCAGTATATACTATATAGCAGTACGATACAGTAGGCCACTGCTCTACCTACCTCTGTGTCGTCAAGTATACTATCCATCCATACCTGTGGTGCATTTCAGTTTTGCACAGTTTGCTGACCACCAGTATATACTATATAGCAGTACGGTACAGTAGGCCACTGCTCTACCTACCTCTGTGTCGTCAAGTATACTATCCATCCCTGTGGTGCATTTCAGTTGTGCGCAGTATATATAGGAGTAGGCCATTGCTATTGATATATTACTGGCATATAATTCCACACATTAAAAAATGGAGAACAAAAATGTGGAGGGTAAAATAGGGAAAGATCAAGATCCACTTCCACCTCGTGCTGAAACTGCTGCCACTAGTCATGGCCGAGACGATGAAATGCCATCAACTTCGTCTGCCAAGGCCGATGCCCAATGTCATAGTAGGGAGCATGTAAAATCCAAAAAAATAAAGCTCAGTAAAATGACCCAAAAATCTAAATCAAAATCGTCTGAGGAGAAGCGTAAACTTGCCTATGTGCCATTTACGACACGGATTGGCAAGGAATGGCTGAGGCCCTGGCCTATGTTCAAGGCTAGTGGTTTAGCTTCACCTGAGGATGGAAGCACTCATCCTCCTGCTAGAAAACTTAAAAGAGTTAAGATGGCAAAAGCACAGCAAAGAACTGTGCATTCTTCTAAATCACAAATCCCCAAGGAGAGTCCAATTGTGTCGGTTGCGATGCCTGACCTTCCCAACACTGGACGGGAAGAGGTTGCGCCTTCCACCATTTTCAGGGGGCCTGCAAGTGCTGGAAGGAGCACCCGCAGTCCAGTTCCTGATAGTCAAATTGAAGATGTCACTGTTGAAGTACACCAGGATGAGGATATGGGTGTTGCTGGCGCTGGGGAGGAAATTGACAAGGAGGATTCTGATGGTGAGGTGGTTTGTTTAAGTCAGGCACTCGGGGAGACACCTGTTGTCCGTGGGACGAATATGGCTATTGACATGCCTGGTCAAAATACAAAAAAAAATCACCTCTTCGGTGTGGAATTATTTCAGCAGAAATGCGGACAACTGGTGTCAAGCCGTGTGTTGCCTTTGTCAAGCTGTAATAAGTAGGGGTAAGGACGTTAACCACCTAGGAACATCCTCCCTTATACGTCACCTGGACCACATTCATCAGAAGTCAGTGACAAGTTCAAAAACTTTGGATGACAGCGGAAGCAGTCCACTGACCACTAAATCCCTTCCTCTTGTCGGCCACTTGTGTCGCTTAGCTTAGCCATCCAGCGACCTTGGTGCACCTCTTTTTTTCTTTGCATCATGTGCTGTTTGGGGACTATTTTTTAAATCTGCCATCCTGTCTGACACTGCAGTGACACTCCTAGATGGGCCAGGTGTTTGTGTCGGCCACTTGGGTCGCTTAGCTTAGTCACACAGCTACCTCATTGCGCGTCTTTTTTTCTTTGCATCATGTGCTGTTTGGGGACTATTTTTTTGAAGTGCCATCCTGCCTGACACTGCAGTGCCACTCCTAGATGGGCCAGGTGTTTGTGTTGGCCACTTGTGTCGCTTAGCTTAGCCGTCCAGCGACCTTGGTGCACCTCTTTTTTTCTTTGCATCATGTGCTGTTTGGGGACTATTTTTTTGAAGTGCCATCCTGTCTGACACTGCAGTGCCACTCCTAGATGGGCCAGGTGTTTGTGTCGGCCACTTGGGTCGCTTAGCTTAGTCATCCAGCGACCTCGGTGCAAATTTTAGGACTAAAAATAATATTGTGAGGTGTTCAGAATAGACTGAAAATGAGTGGAAATTATGGTTATTGAGGTAAATAATACTATGGGATCAAAATGACCCCCAAATTCTATGATTTAAGCTGTTTTTAAGGGTTTTTTGTAAAAAAGACACCCAAATCCAAAACACACCCGAATCCGACAAAAAATTTTCAGGGAAGTTTTGCCAAAACGCGTCCGAATCCAAAACACTGCCTCGGAACCGAATCCAAAACCAAAACACAAAACCCGAAAAATTTCCGGTGCACATCACTAATATACATACACATATATATATATATATATATATTGTGTAGCAAAAAATGATACAGCGCCACTTGTGGGGTATGGTCTCAATAATATATGTAAAAAGTTTGCTAAAATGCTAAAAACACACAAAACCTTATTAGAGGTGTCTGCCAACCCATAAGATTGCAATACTGGTACAGTATTGCTGAAAGGAGTGTAGAGTGGGGGGATAGGGGTACCAGCAACTAGTGTTGTTTAAAAATGCAAATGCTAAAACTTATAATTTATGAGCCAAAAAATATTTAAAATTGAACAAACAGTTTTTTAATAACACATAAAAAATGGGATAAAACATAAAAGTTTTCCAAATATTGATAAAAACATAAAGGTCTTATATAAAAGGTAAGGAGTTCTGACTTAACTTAAAATAGGCAAGGGGGTCAATTTTTTATTTTATTTTTTGCGAGTCCCGGGCCCCAGAATTTCTAATGGCGGCCCTGGGTGCCCTACTCTTTTTCCCAAAAATGTAGGAGTCTACTAGAGATTTGAAGACAGTGGGAAAGTATGAATCACACTTTCCAAGAAATGTAATGGTCACAGGCTAACTACAGAATAAGGAATTCTGACCAGGTAATATAGCGTTAGGGCCGTTCTGCTTACTGCAAATAATATATTAGACACAATGCACACATTAGAATACTGTAAATATAGAATATTATGTACTGGGGGTATATGGTATGATACTTATTTGAGAGAGGTACTCACGAGGACCTATTTAAGTTGGAGGCCACCCTTTGTCTAAGGTAGCTGTAATAGCTGGCCCAAGATGATCTCACCTTTGATCCTGCAGATGTCTCTACTCATTGAGAACATGGGCAATGCTGTTGTAAAAGAAAGGCATGTAGCAGAAGCCCACAGTTTAATTTACTCATATTTTCAATACAACTTTCATGGTTATTTAATTTTTGATAGTTGTGGAACATTCCCTTCTCTACTTGCAAATGCTTATGTAGAGCTTGGTACCCAAAGGGATTTCCCTGGCTGCATAATAAAAATAAATGTACTCAAATTCATGTACTGTAGGTGTCATTTCAGAAACCATAACAATTATGTCAGCTTCTACTTACAATAATTATATTCCCGCATATCATTAGGCTCTGTTTTTTTGTAAACGTTCCCACAAAATCCACAAGAGCGGGCCGGAAATTGGGAGGTCCAGTCAGGACTAAACACTGCGGCCTATAAAGAGAGAATACATAGAGTAGATCACAGCTCTGCAAAAGTTGATCATTTGTTTATGCTCTAGATGAAGTCTGTATCACATTTCACACAATACATATGAACAAAATAAAAAATTTAACCAGACCTCTGGTAGATGTTGAACGGAGGTCTAAAAGTCAAGGTGAGCATTCGAGGTGACACAGTTTGTGTCATTACTGCACTCACACTATTGAATCAATTTTCTGCCCAACAATACACAATGGAAAAAAAAGAAAATGCAGGTGCACACTCTGAGAACACTGGCAATCAGAACTATTATAATAAACTCTGAAATTAAACATGGAGTAAAATTAAGGGTTCTTACCATAATTTTTGCCCCAAAAAATATGGGCCCACCTACTACGGCCAGGCGACTTCATCAGGTGGAGCCCTAAAATTCCTAATGTTCAAGTCCAGAGTACGGGGCCCTTCCGGGCCAGCACAACTCAACCACTTTAAGGCATCACACTAGTGAGAAGTAGCAGTTTAAGGTGTATATTCAATAACTGTCGGAAGCTACCGCCAGGTTCCGACCTATTCATTACGGGCCAATTTATTCCGACAAGTCGTGAAACCCGACTTGTCGGAATGCTGTCGGAATGCACGCTGATCGGCGGCTTCAGCCGCCGATCAGCGTGCATTGTCGGAAGCGGGGCCAAACCCGACAGGTTTTAGCCCCGTTTCCGACAATCTCAATCCGACTTTAAAAAAAGTTGGATTGCGATATGTGACCTGAACGCAGGAGATGGAGGGAGCAGCGGGGAGAGCAGGAACCCAGCGGCAGCATCCACCCGGCTCCAGCAAGCGACGTCCCGCTTGCTGGTGCCGGGTGGACGCTGCAGTGAGCCTCCGCGGCTCCCCGTCCCCTCATCTCCTCCCCCATCCGCTCCGTCTCCTCCGCTGCTCCCCCCCCCCCCGGCGCCGCAGAAATAACCTGACCTCCGGCACCGCATCCTGCTTCCTGCTCAGCTCTGGTGCCGCAGACCGCTCCCCCCTCTCCCCCGGCACCGCTGACCGCTCCCCCCCTCACCCCTGGCGCCGCTGACAGCTCCCTCTGCCACTGCTGCAGGACAGGACACATGGAACGCCAAATCCGACAGTCGGATTTGTCCGCTCTTTGAATAGGGGTTGTCGGGTCCATTCCGACAACTGCATGTCGGAATGCACCCGACTCTTATTGAATATACCCCTAAGTGTGTCTGTTTGGCTTCACAAGTCCCAGGTGTGTGATACAGAAGATATACACTAAAAAGATAGACAGTAATTAGGTTGACAGGGTCAAAAGGTTGACATGGTCAAAAACACGACACATACATTTTTGGGGGTATGTTTTGTGTTTTGAAACATTTTTTACCCCAATTTGCTCACCACGCTTTGGGCGTGGTGCCTCGGTCCGCTCGCCACAAGGTTACTAATGGTGATAGTTTGTGACATGGATAGTTAATTTGATGAAATGTGTTCACTCGTCACGCTTCGGGCTCGGTGGCAAGCGGAGCAACGCCACAAGGTTACTGAAGGTAATAGTTTGTGACATGGATAGTAAATGCAGCAAAAGTTAAAATATAAAAATCATGTGTTGACCATACGTCGACCTTTTGACCCTGTCGACCTTTTGACTGTCAACCTTTTGGCCCTATCAACCTTTTGACCCTGTCGACCTTTTGATTATCGACCTAATGCATGTCGACCATTAGTGGTGGTGGGGGGGTATCCCGTGCTCTGGACTTGAACCTTAGGAAAATTAGGGACCCACCTGATGAGGTCACCTGACCATGGTAGGTGGGCCCATATTTTTTGGTAAAAAATTATCCTAAGAACCTCAGTGTTACTTCATATTAAAGTGCAGAGTTTATTATAATTGTTCTGATTGCCAGTGTTCTTGGTGCTTCGAGACGTGTGCACTTACATTTTCTCTTTTTTTCTGTGTGGCACCAAAGTCTCAGCATGGTAGCACCTCTTATGTTTATAATTAGGGTGTGCAGTGGGGCACCCACACCCCACCCCTCATACAACAATGGGGGTCATTCTGAGTTGATCGCTCGCTAGCTGTTTTTAGCAGCCGTGCAAACGCTATGCCGCCTCCCACTGGGAGTATATTTTAGCTTAGCAGAAGTGTGAACGAAAGGATCGCACAGCGGCTACAAAATAATTTTGTGCAGTTTCAAAATAGCTTCAGACCTACTTAGGGCTTGCGATGACTTCAGACTGTTCAGTTCCTGTTTTGACGTCACGAACATGCCCTGCGTTCGCCCAGTCACGCCTGCGTTTTTCCTGGCACGCCTGCGTTTTTCAGAACACTCCCTGAAAATGGTCAGTTGACAACCAGAAACGCCCACTTCATGTCAATCACTTTGCGGCCAGCAGTGTGACTGAAAAGCTTTGCTAGACCTTGTGTGAAACTACGTCGGCCGTTGTGAAAGTACATCGCGCGTGCGCATTGAGCCGCATACGCATGCGCAGAAGTGCCTTTTTTTGCATCATCGCTGCACAGCGAACATTTTCTGCTAGCGATCAACTTGGAATGACATTTTCCAGGGTTCCACCACTGTGTAATGATGCGTTTCGCATCATTATGCAGCACTAAATCTCATAATTGTGCTCACCCAGTACTCTTGCCATACAGGAAACCTGCAGATTTTGTCAGGATTACAGAAGGATTCCCAGAAATCCAACAGATTGGCCCTAAAGGCTGGACATTGAGTCATATTCACCTGAAATTTTTGATGTGATCCTCCACTTGGTTGAGCCCCACACAGTAAGACAGAGCCATGTTGTAGGATCCCGCCTGTACAGAGGAACCCCAGTTTGCCTCTGTGAGCAAATGTCAAATGCTATGTTAGAGGACATGATGTGTATGCATGCATCAGTTCTATAAAATTATAATACACAAATAACTGTACTATAATAAATGTCTATAAATTGTATTATTTTGATCTGGTATTAGCATGTTATCAGTAATAATGTGACAGTTCTAACATTGTCATCTGAATATTCATCAAGAACACTGTTACGGCTTCCACATTAGAGCATGGTTTCATAAGCTGATCATAAATACAGCTCATTGTTTTCCATGGAAGAGCAGCAATAGCACATGGGACACAGTAATGTGACTTAACTGCTCCCAGTTTTTTAAAAATGGCCCTGTGTTCTACCACTGGAAATAACTAAAGCGGAATCTTTATTTTAGTAGAATTCTTCACCCTGTGCACCCAGATTACAGGAGATGGCTGACCACTGTTGGCCAGGTGGCGGATACTTGAAAGTGGTCCGTTACACTGCAGCACCAACCCAGAAAGATGTGACTATGGGTAGGGCTGGCATTTGGCATCTCATGATGAGCATAACTCCAGAAAAATCACCCACACAAGTACTTTCTTGCAATGTTTTGTGAAATATCGGCTATGTAACGTCTTGTATAACTACTTTAGTACATACAGTATGTCTTCAAAAAAATATTAAGTTTTCTGAACTTTGGGTGTTCTGGTTTTTCATGGGAACCAATAGCCTTTCCATCTGTCATTTACTGTACATTTACAAGATATTGTGATTCGCTCAACCCTACCCTACACTTCCCCTATGCTCCACCATGCCTATGATTGTGCCTTTGATTGTGTTTAATTGTTATCCCATGTACTGGTGCATAATTGTATTACCTAATCTATGCACCCTGCTGCGGATATCATGTGACATCATATACAGTAAATAAAAGATATTAAGATTACAATTCAAACACAGTTCTGGGTTTAGCACTTCCGATATAGAGGCATACGTATGGCAGATTGTGCGTAGTGTACATACCAGGCTTCTTATACAGGACATAAGCCAGCAAGAAGATGACAATACCGATAGCAATCAGAGCAGATTCCCAGGCCAGCAGGAACATGATGACTACAGACACTACTGCTCCAAACAGTGAGGCCCATTTACTGTAATATTTAAATGAAGGTCTCCAGCCTGGTGGGGATACAGCATTAAACCAATAAGCACCAAGCATACGTTTGTCATCAGTGTTTTGTTTGTTTTTGTTATTGGAGAGAAAAGAAGGAAAGAAGAAGGAAAAGAAGAAGGAAGACGAAAATACAACTGGAATTAAGTGAGCAATAAAGAATAAATATAATTAAAGGGGGATTACATTTAATATCATGTCCATTTAGCACTTTATTATGGGCACCACAGGTCCTATTTGTCTACCAATACTAAGGTGTGCTGACGCTTTACAGGTTCTACTAGCACCAATATGTTCTAGGACTAGAATAGCGAAGCAGTTAATGGCTGCCAGGGCTTGCTGGGAGTAGTGGTGCCACATACTAAAATACTATTTTGAAACTATTGTTCTCATGCTATCCCAACACTCACCTCCCATGAGAGGAAACAAGAGCTCAAGTGCTATCATGATGGGGTTTTATTTTCCTTGAAGTGGAGCCCCACGCTTTACGTTCCCCCCTCACATTAATATTAACCAGCCTTGGATATTAGCGCTGGTGGTAGCTTTTGTGGAGGAAGGGCTATGTATTTATTTATGTGTTTTTAACACTGGAAAGATGTGTGTTTATGATCCTTATAATTAAGATGTATCTCTGCACTAATGGGCCCTACACACTGACAGATCCGCCACCGAGCTGCCTTACGGGCGACCCGGCGGCCGGGGGGGGGGGGGGGGGCAGTGGCGGAGGGAGTGAAGTTTTTTCACTCCCCCCGTCACCCGGCTCCATAGTAGTGCAGGCAAATATGGATGAGATCGTCCATATCGGCCTGCATGCACAAGCAACGGGGCACCAGCGATGAACGAGCGCGGGCCCGCGCATCGTTCATCGCTGGTGCCTCCAAACTGAAAGATATGAATGGTATCTCGTTCAATATGGAACGAGATCATTCATATCTTTCAGTATTATCACCCATAAGGGTCGAGTAAAAGATTTCCCTGCTCATAGGCATAACTGGAGATACAGCTAATCTGAATACTGTAGGTCACATCTCCAGGGGCATTCCACATGTACACACCTGTACTGTACTAGAGCAGCATGTGCATGCCGTCTGATCCGCCTCCAGTTAGAGGGGGCTGCAAGTGCTATCTGGGCAGAACTCAAAAGTCAATGTTATTTTACTGCGCATGTAAAACAAAGCAACATTTTACACATGAACGCAGCACTGTAAATGAGAGGTATATTTACTAAGGTGCGGGTATTTAGAGGTGGAGATGTTGCCCAGAGCAACCAATCAAATTCTACTTATAATTTATCTACTACCTTCTAAATTATAATAGCTGGAATCTAAATGGTTGCTATGGGCAACAACTCCACTTATAAATACCTGCACCTTAGTAAATATACCCCTGAGAACCTTAGTCAATAGCAATAGATGCATAAATTGTACTAAACCATACCAACCAATAAGTCACTTCATTTCATTGTTAGACCACAACATAGATGAAAGTTAATTGCTGATTGGTTGTGATGAAATCAATGTCTAACCATGAGCTATAATGAATGAAGTTGGTAAGTCACAACCGAACATTAACCAGGTGTGGTATAATAGATTTACAATGTGTAGGTAGATAGTTAATAGGTTGACAACATATGGCCGACACGCATTAGGTCGACAGGTACAAAAGGTCGACAGGTGTGATAATGCTGATTATCTTTACAGGAATAAAAGCTATACCTTAAACACACCGTAAATACACTTTAAACCTTTAGCCGCTGCGGCCGCTATACTTAATTCACACTCTACGCACCTTTTATGCTATTAGCGTACAGAGTGCCGTACAGTGTACGGACTTTGCGTACACATGCCGCGCTGACGGTACAAAGTACTCACAGCGCGTACACACCCAGAGATACACTTTAAACCTTCTACAGCAATGCAATAATAATAATACACTTTAAACCTTAGCAGTGCAATGAGCACACGACACCAATTGTGATTTTACCGCTGGGTTCCGACACCACAGTGGATTATTTCTGAAAGGGGGTTTATAATACAAATTATACACTACAATACAAGACAATATATAACAGAATAATGGCTACAGTCAATGTACATACGTGAGTATATTCGCGCGCGCTTCCCGGTCCGGTCCTCCGTCATCAAATAGATAACTTTGTGAGTCTTGTGTGTGGCCGGGCTGCAGCAGGCTTTATTTATACAATTCTTCCAAAAGCAATACAATGGATACTGTAATCCCTTTGTCCATTGGACACAGGAATGCACTTTTACAGTACAGGAGAGGTCACAGGTTGATTTGAAAAGGTAGGCGATATCTTTCCCAACTGCTCTTGTGGGTGGTCTCCTCTGGATTCCCGCCGCATACATAATATACAGTAAATACAGTTTATATCTATATTCTGCTTCTGCACATAACTATCCGCAGGAACTTGCGATCTTCCGCAGACCAACACCGGAATGTTACCCTTAAAATACTCTACAGCTGGATACCAAATACCACCTTATAACCTTAGTCTGTCCCCTCCTATCCTGTAAAGGTGAATCCCTTTGTTCTGCAACTATTTAAACAGCTATAACTTTCTGATGTGGTGCAAGGAGACTATGTGTACATTGTGCACTATTTGGATTAAATATGTAATGTGTTTTGATGGCTCTCCACGCGTACACAAATTCTGCCGTAAATACCCACACCACGCGCCGATGCGCAGGACCGCTGGAGCGACCATACGCAAATTGCGGATATGTGCACGCACGGCAGAACAAGTGCACGCGCAGAGGGCATGTGTGTGCAGTTTGTACGTGATGTGTGTTCTGCAATATTTTTCGACTTTGACAGGTGCAAAGCTCGACAGATGTAAGATCGGTAGGGTAAAGAGGACAACATTATAATGGTCGACATATTTTTGGGTGGTTTTAAAGCCAATTCTTGTATATTCCAGTTATGTGACCACCATCAGTACAAACGTGTATGGTAACCACGCTTCGCTCCCCACAGGTTCCCAATGGATGGCCACCACGTGGATAGTAAATCAAGCAAATGTTGGGGAAACGTCAACCCCCCCCTCCCCCCCCCCCCAAAAAAAAAAAAAAAAAAAAAAACGAGTTTTATGGTAAGAACTTACCTTTGTTAAAACTCTTTCTGCGAGGTACACTGGGCTCCACAAGGAATAGACATAGGGGTGTAGAGTAGGATCTTGATCCGAGGCACCAACAGGCTGAAAAGTTTTGACTGTTCCCAGAATGCATAGCGCCACCTCCTCTATAACCCCGCCTCCCTGCACAGGAGCTCAGTTTTCAGTTAACCAGCCCAATGCAGTAGCAGGAAAAGAGACGACAACGGTTAGTAGCCACATTCACCACACTCTCACGACAGGAGAAGTGTCAGCGGCTAATGCCATACCAACCCAAAGAAGCTAAGTGCGTCAGGGTGGGCGCCTTGTGGCGCCCAGTGTACCTCGCAGAAAGAGTTTTAACAAAGGTAAGTTCTTACCATAAAACTCATTTTCTGCTGCGGGGTACACTGGGCTCCACAAGGAATAGACATAGGGGATGTCCTAAAGCAGTTCATTATGGGAGGGGACGCACTGTAGCGGGCACAAGAACCCGGCGTCCAAAGGAAGCATCCTGGGAAGCGGCAGTATCGAAGGCATAGAACCTTATGAACGTGTTCACAGAGGACCACGTAGCCGCCTTGCACAATTGTTCAAGGGTCGCACCACGGCGGGCTGCCCAAGACGGTCCAACAGACCGAGTAGAATGGGCCATAATGTGAGCAGGAGCTGACAGACCAGCCCTCACATAAGCATGTGCAATCACCATTCTAATCCATCTGGCCAAAGTTTGCTTGTGAGCAGGCCAGCTCCGTTTGTGAAATCCAAACAGCACAAAGAGAATATCAGATTTCCTAATAGAAGCAGTTCTCTTCACATAGATACGGAGAGCCCGTACCACATCCAAAGACTGCTCTTTGGGAGACAGATCAGGAGAAACAAGTGCCGGAACCACAATCTCCTGGTTAAGGTGGAACGAAGAAACCACCTTAGGTAAATATCCGGGACGAGTCCTAAGAACCGCCCGGTCATGGTGAAATATCAGATATGGGGAACTACAGGACAAGGCACCCAAATCCAACACTCTTCTAGCTGAAGCAATAGCCAGCAGAAACACCACCTTAAGGGAAAGCCACTTAAGGTCAGCTGAACCAAGAGGTTCAAACGGAGACTCTTGTAACGCCTCCAAAACCACTGACAAGTCCCAAGGAGCCACAGGCGGGACATAGGGAGGTTGGATACGCAACACGCCCTGAGTAAAGGTATGCACATCAGGTAAGGTCGCAATTTTTCTCTGAAACCACACCGACAAGGCAGATATTTGAACCTTGAGGGAGGCCAGACGCAGGCCTAAGATCAGGCCCTGCTGAAGAAAAGCCAACAACTTGGCTATACTAAACTTGGAAGCGTCATAATCGTTAGATGCGCACCAAACAAAGTAAGCATGCCAGACCCTATAGTAAATCCAAGCCGAAGCCGGTTTCCGGGCCCACAACATAGTTTGAATGACCGCCTCAGAAAACCCTTTAGCCCTTAAGACGGAAGCTTCAAGAGCCACGCCGTCAAAGACAGCCGGGCTAGGTCCTGGTAGACGCAGGGGCCCTGAACGAGGAGGTCTGGGCATTGTGAAAGTAGAATTGTACGCTCTGACGATAGGCCTTGCAGGTCTGAGAACCAGTGCCGTCTGGGCCACGCTGGAGCTATGAGAAGCAGAACTCCTTTTTCTTGCTTGAACTTCCGAATTGCCCTGGGCAGGAGTGACACCGGAGGGAACACGTACGGCAGCCGAAACCTCCACGGTACCGCCAGCGCATCCACGAATGCTGCTTGAGGATCCCTTGTCCTTGCTCCGAAGACCGGAACCTTGTGATTGTGTCGAGACGCCATCAGATCTACGTCTGGAAGGCCCCACTTTTCCACTAGGAGTTGAAACACTTCTGGATGGAGGCCCCACTTGCCAGCATGTACGTCCTGGCGACTGAGAAAGTCCGCTTCCCAGATCAGGTGAGGCAGGCCGTCCCACTTGGCTAGAATTAGCCTCTGGAGGGGGCGAGAATGGAATTGAGTATACTCCACCATGTCGAATGCTGATACCATGAGGCCCAGCACCTGCATTGCCAAATGTATCGACACTTGCGGACGAGAAAGGAAGCAACGAATCCTGTCCTGAAGTTTCAGGACTTTCTCCTGAGACAAGAACAACCTCTGGTTGTGAGTGTCCAACAGCGCTTCCAGATGCACCATGCTCTGAGCAGGGACCAGGGAGGATTTCTTCCAGTTGATGAGCCACCCGTGGGCTTGTAGAAAGCGGACCATCATATCCAGATGACGTAGGAGAAGTTCTGGGGAATTTACCAGGATTAACAAGTCGTCCAGATACGGCAGTATCCTGACTCTTTGACGGCGGAGTACCACCGTCATCACCGCCATGACCTTGGTGAAGACTCGCGGAGCCGTAGTTAAACCAAAAGATAACGCCCAAAACTAGTAATGGAGGTTGCCAATCGCAAACCTCAGGTATTGATGATGTGACGCTGCTATAGGAATATGCAGGTAAGCATCCTGTATATCCAGGGAGACCATGTAGTCCCCAGGTTCCAAGGCCAGAACTATAGAACGAAGGGTTTCCATACGGAACTTGGAAACCTTCACAAACCTGTTCAATGCCTTGAGGTTGAGAATGGGGCGGGAGGACCCATTCGGTTTTGGGACTAGAAACAGCGAAGAATAGTACCCCCGACCTCTCTGCGCTAGAGGCACCTGTACTACGACTCCTGTATCAAGGAGGGTCTGTACCACTGAATGTAGAGTGTTTGCCTTTGTATGGTCCAACGGGACATCTGTCCGGCAAAATCGATGAGGGGGTCGATTTTTGAAGGCTATGGTGTAACCTCGAGTGACGACTTCCCGTACCCAGGCATCTGAAGTGGTCTTCAACCATTCTTGGGTATACCCTAGAAGCCGGCCCCCCACCCTGGGATCCCCCAGTGGGATGCCCGCCCCGTCATGCGGCAGGCCTATCGGTCTTGGAAGCTGGCTGAAGGGCCGCCCAGGCTCTTTTGGGCTTTGGCTTACCAGGTTTGGAAGTGCGGGTCTGCTTGTTGTACGCCTGACCTTTTGCTTTACCTGATGGATGAAAGGGGCGAAAGGAAGTACCTTTAGCCTTCAACACAGAAGGAGTGGTACTTGGAGACAGGCAGTTTTGGCAGTAGCCAAGTCAGCCACTATCTTATTTAAGTCCTCCCCAAACAGAATATCTCCCTTGAAAGGGAGTACCTCCAGTGTTTTTCTAGAGTCCAGATCCACAGACCAGGATCTCAGCCACAATATCCGGCGACCCAGGACTGACGTAGTAGAGGCCTTGGCTGCTAGGATACCGGCATCAGAAGCCGCCTCTTTAATATAGTGAAAAACTGTGACAATATATGACAAGCATTGTCTAGCATGGTCAGAAGAGATTTCAGCTTCTAACTCCAAGGCCCATGCTTCAATAGCCTCTGCAGCCCATTTTGCTGCAATAGTGGGCCTTTGTGCAGCACCCGTGAGGGTGTAAATTGCTTTCAAACAACCCTCCACACGTTTATCCGTAGGCTCTTTTAGAGACGTGATGGTAGTGACAGGTAGACCTGAGGAAACCACCATCCTTGCCACATGTGAGTCTACTGGAGGAGGCGTTTCCCAATTCATAGACAGCTCTGGTGCGAGGGGATAGCGAGCCAGCATCTTCTTTTGAGGCACAAACTTCTTACCCGGGTTTTCCCAGGGTTCCTGACGTATATCCACTAGGTGGTCAGAGTGAGGTAAAACCTGTTTAACCACCTTCTGACGCTTAAACCTATCTGGTTTCTAAGGAGGGACGGATGGCTCGGGATCATCCGTAATCTGTAAAATCAACTTAACAGCCTCCAAAAGATCAGGAACATCCACATGTGAACTACCCTCCTCATCAGCAGTATCTGTGTCAGAATCTGTGTGTCACGATCCGGGTACTGAGACACCATTTTCCCTTCTGGATGCACGTCCTCCATGGGCCTCTGCTGCCGCTCCTGTCTCGCTGACCGCCGCGCGCTGCTGGGCGCATGTGATTCTGCTACTGCGGCCTTCATCGCCATTGTTACACTTTTCCTATAGTAGTTTATTCCCCTTCTGTGTGTGTTCATGGGCGCAGCCATGTTGGACTTCAGTCACATGACATTGTTTCTCCTATCTGCGGTGCTGACAAGTGCTGGAGCCTAATTGCCCACCAATCCCTGCTAACCTGTGGGTTTAAATAGCCTGTCCCAGCACTGAAGGATGTCAGTGCTTCAATTGTCATCAGTGATTCCAGCCGGCAAGCTTCACTACAGACTTTCCCCTGCAATTCCATTCTGCAGTTCAGCCTGACTCCCTGGTGATTACACTCTGCAGTGTAACCCGATTCTCCAGAGATTAACCCTTTACCAGTCTACTCTGATTCCTGTGTTTGAACTCTGGCTTTTCAGTAGCCATCCTTCATTTCTCAATTACCAGCGCACTCCAGCTTCATTCCTCATTTACCTACGAACCCCAGCCTCATTTCTCATCCTCCAGCGAACCCTAGCTTCCTTTATTGTTTACAGAACTTTCCTCCATATTCCAGGTTACTGGTCTTAACCAGTTGTGCACCTAATTATTACTTGTGACCTTCTATTATTCTTTTGCACGTTATTTGACTTTTTATTTAATAAAAGCACTTAAGGCATTTCCAGTTGTCGTGGTCA
Source organism: Pseudophryne corroboree (assembly GCF_028390025.1). NCBI lineage: Eukaryota > Metazoa > Chordata > Amphibia > Anura > Myobatrachidae > Pseudophryne > Pseudophryne corroboree. The sequence continues at coordinate 286,177,650 of NC_086454.1, read as the reverse complement.
CGCCCTCGGGCATTCATTGCTACTGTCATTACGCATGTCCAGGAGTCCCATAGCTCCTCCTAAATTCAAGTACCCATCAGCCCCTACAACTGAGGCTCCCATTCACGGTCACCAGCCCTCAGTTGTGACACTGTGGGGTCAGCGTAAGTGCCGTCTTCATCAGACGAGGTGTCAGTGACAGCAGTGGATTGTGAGGAGATAAGAGCTCGCTTAGAGGACCCCTTGGGCTTGGGCGAGCGAGGGTCAGACTTTTTAGTAGTCAGGGACTGGTTCAACTTCAATTGAGCAGATAAGTCATCTGCCCACGGTTAGCTGCGGGGACCACAAACGGTTGTACCGGCATAGGGGGTCCCATAGGGGGTGTTAGTTTATTAACTAGCGTATGTAGAAGTGTGGAAAAAGCGGCCCACGGTGGGTCATTAAGTACCTCCGTTGCCACAGTCCCACTGGTGGGCAAGGAGCCTCCAGAACCAGAGCCCACAGCTGCTATATTCTCCTCATAGGGATCTGTGGCTTCAGCAACACCGGCAGTGTGTTCAGCCCCAGAACCGTTACCCTCAGAAGCAGACATGATGTAACTTGCAGTATCAGGTAACACAGTACAATTGGCAGCAGCACAATACCTCTTACCCAAACCCCTGCGCAGTGTAGTCAGCACTAGCAGAGATAAAGGAGAGATATGGTGACTAAAATCACAGAGAAAAATACGTATTAAAGTATATCTTTGTGAAAATCCTATATAAATATAAAACCTGACGCACCAAGCCCCCTCAGGTTATAGAATATAGGGATAGCAAATTGAGTGAGAGACACGAAATGGACACCACTCAGCTAGCTTATGCACACACAGATAGTCACAGTTTGTACAATGCAGAGGTTATTACTAACAATAATACTGCACTGGACTAGCTTTTATATATATATATATATATATATATATATATATATATATATACATATATATATATATATATATATATATATATATATATATATAGCTATGTAGTCAATGGATATAACACTGCACAGTAAGAACTGGATGTATGTCACAGGGTAATTGTACTAGAAAACCCTGACTAAATGCATTCTTTCTTAACTGACACTGTCTAAAAATGCAGGTAGAATACTTAAGTGTCATGTAAAGTCACAGCACTGACGACCAGGCGGCTTTACACAGGAGGATTTGCCCAAGCAGTCCCATGAACAGTGAAGCTGAGAGAAATGGCGCCCAGACACTGACAGGGAGTGAGGGAGAGACAGATATGCAGCTCCAGGGCAGGAACATTTGCGGGAAATGGCGCCCTGGGGCTGGGGGAGGGACTTCAGGTCTAAGCCTTATCCCCCTGCTGACAAAACCACCGGGTACTGTGGGCTACTATTAAAATAGTTTAGAGAGAAAACCTGACCTGCACCCATGCCCTGGTGATCTAGTGGGATCGCCTGTACTGCCACAGTGTCCACCGCAAGCGCGCGCGGCCCGCCTCCCACTGACCGCACCGGAACGCAATAAAGTACGGGTCCCGCAAGCAGGACCCACTCACCACCTCCCGAAGCGCGGCCACGCGATTCCCGAGAGCCCCCATCACGTGTGCCTGACCATGAAGAAAACCGGATCCTCCTGCTGTAGTTACCTGGCAACCAGGGCTCAGGAGTATACAGCGCCGCTGGGGAGAGCTGGAGCTGCAGCAGTGAATGTCTCTGACATTTACACACCGCTGCTGCCCTTGTAGTCTTCACTTTTTCTTCAAAAAAGCTCTTCTTAGGGCTGCCTGGAGCAGCCCCTCTGTTATGTGCCTGCTATCTGCGGCACCAACTACAAAACTGAGCTCCTGTGCAGGGAGGCGGGGTTATAGAGGAGGTGGCGCTATGCATTCTGGGAACAGTCAAAGCTTTTCAGCCTGTTGGTGCCTCGGATCAAGATCCTACTCTACACCCCTATGTCTATTCCTTGTGGAGCCCAGTGTACCCCTCAGCAGAAATATGAGTCAACCATCTATGGGTCGATTATTGTCATGTCGACTTTTTGTACCTGTCTACCTTAAGCACTGTCGACCATATGGTGTCGATCTATTGACTGTCGACCAATACACTGTTGATCTATGATCCAGATTGTCACAGAGAAGTGGAAAGCAATTTAGCTTTTAGTCCATTTTTAGAGGCTGGGACCAAAATACTGTACATCACTTACCTGGAGAATTAGTTATAGATGCATGGAAACAGCTGAAATTAATCAGGGCATACGAACACAGGAAGAAATTAGAGATGATGGGAGCAATGGTGTTCAATTCACCTATAGGGGACAGAAGCACTATATACCAATGCATCCTTATTTTGCACACAAAAGAAATTCATACTAAAGCTTGTCTGTCCATTAACACTCTCTGATTACACACTATTGAAAAGCAAACAAAAAAGGTACGTATTAATTTTGGTATTTGCATCAGGATTCTATTTTAAATAATCTAATCTCTATGGGGATGCGTTCAACATCCCAGCAGCCGGGATGCTGGCGGTCATGTGACCACTGCTGGAATTTAGACACCACTCAGGAGACCGGCACCAAAACACCGGAAACTGACATCCCAAAGGCAAGTATCGGGGGCCGGGTTAGTGCCTGGGAGGGGGAAGGGGGAGGTTAGGGTTAGGCACTAGGGGAGTGGTTAGCCATAGCCGCAACACCCCAAGGGTTAGCTATAGCCGCAACCCCCGGAGTGGTTAACCGGTTAACCATAGTCACCACCCCAGGAGGGTTAGGGTAGGGGAGGGTTGAAATACTTACCCTTTCCGCAGGCAGTATCTTCATTGTATCTTCACACGCTCTTTGTCCTAAAACAGTCATCCAGTTTGCAAATGGTTACTGGCTCTGTGGTCAATAATTAGGATCCAATTGACGATGGTCCTGGATAGCAGCGGTTTCCAATGCGTGATGAATGGTATCTATAGTCCACAGTTGGTAAACTGGAGTTGTAATTATAGAGCGCTGTCCAATAGTTGGCGGAGGAGCTTTATTGATAAAGCTGCGTTGAGCAGCGAAACGCGTCAAGAGACCTGTGCCAGACAAGTGGGCGACTTTGGAAGGAGCTCCTCCATTGGACAGCGCTCTATAATTACAACTCTAATATAAAGTCTCTTTGGGTGGGAAGGGATGATTGGATAATATTACCAGTAAGGCGGACATTGCAGCCCTGTGTAGAAGCACAGTGTGGTTCAAAGAATAACGGCGATGTGACCAGCTATATCTGCAGCTTGTGCAGTCACATCTGGCAATGGCAGTGAAGTGTCAGAGAGGGAACCAGTAGAAGGAGTTGTATGACTGTCAGGTGGATATAAAGTGCTCCCTCTAATGAAGCCAAGTGCCTCAGTAAAACACATTAGGTTATCCACTCCCTGTCTCACCTACAGTACCTTTCTTCTGGATCCTCATTTTAACATGGTAATCATCTCTACCTGCTGACTCAGACTCCATAATTTTCACCAGACCGATTGGATGATTAAACCCATTCATCTATATACACCTGACTGTTCTATTAATGGTCCCATCCCTGTCACTTTACTACCGATCCCAGATAGGACTATACAAGCTGTGGGTACAGGCGTTTCCATCTCGGAGTTATTCTTTGTACCACACTGTGCTTCTACACAGGACTGAAATCTCCTCCCCAGAGAAAGGGGTCATCACTGCTTGATAAATAGACCCCGGCTTATGTGTTGCTAGTGTTTATGGCCTTTCTCCTGTGCAAGTTACCGAGAAGCAAATTCTGCAGATAGCCTAGTAGTTTATAAAACAAAGATATCCATCGTCGCTATGCGGTATCTATATAACACAAGTGAATTTTAAATATAGTATCTCTAATGTTTGCAGAACCCTCTTTATAGACATTTCAATGTAGGTTCCCTTGTTATTCAAAATGGAGGAGCTGACATGAGGAATCACACTGAGATACTAACAAGGACAGAAAGTAAAAATGAAAATTGATGGACAAACCAATGAGGATAAATGCGGAGGCAATAAGGAAGGTGAGGAGGTATCCCCGAATCGGTTCATTGTTTTTTCCATAGCCTTTCCCGAAGAAACCAATCAGTGGGTAGAGATTGTCTTTACAGAGGCACTGTGGACAGGGAGACATAGGTTATAATGACAGACATAACAATCATAAACTGACCTTAATGCTGACTCAGAGACATTGATATTACTCTGTTTTAGATCTTCAGCTCTCAGGCTTCTGGATAAACTGAAGTGATCCACAGTGGTGGAAAACATATATTTTAGAGGCCTCCCAAGTGATCTTTGGTCCTATAAAGTAGGTTGCACATTGGGCTTGATTCAGGTCTGGCCATTAATCTGGAAATATGGAAAACACAGAGTACCAATGTCAAGTACACTGTGCATGCATAGGACCCATACTATCAGTGTGTGCAGTAGGGGTCCTGCGTCCTCACTTGCAAAGCGGCTGCAGGCGTCATGTGATTGACAGTCTTGCAGTCGTTTGGGGAGTATTGCCTCCATTTTGTTGGAGTGCCGAGGCCCAGGCCCGGCGACAGGGGGGGTCAAAGGGGACACCCGTCCCGGGCCCCGTCGTTGTGAGGGGCCCCAAGGTCCAGGCAGTGTAAATAATTATATATTGCTCCCGGCATCGCGGAAGCCGCTGGCCGCCCGCTGTTTGGTTGCGTTTTTTTTTTAAATTCAGCACACGCGCCCCCCCAGTCCTCCGGAGTCCTGTGTTCACTCTTCAGTGCCCCCAGCCCCCCCCCCCCCCAGGTCACCTGTCTTCCGTTCAGCCAATCCCCGGCTGTGCCGTGTGCTGTGCAGTGTACTGACGTTGCACCGCGCACCAGTCACACAGCAGGAAGCTCGTCCGGACCGCCCCTCCAGTGTCTCACCGCACGCGGCCTCCCTGTCTCTGCTGTGTAAGTGAGGAGCCGGACGGAGCGCCAAGCAGGAGCGGCCCGGGACACAGTACTGCAGCGGGACTTGGGGAGGCGAGCCTGGTCAATGAGCGCCGCGGAGTCGGCGGCTGTGTCACTGTCAGTGTCAGTGTGTTGCTGCTGCAGCCTGCTGGTAAGGCTTTTATCACTTCATGCATCATGTATAGGGCTTTAGGATTGGTTTGGGGCGGAATGCAGGCGGGCACATTCTGCACATTCTGCACGCATCTGCATTCTGCACATATGGATGCATCTGCATGCATGCATGTGCATGTCAGATGAGAGCAGAATGTCTGTGCTGTGGTAGTGGACGTAGATAGGATCCCGGCGGCCGGAATCCTGGCTGTCAGCATACCGACGCCGGGATCCCGGCCGCCAGAATGCCGGCAGGCGGCCCAGGCATATCGGTGTCGGCATGCTGGGGGCAAGAGGGGTTGGGCCGGGGGGGGGGGGCCCACAGAGATGTCAGTGTACCGGGCCCCAAGATTTCTGTTGCCGGCCCTGCCGAGGCCAGGGTCTCTGTCTACCAATGGAGACTTCCTGGCCTCAGCGACGGCGCTGCGGCGACCAGTCTGGGTAAACTGGGGGTGACTGTGGCAGATGATGGTCTTGCAGAGCGACACAATGCTGCTTCCTCAGGCATAGCAGGGGATCACACATGCATGCAGAAGGCATCTATTCATACTAGACACTTCCTGCTACATTACTATATGTGAACATCACTGCTGCTTCTACGTAATCAAGCCCTTTGTTATGTGGAGCAATATCAGAAGTGTTCACGTAATAAAATCGTTAGCTTAATCCATAGTCAGCAATGTCATACTGATATGAGATCATCATCTTTGGCTAACTTCCTATACAAAGTGTATACAGGACAATTGCATGGTATGTATGGCTGTACTTGTGTGGGTCACATGATACCCTTGGGCCTATGTTGTTCACCACGGTCCTAGTGGTTATGAGCCAATCTTCATATAAGGGGCATATCTGATTGCTGCTAATTATCTGCGATGATCAACTCAATTAGAGTGTTAAGCCCCAGTCTGGGTTAAAATGTACCCACTTGGATTTAATGTACAGAGAAACACATACAGTCTGCATTTTATGCATAGGGACATTGCTAAGTAATTGAATATCTCCAAGCGTGGAACACAGAGCTTTTCCCCTATGGTAAACCCTGCACCAAATTGTATATGCCAGGAGTGTCGGACTGGGGCATGAAGGGCACACCAGGGGACTGCAGTGTAGGGGCCCATGCTTAGGGGTGTAGTCAGCCTCTAGAGGGGGTGTGGCCAAACACAGAGGCTTGGCTAACCATTAGAGTGTATCATCTGGGCCCCTTATATAAATATATTCCATGCATGACAATTTACCAGATGAATGCACTGTAGAAAATACACCATAGTCCTGTACGTGTTGGGTATGGTTGACCGGCGGTCAGTCTACCGACGCCGGGATCCCAGCTGCCAGTTTGACGGCAGGGGGTGAGCGCAACGAAGCCTTTTGCGGGCTTGTTGGCTGTCTATGGGTGTCATGGACACCTATGAGTGAGAATAATCCTGGGCCCCCTGCCGGCATTTTGGTGGCTGGGATCCCGGCGTCGATATGTTGACCGCTGGGATGGTGACTACATCCCTCCTGTGCAGTATTATGTAACATATGTATAATGTATAATTCAAGTGCACAGTCTGGAACCTGACCCTAGAGGAGGGAGTGGGCTCTCAGTCCATGGGGTCCACCGGGGTTTTCCCCTGTACCTCTGTGTCCCAGTCCAACCCTGTTGGCCCATAGGTGTCTGCAAAAGGAACTTGCCAACACCATTAACAGTAATCACTTGACAAGGTTAATGTGTCAAACTGCTAATGTGGCTCAGATTGCTACACAACTGTACGAGGCTAAGATCAAATTTTTCACAGCATATATATTTGTAGTCACACTACACTTTGATATATATATATATATATATATATATATATATATTCATGTTCATACACATTCTCATTTCATGCTGTACCTGAAACACTTTGGGTGCAGAGACCAGACAGGCCAAAGCAGATGACAGTGTGGCACCAAAAATCCCAGCAGTGACAAGAGGAGCGAATCCTGATACCATACTCATTGCCTGCAGAAGACACAAATATTTATAGCTTCTTATTTTATGTGCACATATATGTATGGATTAGTCAAGATCCGGTATGTCCAGCTGTGCCTGGGGGCACCAGCGCACCATCCTTATGACATTCTTTATTACTACTAAATAATTAATCCACTATAAGCCATTATTCCTTGTTTTTATAGAAATGCTAAATAAATTACAAAAGTTACTTTATATTTTATTTTAACTAATAATAATCTTCTTTTTATTATTAAAATTACAAGATTTTTTGTCGCAAGAAGTTGTTTACTGTTCTCTCTACTTACCTTCACTATACGGTATAACTGATCGATAACACGTTTGAGAGTCATAATAAGGCGGTGGGGACAACGGCTTATCTGGGATTTTGCTTCTCCAGCCTCAGCCAGGCAAAACCCAATCCCAGAAAGTAGCTCCGTTTTCTTGCGAAAACGGAGTTAGGGCTGGGGAAAACACATAGGTTTCACTGAACCTATGTGTTTTCGGGAGAATTTTTTTTGGGGTGATCTAAAAGGATAGCCTGAAAAAAATTCAGAGAAACATCAGGAAAAAATCCTGAAAAACTACTGTTTCTTCGCAGCCGATTAGTATAATTTAACTTATCCCATAAAATGTTGTCCTTTCTGCCATTTACACAAACCAACAAAAATAGGTATCATTTGTGTATAATGTAAAGGGCAAAAAAATGGCCAGTGGGCAGTCCAGGTGCTTGAAGGTGCGGTTAAAGATAAATTGGGTCACCATGAATCTGCTTACAGCGGCACCATTGCACAGATTAATAAGGAGCTTAACGGTTCCACACCCTCCACAGCAGTGGCGTGCGGTGGGGTGAGGCGGGTGAGGCAGAGCTTTTCATGTCATATTAATGTATAAGCCAGAGTTCTGACTACAGTATATAAACTATATGAAAAATACAAAGAATATAGTAGAAATATCTACTATGTGTTATTCTAATAATTTTTCTAATCAGAACTATGGAGCAAAAAGTCTATGGCAGGTGAGGCAGTGCTTCACCTACTTACCTTTTCCGCACATCTCTAATCAAAACTCACCAAATTTCTAGCAGTATATCCTGCTTCACATGTGTATAATGCCCAGATGTACCCTTTGTCTCTTATATTGTGTGTAAATCTGGCTCTGGTACAAGCCAGTGCCTCCTGAGCCATTTACCTCACCGCATGTCCCTGCTCCTGTTATGCACACCAGTGCCTGCAGGAAAGTACTGGTGTCTGAACTGTTATGCAAAACAAATGGACTCACAGACAGACTAGGGAATATGACATAACGTACACAGAAGGTGGTAGGGTAACAAAATACACACAAAGTGAACAGAGAAGCCCAGAGGCTAAGGAACTGGGTATCTCCCTTGTATTAGAACTGCTCAGATGTGAAAAGCAAGATGTTGTGTTTTAATACATAGAGAACCCGAAATGCTGTTGCTAAGGGCAACAGCAAAACCCTAAAGGGTTACCAACGGCTGTGGCAGTAAACTCCTTGGTCAGAGATGGAATGATAGACACAAGGAGAATCTCCACAATCCTAATTCTCACTTGCAGTGCACAGGTTCAGCTTTCTGCCACTAAACTGACCCCTGACACCTAGCACAGTGAGACAGGATTAGACAGGCAAGTCTTAGAATACAGCCGCAAACTTGCTAAGTTCACAGAGTAGTAACAGAACCCCAGCAAGCTAAACGACTGACTCCAGTCTTACTGCTAGGTCTGGATTGGCTGAGTGTAATACCAAATCCCCAGGCCTATTTGCAGTAAGCAACAAACAAATACAAAGCTACACAGTACTGGCTAACTTTCAGAAACTGACTAACCAACAAAGATTCAGCAGCATCTGCTTACCCTGAAAAGAGGCCTTATAAAGCAGGTGCTGTCCACGCCCCACTCAGACCTCACAGACTGTGAGCACAAAAACCAGCACCGGATCCCCTGCCATGCACAGAGCCTATAACCACTGCACAGCAAAAGACCCGAACCGGAGTATCAGCTGCGCTCAGGTTACTCCGCTAGCACTTGTCTCCCGGTTGCCATGACGACGTGGCAGCACAGGGCAGGAGACCCTAACAGTACCCCCCCTCTGACGAGGGGTCAAAGAACCCCTACCACCGGGTTTATCGGGGAACTGCGAGAAGAAAGAGCGTATCAGTCTGGGGGCATGAAGATCACAACTGCGCACCCACGACCGCTCCTCCGGGCCATACCCCTTCCAGTGCACCAAAAATGACAGCCGACCCCGAACCACCTTGGAGTCAAGAATCCTTTCAACAACAAACTCCCTCTGGCCACGTATCAGAAGAGGGGAAGGTCTTCCACTGGAAGAAGGATTACTAATCGCCCGTTTTAAAAGGGAACAATGAAATGTCTTATTGATACCCAAAGAACGGGGCAGATCTAACTGAAATGCCACCGGATTGATAACCCTGGTGATCTTATAAGGGCCGATGAACCGGGGGCCTAACTTATGAGATGGCTGTCTCAACTTCAAATTCTTGGTAGACAACCAGACGAAGTCTCCTAATTTGAAGCTGCAGGGTCTTTTCCGCTTATCAAAAACCCTTTTGGTCACTAATGACACAGACACAAGGGCTTTCTTCACTTTCCGCCAAATACCTCTAAGGACCGAAACCACAGAGGAACCACCAGGCGTGGAGTCCAGGGGGTCAAAAGAATTGGCCTTAGGATGATGCCCATACACACAAAGGAAGGGAGAGATCCCTGTAGCAGAGTGAGCCGCGTTGTTATAGGCAAACTCCGCCATGGACAGATGAGCAACCCAGTCAGTCTGACACTTGGAGACATAACACCTGAGGAACTGCTCCAAGGACTGGTTCACCCTTTCAGTCTGCCCATTAGACTGCGGATGGTAGCCCGACGACAAGCTGACAGAAATCTGGAGATCGGAACAAAATGCCCTCCAGAATTTGGCCACAAACTGGGATCCGCGGTCAGAGACCACATCAAGTGGCAACCCGTGGAGACGCACAACATGCAGCATAAATAATTCAGACAGGCGTCTGGCCGATGGCAGCCCAACCAGTGGAACGAAGTGCGCCATCTTCGAAAACCTGTCAACGACAACCCAGATGGCTGTCATCCCCGAGGATTTGGGCAAGTCCACCACAAAATCCATTGAAATGTGGGTCCATGGCTTAGATGGGATAGAGAGTGGATGTAATGGGCCAACAGGAACCCCTCTAGGAGTCTTATTTCGGGCACAGATGTCACATGCCCGAACCCACTGATCCACATCCTTAGCCACCGAGGGCCACCACACCGCCCTAGATAGCAACTCCCGAGTTCTGGCAATACCCGGGTGACCTGCCGACTTCTTGGCATGGAATTCCAGGAACACTCGCTGTCTTAACCTAGGAGGCACAAACAAAAGACCTACCGGAAGGTCTGGAGGAGCCTGCTCCTGTGCTCTAAGGACTAATGATAAGAGGTCCTGGGTAATGCCCACTTTAATACATGATGGGGAAACAATGGGCAACGGCTCCTCGGTGGTCTCCTGGATTGGAGCAAAACTCCGCGAGAGCGCATCAGCCTTGATGTTTTTTGACCCAGGGCGATATGTTATCAAAAAATTAAAGCGAGCAAAAAACAAAGCCCATCGTGCCTGCCTGGCATTAAGACGCTTCGCTGACTCTAAATATGCCAGATTCTTATGGTCAGTGAGAATTGAGACCACAAACTTAGCCCCCTCAAGCCAGTGTCTCCACTCCTCGAGTGCATCCTTAATAGCCAACAATTCCCGGTTACCCACGTCATAATTCATCTCGGCAGGCGAAAATTTACGGGAAAAGTAAGCACAGGGATGAAGGCGATTATCAGACACTCCCATCTGAGAAAGCACTGCCCCAATACCCATCTCAGAGGCATCCACCTCCACCACAAAAGGACGCTCTGGATCTGGGTGTCGCAGCACCTTGGCCGAAACAAATGCCCTTTTGAGATGGGCAAAAGCCGCTTTAGCCTCACAAGACCAGTGAGCAACATCCGCCCCTTTCTTAGTGAGTGCCACCAAGGGCGCCACTATAGACGAAAATCCAGCGATAAATCGTCTATAAAAATTCGCAAAGCCCAGGAAACGCTGAAGCGCCTTCAAACTAGTGGGCTGCACCCAATCCAGGACTGCCTGTACCTTGGAACCCTCCATTTTGAAACCTTCTGGGGAGATAATATATCCTAGAAATGCGATTTGCTGAACTTCAAATTCGCACTTCTCCAGCTTCGCCCCAAGCCGGTGGTCTCTGAGTTTCTGGAGGACTAAGCGTACATGCTTCCGATGTTCCTCCAGGGAATGGGAGAAGATTAGGATGTCATCTAAGTATACAACTAAGAATCTATCCAAATATTCCCTGAGCACATCATTCATGAAATCCTGGAAGACTGCCGGGGCATTACAGAGCCCAAAAGGCATCACCAAATATTCATAATGCCCCGAGTGGGTATTAAAGGCAGTCTTCCATTCATCCCCCTCTCTTATTCGGATTAGATTGTACGCACCGCGTAGGTCAATCTTAGAAAAAATGGTGGCAGTACGAAGCTGGTCAAACAAGACCGAAATGAGAGGCAGTGGGTATGAGTTTTTAATCGTGATACGGTTCAATTCCCTGAAGTCGATGCAGGGTCGCAACGAACCGTCCGTTTTACCCACGAAGAAGAACCCCGACCCAACTGGAGACTGTGAAGGTCTGATAAATCCCTTAGCCAAGTTCTCCTGAATGTACTCTGCCATAGCCTCAGTCTCAGGACGTGACAGGGAGTACAACCTGCTCTTGGGAAGCTTAGCATTTGGCAACAAATCAATGGCACAGTCATAGGAGCGATGGGGAGGTAGTACCTCTGCAACTTTTTTGGAGAACACGTCCGCAAAATCTGCATAACACCCTGGCAATCCTGGCAAACTTAGCTGCGAGAACCTGACTGGAAGGCTCAAGCAACTCCTGAAACAATCAGTACCCCAACTAAGAATCTCCCCAGAGACCCAGTCAAATTGAGGATTGTGGGCCCTTAACCAGGGTAACCCCAACACCAATGGGGCAAAAGTACAGACAGTCACATAAAAGGACAATTTTTCAGAGTGTGTGGCTCCAATAAACAAAGAAATCTGGCTAGTGCAAGAGGTAATTTTACCTTGGGATAATGGTTCCCCGTTTAACCCACAAATCTCAATTTCCGATGCCAAGGGTACTAAGGGAACAGAGTGTTTCAGGGCGAATTGGCGGTCCATAAAAACCCCGTCGGCCCCACTGTCCACAAAGGCCTCAGTCTTGACAGTTTGACCGAGGATCTTCAAGGTCACCGGAATGATAAAAGTCTTCTTGGGAAATTCTGACTTCTGGCCTGACAGGATATTTCCCATCACCCTCAGGCCCTGAAGTTTTCCGGCTTTTCTGGGCATGATACTACCACATGACCTTTATTCCCACAGTACAAACACAACCCCTGCTGTCTCCTCCGCGTCTTCTCACGCGAGGAGAGGCGGGTAGCCCCAATCTGCATAGGCTCCTCGGAAAATTCCTCAGAGTCTGAGGTTCCCTTGGGAAGGAAGGAAATCTCAGTCTCCCTTTCAAGCCTACGCTCTCTCAGCCGTCTATCCACCCGGATGGATAACTGCATGAGCTGATCCAAGCTATCAGGCAAGGGATATTGTACCAGTTGGTCCTTTATCTGGTTAGAGAGACCTCTTCGGTACTGGTGTCTCAGGGCTGGGTCATTCCACTGGGTATCATGGGCCAACCTCCGAAACTCCGTACAGTAAACCTCAACTGGCCTTCGCCCTTGCTTAAGGATCGAAATCTGAGCCTCGGCTGAGGCCGTCTTGTCAGGGTCATCATACAACATGCCCAGTGCCGTAAAAAAAGCATCAACACTTTTAAGTGACGGACAGTCAGGCTGCAACCCATATGCCCAGACCTGTGGGTCTCCTTGTAGCAAGGAAATCACTATGCCCACCCGCTGAATCTCCGACCCAGAAGACTGAGGCCTAAGCCGGAAGTATAGCTTGCAGCTCTCCTTGAAACAAAAGAACTGCGAGCGATCTCCAGAAAAACGATCCGGGAGATTTACTTTCGGCTCCTTAACCCCTGCAGGTGCTGCTGCTGCGGGAGCTCCGCCAGCAGCCTGGGAGGTGTGCATTTTAATGGACAAATCATTAAATTTTCGAGTCAGGACCTGCACCTGATCAACCACCTGTTGCAACATATTTTGTGGGGTATGCTCCATATTCCCACAAAATTTCAACAGGAGTATTTGGCTGCTGAATATGTTATGCACACCAGTGCCTGCAGGAAAGTACTGGTGTCTGAACTGTTATGCAAAACAAATGGACTCACAGACAGACTAGGGAATATGACATAACGTACACAGAAGGTGGTAGGGTAACAAAATACACACAAAGTGAACAGAGAAGCCCAGAGGCTAAGGAACTGGGTATCTCCCTTGTATTAGAACTGCTCTGATGTGAAAAGCAAGATGTTGTGTTTTAATACATAGAGAACCCGAAATGCTGTTGCTAAGGGCAACAGCAAAACCCTAAAGGGTTACCAACGGGTGTGGCAGTAAACTCCTTGGTCAGAGATGGAATGATAGACACAAGGAGAATCTCCACAATCCTAATTCTCACTTGCAGTGCACAGGTTCAGCTTTCTGCCACTAAACTGACCCCTGACACCTAGCACAGTGAGACAGGATTAGACAGGCAAGTCTTAGAATACAGCCGCAAACTTGCTAAGTTCACAGAGTAGTAACAGAACCCCAGCAAGCTAAACGACTGACTCCAGTCTTACTGCTAGGTCTGGATTGGCTGAGTGTAATACCAAATCCCCAGGCCTATTTGCAGTAAGCAACAAACAAATACAAAGCTACACAGTACTAGCTAACTTTCAGAAACTGACTAACCAACAAAGATTCAGCAGCATCTGCTTACCCTGAAAAGAGGCCTTATAAAGCAGGTGCTGTCCACGCCCCACTCAGACCTCACAGACTGTGAGCACAAAAACCAGCACCGGATCCCCTGCCATGCACAGAGCCTATAACCACTGCACAGCAAAAGACCCGAACCGGAGTATCAGCTGCGCTCAGGTTACTCCGCTAGCACTTGTCTCCCGGTTGCCATGACGACGTGGCAGCACAGGGCAGGAGACCCTAACAGCTCCACAGTGCTCCCACTTGGATCTTCCATCAGGATCTCCCGAAGGGGAAGATTAAAAGTCATGCCTATCTCTTCTAAAGTTGTAGGCCTCCTCCAACCCCACACCTCTACCCTAAAAACAACCCGGTATGCTACAATGGCAGGTGCAGATGTGTATTCCAACCAGGGTCAGATTGGCCCACAGGGATACAGGAGAAACCCCAAAGTGGGCCCCACTGCCTGAGGGCCCACCACCTTCTCTGGGAATCAGGTTCCAGACTGTGCACTTATATTATACATGATACTTATATAATATTATACTGCACAGGACTATGGTGTATTTTCTAGCCTCTGTTAAGGCTAACCACACCTCCTCTGGAGGCTGGTCACCCACCAAAGGACTCTATCACTACACTGCACTGCCCTTCATACCCCAGTCCTACACTGATTCCACCCACACACCAAAGTGAGTGCAAAATATTAGCAACAATTCTCAGCAAACAGGGCAAAAGACCCAATTGTCTCTGGACAGTCCCCGGAAACTGAGGCCTTCCCACCTAAAGTGGGACAGTTTTGAGGTATGTAATACTAGGCTATATTCCAAGTGACTGTATTGTATTAGAAATAGCACATCTCAATAATACTGTCAGGAGGCTCTGGGAAGGCTTAAAGGTTTTATGGGGAAGGGAGAAGAGGCGATGGCCTCAATGATTAATGCAAGCCAACTGAATAGCCCCATCGTTGAAATTAGGCAAAGTCCTTTTCATATTGATTTACGTTGCATATTAGGTTTAGTGGCCTGATAAGAGACCCAGATCTGTACATGTGCATATTTTATTATTGAAATAGACAGCAAAAGGTATACACCTGGTAATAATTGCTCAATCCGTATTTACAGTTCTGTTTAAGGGCACAGTCAGTAAAGTTCCACCCATACCCACACGCCAATCCAACACAGTTTGTGCCTCCATCAATAAAGGTGTCATTCAAACTTCCAGAGGCATCCCGAACCACACAAGAGCCTGCAGGGACAAAAAAAAGGAATGTCATAGTACTCTGGCCACAAGGGGGCACTGTTCTATTGCAGTCTATGCTCTCACTCGTAGGGGCATATTTATCATAATCATTTTGTGGATAATCCCCAGAAAACAGCTGATACATCTACCAGTGGCATAGCTACCCCAACTAAATATCAGCACTTATGCCATTCAGCAGTGCCGTACACTTTCTCTTTTTCACTGACAGTTACTGTACCGCCCGTTGTTGCAGTTTCTGTTTGGCACCAGGATCCAGAGCTCTCAGTAGCTTCACAGACATGATGAAAAGTGGGTGCGGGCAACACAGAGCAGGATGTATGGATGATGGGGGGGAGTAGCACAGAACAGCACATACAGCTGATGGGGAGTGGGATAGCACAGAACAGGACATATGGATGATGGGGGACGGGGTGGGAAGTAGCACAGAACAGGACATATACAGTAGATGATGGGAGAGAAGGTGGGGGAGTAGCACAGAAAAGGACATCTAGATAACTGGGGGGTGGAGCAGCACAGAACAGTACATACAGTTGATGGGGATGGGATTAGCACAGGACAGAACATACAGATTATATGGTGGGAGATGGGATTTAGCCACAGGAGCCATCTGTTCAGATACATAGGGGTTTGAGGAGACTAAACAGCAGGATCTGGCCATTTCCGATTGATTACAGGTCAGATGATAATAACATCTGGGCCCCAGTGGAGAGCTCCTCAGGGGATGTGAGTGAGATTATTTGTGCTGCAGCATGTTCTGCTATTTTGAAATCATTGGGTATAAAATATACGTTATGGTAAGAACTTACCGCTGATAATGGTATTTCTCCTTTGTCCACAGGATCCACAGGATAACATTGGGATATGATGATGCGACAGCGGATTTTCACCAAACGGTCAAAGCTTTTCGGCCTCCCAGCAAGCAACATATATCCCCACCTCCTGGCTTAGGCAAATCAGGTTTTTTTCCAAAGCTCAAGGCAGGAGCATCATAGTGAGCCTTAATCAGACGAGAAGAACACACTTGCACACCCTTCCGTACGAGAAGGAAAATGTTAGTGAGTAAAAGGATCCTCAAATCAGGTGCGTCAGGGTGGGTTCCTGTGGACTTAGGAGAAATACCGTTATCAACGATAAGTTCTTACCATAACGTAGGGTCCACAGGTTATCCACAGGATAACATTGGGATGTCCCAAAGCAATTTAGTGGTGGGGACGCTCCTGATTGGACAGGAGAATCCTTTGCCCGAATTCAGCATCCTGAGAGGCAAAGGTATCCATGGCATAATGTCTAATGAATCTGTTAATGGAAGACCATGTGGCTGCCTTACATATCTGTTCTGCTGAAGCACCACGTTGTGCTGCCCATGATGTACCTTACTTACGAGTAGAGTGAGCAGAGACATTAGCCGGAACAGGGAGACCAACTTGAGAATATGCTTCTGAAATCGTCATCCGAAGCCACCTCGCCAGTGTCTGCTTATCAGCAGACCATCCTCTCTTGGGAAATCCGTAGAGAATAAAGAGAGAATCTGTCTTTCTGATAGCACCGGTACGATCTACGTTGATCCTTACAGCACAGACTATGTCCAACGATGCATCTCCTGCAGAAAGGTCAGCTCTTGAAAAGCCGGGACTACAATTTCTTCATTACAGTGGAATTTAGACACCACCTTAGGAAGATACCCAGATTTGGTTCTGAGAACTGCTCTATCTGGATAAAAAATCAGAAATGGAGAACGACATAACGATGCCCCTAAATCTGAAACTCTTCTAGCTGAAGCCATGACCAGTAGAAAGAGAACTTTAGCTGTCAACTATTTAAGATCCACTCTTTTAAGTGGTTCAAATGGGGCAACTTGAAGGGCCTTTAGGACTAAACTTAAGCCCCAAGGCACTGTAGGAGGAACAAAAGGAGGTTGAATGTGCAGCATTCCCTGGAAAAAAGTGTGCACATCCTGTAGCTTGGCAATTTTCTTTTGGAACCATACAGTCAATGCTGACACTTGCACTCTCAAGGAAGCCACCCTTAAACCTTTGTCCATTCCTGTCTGAAGGAATGCTAAGACCCTGGAAACTCTGAAAGACTTAGGGTCAAATTTCCGTTCACTGCACCATTGAATATAGGCTTGCCATATTCGGTGATAAATGCAAGCTGAGGAAGGTTTTCTTGCTCTGAGCATTGTTTGAATTACCTGTTGTGAGAATCCTCTTGACTTCAGGATAGAGGTCTCAAGAGCCATGCCGTCAAAGACAGTCGATCCAGGTGTCTATGATAACAAGGACCTTGAGTCTGTAGATCTGGACGTTGAGGGAGTAGGAATGGAGCATCCATCGACATCCTCTGCAGATCTGTGTACCAATGTCTTCTGGGCCAAGCTGGAGCTATTAGTATCACGGCACCCCTTCCTTGTTTAACCTTTCTCACCACCCTGGGTAATAAGGCGATTGGTGGAAACACATAGGCCAGATGAAAGTCCCATCTTACTGACAGGGCATTGACAAAGATCGCATTGGGATCCTTTGTTCTTGACCCATATGCAAGAACTTTGTTGTTCTGATGGGACACCATGAGATCTATCTTCGGCAAGCCCTACCTGTCGACCAGGGTATGGAAGACCTCCGGGTGTAGAGCCCATTCGTTTGTATGAATAGTGTGTCGACTGAGAAAATCCACTTCCCAGTTTAGGACTCCCAGGAAGACCACTGCGGAGAAGACTGGATGATGAAGTTCTGTCCACTTTAACGTGTGACTTACCTACTTCATTGCTTTTTGGCTGCGAGTTCCTCCCTGATGGTTGAGGTACGCTACTGCCATCACATTGTCCGAGCAGATCTGAACTGGTTTCCACTGAAGGATGTACTTTGCCTGAATCAGCACCATGTGTATGGCCCGAAGTTCCAATATATTTACTGGCAGGCAACTTTCATCCTTGGTCCACTGCTCCTGGAAACAAAACCTTCCTGACACTGCTCCCCAGCCCTGGAGGCTGGCATCTGTTGTCAGAATTTCCCAATCTGATATCCAAAAGGGTCTCTCTTTGTCCAGATGGGATGTCTGTAGCCACCAGGCTAATGACCTCCTTACTTCCAGAGTAAGGACCATAGTCTGCGTTTTTATTGTCTGATGAAAACCATTCCATTTGGTAAGGATCAGATGTTGCAGAGGCCTTGAATGGAACTGAGCATACTCTATCATGTCAAATATTGACTCCATCAATCCCATCACACGCATTTCTGCGTCAATGGATACCCTTCGACTGTGTAGCAGCTCCTGAATACTTAACTGAACTTTGGATATTTTGCTCAGAGGTAAAGTTAGTCTCTGCAGGCTCAAATCCAATACAGCCCCCAAGTGAGTCATCCGCTGTGACGGAACAAAAGACGATTTCACCCAATTGATGAGCCAACCGTGCTTCTGCAGACACGCTATTGGGGGTCATTCCTGAGTTGATCGCTCGCTAGCTGTTTTTAGCAGGCATGCGAAAGCATAGACGCCGCTCACAAGGGAGTGTAATTTGCTTTGCAAGTGTGCAATCGCATGTGCAGCCGAGCTGTGCAAAAACATTTTGTGCAGTTTCTGAGTAGCTCTGAACCTACTCAGCCCCTGCGATCACTTCAGCCTGCCCGAGGCCGGAATTGACGTCAGACACCACCCATGCAAACGCTTGGACACGCCTGCGTTTTTCCTAACACTCCCAGAAAACGGTCAGTTGACACCCACAAACACCTTCTTCCTGTCAATGTCCTTTGCGATCGGCTGTGCGAATGGATTCTTAATACAATCCAACGCCCAGCAATGTGCTTTGTAGCCATACAATGTGCCGGCACATTGCGGTGCATATGCATGCATAGTTGTGACCTGATCGCAGTGCAGCAAAAAAACCTAGTGTGCGATCAGGTTGGAATGACCACCATTGTCTGTTGCAGATGACACAGAACAGTTTCTGAGACTGTGCCAGGATTAAAAGATCGTCAAGGTATGGAAAAATTCTTATCTCCTGCTGGCAGAGATAAGCTGCCAAAACCACCATAATTTTGGTAAATACTCTGTGGGCTGTGGACAATCTGAATGGCAGGGCCTGGAACTGAAAATGCTGTTGGAGGATAACGAACCTGAGATAGCGCTGATGGGACAGGGCTATAGGAACATATAGGTAAGCATCCTGGATATCCAGAGATACCATAAAATCCCCTGGCTCCATGGCCAAAATGATGAAACGTAAAGACTCCATATGAAAATGAGGCACCCAAACGTACTTGTTCAGCTCTTTGAGATTGAGTATGGGCCAGAACGACACATTTGGCTCTTGGACTAGAAACAGGTTGTAGAAAAAACCCTGTCCTTGTTTTGCAGGGATTACTCCTGACTGAAGCAATTTCTGAACTGCCTCTTGCAAAGCCTTGGCATTCATCTCTACCAGAGACGGGCTGGTACAAAAAAACCTTTGAGGAGAGTGCTTCTTGAAAGCAAATGCATAACCAAGAGATACTGCTTCTTGCACCCAGGCATCTGTTGTATACTGCTGCCAGATCTGTGCAAACTGAAGAAGGTGGCCTCCCACCCTGGGATCCCCCAGGTCGAGGCCCGCACCATCAGGTTGATGGCTTATCTTCTGTTTTAGAAACCAGTCCTCTGGTAGCCCAATGCTTTTTAGTCTTCACAGACTTCAGCTATACTGGATAATGCCTGTGCAAACATAGCCCATGGAGGATCAACTTGCACCTGTGTCTGCCTTGTATTTTTCAAGAGACCTTGGTGAAAGCTAAAACAATTTGCACACAAACCATCCTGAACCAGATCTTGAGAGGTTAACCCAGCTTTACAAGACAAACATGATATGAGTGTTGGTGCTGCTATGAGTGTATTTTCCTCACCCTTGCCACTCTTAGACATGATAAATAATCAGACACTTGCACAGTGTACTACACAATTTGTGACTGTAATCACTTTAAGTTTTGTTAAAGTGACACACAATCCGACCCTACCCTGCTTTGCACCAGTATTGAGGATCGGAATACACAGAAAAACTGAATTATAGTAAAGTCACACTAGCAATCAGTCACAGGTATACATTAGTATAATAAGCAATATGAGCACAAAATCAACTACCAATACATTTCAAGTATGTAGGATAAACATATTACTGCATTACCTTATATAATATTTAACCGTATTCAGGCGCACAGGGAAAGAAAACAACAGTAATAATTATCAGACTCATATGCATTAGGCACTTATCCAACTATTCATACTCAAAAAGGTAGATAGAGACTTAGTGCTGTATTACCCATGCTCAGTAGAGTGGGATACAGGGAGACTCACCCTGCTTCCAGGACCGATAAATACTGTTGCAAATGCTGAGTGGATCCAGACGCTAATAGTGTACTCAACAGCTCTGTGAACCTACAGTGAACACAGATGCCCAAGTGAATACTGATGCATCAGTCACACAGCCGCCTATGCTGCGACTGGGTCCCCTCAGTACACAGCATCTCATACGGAAGCGGGAAAACAGTTCATGGTGGGAGACTCGGAGGAAACTGGTCATGAACCGGGGGGACGGGCAAGCGTCTGACTCCCCACTGCTGACATCAACCCTAGGGATCGCAGCCTCATACTACCCTTAGAGCCTATGATCTCTAAGGCCTAGCACTGGTGCACCCTAGGTGGCAGCCGTGTCAGCGACTGTTTGGTAGTCTCCTCCCAAACCAGTGCGGCTGTGTCCGTGTTCCCCCTCTAAACGTAACCGATGCCTTATCTTCTCCTCGTGCTCCGGCCACAGCCTGCTAACGTCTGCTGGACCTGCTAGTTTATCCGACACAGACGCCCGCAAAAACAGCACTGTACTTGTGGATAAGCGTTGTTGCGACCCCGGCGGGGATTTGTTGGAGCGACTCTTTCTAAGGTACGTATAAGATGCTTTTTAGAAATATCACTCAAGAAAAATAGTAAGACTATAAAATAAAATAAGAAAGCTTATGGCTGCTAAAAAACAGCGCCATCTGACCATGGTCTGGCTCCTGCCGCACCAAACAAAAAACTGATTTGCCTGAGCCAGGAGGCGGAGATATATGGATGGGCCCGTTGCATGCTGGGAGGCCGAAAAGCTATGGCCGTTTGGTGCAAATCCGCTGTTGCGTCATCATATCCCAATGTTATCCTGTGGATAACCTGTGGAGCCTGCAGGAGAAAGGAAGTTTATTTATTAGGCTTTATGTAATCACAAACAATAAAGAAGCAACCAATATTCTTATTTTCAATATCTGCATTGGCACTTACAATTTCTATATATAACTCTATCCGCACAGGCATATTTTGCACATACACACAAAAAAATAGGCACAGAAACTGACAAGGCTTCTCACTGATAACAGTAAGCTGGGTCAAATCCATGGGTGTAGCTACAGTAGGTGCAGGGGGTGCGGCTGCTATGGGTTCCAGGACGCCTCCAGGATCCAGCCCTCCCCTTGCACCCAGTTATACTGTCTGTGGCTTCTTCTCTGTCTCACTGCATACCTCCCAACTGTCCCAATTTTCGCGGGACAGTCGGTTTTTGGGGACTGTCCCTCTGTCCCACCTGCGGGCCGCACTGTCCCCCGGTGGGGGGGGGGGGGGGGGGGGGCAGTTGGGAGGCTCCTGCATTCGCTACTCTGCTTGGCAGATATAACATGTGCAGAGAGAGCTAGATTTGGGTGGGGTGTGTTCAAATGGAAATCTAAATTGCAGTGTAAAAATAAAGCAGCCAGTATTTACTCTGCACAGAAACAAAATAACCCACCCAAATCTAAAGGCCCGTACACTCTGGTCGATATATCGGCCATTCTCTTAAACGGCCGATATATATCGCGGGACCGTCGGCCAGTGTGTGCGGCCGATACGTCTGTGAACTCCGTCGTATCTACCGATATATTGGCACGTCGCTGTGTGTGTACGGGGCAGTCGGCCGACCGCAAGTACACATGCTGCGGCGGCCGGCGGTGATTGACAGCAGAACTGGGCGGGCGTGTGTACACGCCCGCCCAGTTCATGACGTCAGTCCCCGACGGATCGGGCAGTGTGTATGCACAGCACACTGCCCGATCCGTCCATAGATATATCTGCAGATCAATTGATCTGCAGATATATCTACTAGTGTGTACCCACCTTTACTCTCTCTGCAAATGTTATATCTGCCACACCTGCAGTGCACATGGTTTTGCCCAACTGCTAACAAAGTTGCTGCTACGATCAGGTCTGAATTAGCCCCATGGTTGTAGTCAAATTGGCTGGCACTGGTATAGTGTATTCCTGCCCCACACTAAATACTACATAAAGTCCAGTGAGACAGATGCCTACAACATGTACCATGCTGTCACCAGCATCATATATAGCCTGGGTTACATACTGTAACCCTATATCTGGCTGCTGAGCTGTAGTTACTCTAGTGACATTACCATACAGTATGTCTGGCTGCCAATCTCTAGTCAGTGGAGTAATTAAGGCTGTGTTATATGCTACTGCACAGTAATTACATGGGTAGTTTTCCATGCTCAGTCTACAGCCCTGTTCAGATTGCTCTGAAACTCCACCCCTTCTCCATAAGCCCCACCCCAAGTCCATTTTTATTTTTATTTAAAGGAATAAAGATGCAATAAGCCTAAAAACATAAAACCCTGGCCTGCCACACACAGGGAGCGACCTTCTTGCTGCATGTCCACGTCCACACTTGAGCAGCTAGATGGGTGTATCTCAGACCTACGGTTATGGCATCCCAGATGCAGGATATAGGCATGCGCATTCTATAACTTGGCCCTGGTTGTTATTCCATCTTCCCTGCCAGCCTTACTGACAGCTGCTCATGCACATTAAGCTCACTGGGTCCGAACCCATAAGTCAAGTCATAGCAACTCAACATAGTGTCAGTCTACTTGAGGCAATACATTTACATAAAATAATAGGATTACTAACATTTCTTACATCATTTTACATGGCTAGTTGACTACACAAAATTGTAGTAAGTAGGATTTGTATTTTAACGTGTGATATCTGCATTTTCATATATATCATCTGTATCTGCCAAGCAGCCTCCGCCAAATTATACATCACTATAAATCATCTGTAATTGACTCAACATGAATGATTTAATAAAATCTCCATACCAATAGTGGCGGATATAGCCAGATAGGAGACAGTAGTCCAGAAAATGGCCATCAGAGTGCCTTTAGGAATAGCCACTGCCGGGTCCTGAGAGAAGGAGAAGAGACTGATAGTTACTGACCCTTTTATCACTATCCAGACCTTGATTAAATTATTGTACATATATATTCAAGAACACCAAAAGGCTTTCTATGCCAATGGTGCCAGCTAAACACATGAAAAGCATAGCAACCAATAAGACTTTAGCCTACAATAGCAGTGGTGGATTTAGGGGTGAGGGTGCCCCTAGGCACAACAGTGACGAACGCCCCACACGCCCGCCTGCCTAATTTTATTATTTTTATTGATTGTTTATAAGCCCTTATTTTAGGATACCGAAATTCATAGAATAATAGAAAAGGCACTATGATTTTTTTTCTTTTTAATTATATACACATTTACTGAGGACAGCTTACTGGGGCAGTACGTGCGTGTCCTACCCATCATTTTTTTCAAGATGGCATATGGTACAATACAGTGGAAATATTTTGGAGTTACTGGTACTTTTTGGGCTGACATTACCAACACAAGCTGCCCCCAAACAAGTGCCGCTCCCTAGGCATGTGCCTCATGTGCCTAATGGGACATTAGCTAATGTACAATAGTATAACTACACTACACTGACAGCTTCGGACTGAAGCCTTGCACTGCAGGCCAAAAGGGACTATTTCCTTGCAATCAATGTGAACTTTTCTGATGACAAGAGGAAGCCATCACAAGTGATCCTTAAGGGCAAATTAATTAAATATATGTCTTGGCTGAAAAATTATTAAAAACAAAAAAAGCGAATAATCCCTAATTAATCCAACAAAACAGGGTGGAGTCATCAGATAGACTTTTGCTTAATGATGGCTAGTGAATGACTAAGGGGAAGATGTATCAAGCCCTTTAGAGAGAAAGTGGGTAAGTTGTCCGTAGCAAGCAATAAGCATTTTAATTACATTTTATAGACTGTCCTAGATAAATGACAGCTAGAAGCTGATTGGTTGGTATGTATGGGCAACGCCTCCAAGGTGTTGACATATCTCCCCTTTAGTGAGTTAGTGCAATGACTTTACCAGCTATTCTTGAACAGAAGCTTGTTAAACATAAGTGGGGTATTGGTGAAAGGAGAATACAGTATTATGAAAATCTCTTTTCAATTATACTGTATGTTTTCTACTCTTCTAAAATGGAGCTTACATGGCTTGACCTAAGCAAAGTATTTCTACCTTTAGATCCCCAGAGATGTTGGCTCCGGCAAGAATTCCAGTGGCTGATGGGAAGAAGATGGAGAACATTCCAAAGAAATGACCATCTTGTCCTCTCCACTGAGGCACGAAATTCTCAGCAAAGATGTCAGCTGTAGAGAAAGGAAAGTTTATGTTTATATTTAATCAATAGTAACTCTGTGAAATAACATTACACCACTGGGTGGTGCATACATAATATAGATAGATAGATAGATAGATAGATAGATAGATAGATAGATAGATAGATAGATAGATTGATTGATAGATAGAGATGCGAAAGCACTCACTCACTCACTCACTCACTCACTCACTCATTGACTCATCATTAATTCTCTTACTTCCCGATATGTTAGGAAGCTAAAATGTAACATAGGTATTCTGCCGGTGGAATATAGGAAAGCTACGTAATTAGAATTTTAATAAACCTCCCGTGAGGGGACAAACAGGGGGTTGACATAATGACGTTATTACTGATGCATGGCTTGCGTTGCGTGAACGATAACGGCCAAATGGACAATCGGATCAAAATCTGGATTGCACCTCCTGTGTGTAGAATTTAAAAAGCTACAAAAATGGTCCTGTCACTTTTTACCATCTCTCTCTCTCTCTCTCTCTCTCTCTCTCTCTCTCTCTCTCTCTCACTCACTCACTGACTCATCACTAATTCTCTTATTTAACCACAAAAAATGCTCCTGTCAATTTTCACCGTATCTGCTACGGGTGTTTCCAGGTAATGCCAAGAACCATGGATTAATATTTACTTACATTAAGACGTCTCAAATTTACATCTCTATAGATTTACCAATTTTTCAACACTCATTTATATGTACAACCATGAAAATCAGAAACTCCCGTGCAAAGAACGGGTAGAACAGCTAGTTTTAATATAAAGGTGTGCTGCATTAAAGTAATAAGGAAAATCGGATTTTTACTAGAGATGTGCACTTGAAATTTTTCGGGTTTTGTGTTTTAGTTTTGGGTTCGGTTCCGCGGCCGTGTTTTGGGTTCGACCGCGTTTTGGCAAAACCTCACCGAATTTTTTTTGTCGGATTCGGGTGTGTTTTGGATTCGGGTGTTTTTTTTAAAAAACACTAAAAAACAGCTTAAATCATAGAATTTGGGGGTCATTTTGATCCCAAAGTATTATTAACCTCAAAAACCATAATTTACACTAATTTTCAGTCTATTCTGAATACCTCACACCTCACAATATTATTTTTAGTCCTAAAATTTGCACCTAGGTCGCTGGATGACTAAGCTAAGCGACCCTAGTGGCCGACACAAACACCGGGCCCATCTAGGAGTGGCACTGCAGTGTCACGCAGGATGTCCCTTCCAAAAAACCCTCCCCAAACAGCACATGACGCAAAGAAAAAAAGAGGCGCAATGAGGTAGCTGTGTGAGTAAGATAAGCGACCCTAGTGGCCGACACAAACACCGGGCCCATCTAGGAGTGGCACTGCAGTGTCACGCAGGATGTCCCTTCCAAAAAACCCTCCCCAAACAGCACATGACGCAAAGAAAAAAAGAGGCGCAATGAGGTAGCTGTGTGAGTAAGATAAGCGACCCTAGTGGCCGACACAAACACCGGGCCCATCTAGGAGTGGCACTGCAGTGTCACGCAGGATGTCCCTTCCAAAAGACCCTCCCCAAACAGCACATGACGCAAAGAAAAAAAGAGGCGCAATGAGGTAGCTGTGTGAGTAAGATAAGCGACCCTAGTGGCCGACACAAACACCGGGCCCATCTAGGAGTGGCACTGCAGTGTCACGCAGGATGTCCCTTCCAAAAAACCCTCCCCAAAGAGCACATGACGCAAAGTAAAAAAGAGGCGCAATGAGGTAGCTGTGTGAGTAAGATAAGCGACCCTAGTGGCCGACACAAACACCGGGCCCATCTAGGAGTGGCACTGCAGTGTCACGCAGGATGGTCCTTCCAAAAAACCCTCCCCAAACAGCACATGACGCAAAGAAAAAAAGAGGCGCAATGAGGTAGCTGTGTGAGTAAGATAAGCGACCCTAGTGGCCGACACAAACACCGGGCCCATCTAGGAGTGGCACTGCAGTGTCACGCAGGATGTCCCTTCCAAAAAACGCTCCCCAAACAGCACATGACGCAAAGAAAAAAAGAGGCGCAATGAGGTAGCTGTGTGAGTAAGATAAGCGACCCTAGTGGCCGACACAAACACCGGGCCCATCTAGGAGTGGCACTGCAGTGTCACGCAGGATGTCCCTTCCAAAAAACCCTCCCCAAACAGCACATGACGCAAAGAAAAAAAGAGGCGCAATGAGGTAGCTGTGTGAGTAAGATAAGCGACCCTAGTGGCCGACACAAACACCGGGCCCATCTAGGAGTGGCACTGCAGTGTCACGCAGGATGTCCCTTCCAAAAACCCCTCCCCAAACAGCACATGACGCAAAGAAAAAAAGAGGCGCAATGAGGTAGCTGTGTGAGTAAGATAAGCGACCCTAGTGGCCGACACAAACACCGGGCCCATCTAGGAGTGGCACTGCAGTGTCACGCAGGATGTCCCTTCCAAAAAACCCTACCCAAACAGCACATGACGCAAAGAAAAAAAGAGGCGCAATGAGGTAGCTGTGTGAGTAAGATAAGCGACCCTAGTGGCCGACACAAACACCGGGCCCATCTAGGAGTGGCACTGCAGTGTCACGCAGGATGTCCCTTCCAAAAAACCCTCCCCAAACAGCACATGACGCAAAGAAAAAAAGAGGCGCAATGAGGTAGCTGTGTGAGTAAGATAAGCGACCCTAGTGGCCGACACAAACACCGGGCCCATCTAGGAGTGGCACTGCAGTGTCACGCAGGATGGTCCTTCCAAAAAACCCTCCCCAAACAGCACATGACGCAAAGAAAAAAAGAGGCGCAATGAGGTAGCTGTGTGAGTAAGATAAGCGACCCTAGTGGCCGACACAAACACCGGGCCCATCTAGGAGTGGCACTGCAGTGTCACGCAGGATGTCCCTTCCAAAAAACCCTCCCCAAACAGCACATGACGCAAAGAAAAAAAGAGGCGCAATGAGGTAGCTGTGTGAGTGAGATAAGCGACCCTAGTGGCCGACACAAACACCGGGCCCATCTAGGAGTGGCACTGCAGTGTCACTCAGGATGTCCCTTCCAAAAAACCCTCCCCAAACAGCACATGACGCAAAGAAAAAAAGAGGCGCAATGAGGTAGCTGTGTGAGTAAGATAAGCGGCCCTAGTGGCCGACACAAACACCGGGCCCATCTAGGAGTGGCACTACAGTGTCATGCAGGATGTCCCTTCCAAAAAACCCTCCCCAAACAGCACATGACGCAAAGAAAAAAAGAGGCGCAATGAGGTAGCTGTGTGAGTAAGATAAGCGACCCTAGTGGCCGACACAAACACCGGGCCCATCTAGGAGTGGCACTGCAGTGTCACGCAGGATGTCCCTTCCAAAAAACCCTCCCCAAACAGCACATGACGCAAAGAAAAAAAGAGGCGCAATGAGGTAGCTGTGTGAGTAAGATAAGCGACCCTAGTGGCCGACACAAACACCGGGCCCATCTAGGAGTGGCACTGCAGTGTCACGCAGGATGGTCCTTCCAAAAAACCCTCCCCAAACAGCACATGACGCAAAGAAAAAAAGAGGCGCAATGTGGTAGCTGTGTGAGTAAGATAAGCGACCCTAGTGGCCGACACAAACACCGGGCCCATCTAGGAGTGGCACTGCAGTGTCACGCAGGATGTCCCTTCCAAAAAACCCTCCCCAAACAGCACATGACGCAAAGAAAAAAAGAGGCGCAATGAGGTAGCTGTGTGAGTAAGATAAGCGACCCTAGTGGCCGACACAAACACCGGGCCCATCTAGGAGTGGCACTGCAGTGTCACGCAGGATGTCCCTTCCAAAAGACCCTCCCCAAACAGCACATGACGCAAAGAAAAAAAGAGGCGCAATGAGGTAGCTGTGTGAGTAAGATAAGCGACCCTAGTGGCCGACACAAACACCGGGCCCATCTAGGAGTGGCACTGCAGTGTCACGCAGGATGTCCCTTCCAAAAAACCCTCCCCAAAGAGCACATGACGCAAAGTAAAAAAGAGGCGCAATGAGGTAGCTGTGTGAGTAAGATAAGCGACCCTAGTGGCCGACACAAACACCGGGCCCATCTAGGAGTGGCACTGCAGTGTCACGCAGGATGGTCCTTCCAAAAAACCCTCCCCAAACAGCACATGACGCAAAGAAAAAAAGAGGCGCAATGAGGTAGCTGTGTGAGTAAGATAAGCGACCCTAGTGGCCGACACAAACACCGGGCCCATCTAGGAGTGGCACTGCAGTGTCACACAGGATGTCCCTTCCAAAAAACGCTCCCCAAACAGCACATGACGCAAAGAAAAAAAGAGGCGCAATGAGGTAGCTGTGTGAGTAAGATAAGCGACCCTAGTGGCCGACACAAACACCGGGCCCATCTAGGAGTGGCACTGCAGTGTCACGCAGGATGTCCCTTCCAAAAAACCCTCCCCAAACAGCACATGACGCAAAGAAAAAAAGAGGCGCAATGAGGTAGCTGTGTGAGTAAGATAAGCGACCCTAGTGGCCGACACAAACACCGGGCCCATCTAGGAGTGGCACTGCAGTGTCCGCAGGATGGTCCTTCCAAAAAACCCTCCCCAAACAGCACATGACGCAAAGAAAAAAAGAGGCGCAATGAGGTAGCTGTGTGAGTAAGATAAGCGACCCTAGTGGCCGACACAAACACCGGGCCCATCTAGGAGTGGCACTGCAGTGTCACGCAGGATGTCCCTTCCAAAAAACCCTCCCCAAACAGCACATGACGCAAAGAAAAAAAGAGGCGCAATGAGGTAGCTGTGTGAGTGAGATAAGCGACCCTAGTGGCCGACACAAACACCGGGCCCATCTAGGAGTGGCACTGCAGTGTCACTCAGGATGTCCCTTCCAAAAAACCCTCCCCAAACAGCACATGACGCAAAGAAAAAAAGAGGCGCAATGAGGTAGCTGTGTGAGTAAGATAAGCGGCCCTAGTGGCCGACACAAACACCGGGCCCATCTAGGAGTGGCACTACAGTGTCATGCAGGATGTCCCTTCCAAAAAACCCTCCCCAAACAGCACATGACGCAAAGAAAAAAAGAGGCGCAATGAGGTAGCTGTGTGAGTAAGATAAGCGACCCTAGTGGCCGACACAAACACCGGGCCCATCTAGGAGTGGCACTGCAGTGTCACGCAGGATGTCCCTTCCAAAAAACCCTCCCCAAACAGCACATGACGCAAAGAAAAAAAGAGGCGCAATGAGGTAGCTGTGTGAGTAAGATAAGCGACCCTAGTGGCCGACACAAACACCGGGCCCATCTAGGAGTGGCACTGCAGTGTCACGCAGGATGTCCCTTCCAAAAAACCCTCCCCAAACAGCACATGACGCAAAGAAAAAAAGAGGCGCAATGAGGTAGCTGTGTGAGTAAGATAAGCAACCCTAGTGGCCGACACAAACACCGGGCCCATCTAGGAGTGGCACTGCAGTGTCACGCAGGATGTCCCTTCCAAAAAACCCTCCCCAAACAGCACATGACGCAAAGAAAAAAAGAGGCGCAATGAGGTAGCTGTGTGAGTAAGATAAGCGACCCTAGTGGCCGACACAAACACCGGGCCCATCTAGGAGTGGCACTGCAGTGTCACGCAGGATGGTCCTTCCAAAAAACCCTCCCCAAACAGCACATGACGCAAAGAAAAAAAGAGGCGCAATGAGGTAGCTGTGTGAGTAAGATAAGCGACCCTAGTGGCCGACACAAACACCGGGCCCATCTAGGAGTGGCACTGCAGTGTCACGCAGGATGGCCCTTCCAAAAAACCCTCCCCAAACAGCACATGACGCAAAGAAAAAAAGAGGCGCAATGAGGTAGCTGTGTGAGTAAGATAAGCGACCCTAGTGGCCGACACAAACACCGGGCCCATCTAGGAGTGGCACTGCAGTGTCACGCAGGATGGCCCTTCCAAAAAACCCTCCCCAAACAGCACATGACGCAAAGAAAAAAAGAGGCGCAATGAGGTAGCTGTGTGAGTAAGATAAGCGACCCTAGTGGCCGACACAAACACCGGGCCCATCTAGGAGTGGCACTGCAGTGTCACGCAGGATGGCCCTTCCAAAAAACCCTCCCCAAACAGCACATGACGCAAAGAAAAAAGAGGCGCAATGAGGTAGCTGTGTGAGTAAGATAAGCGACCCTAGTGGCCGACACAAACACCGGGCCCATCTAGGAGTGGCACTGCAGTGTCACGCAGGATGGCCCTTCCAAAAAACATTCCACAAACAGCACATGACGCAAAGAAAAATTAAAGAAAAAAGAGGTGCAAGATGGAATTGTCCTTGGGCCCTCCCACCCACCCTTATGTTGTATAAACAGGACATGCACACTTTAACCAACCCATCATTTTCAGTGACAGGGTCTGCCACACGACTGTGACTGAAATGACGGGTTGGTTTAGACCCCCACCAAAAAAGAAGCAATTAATCTCTCCTTGCACAAACTGGCTCTACAGAGGCAAGATGTCCACCTCATCATCATCCTCCGATATATCACCGTGTACATCCCCCTCCTCACAGATTATCAATTCGTCCCCACTGGAATCCACCATCTCAGCTCCCTGTGTACTTTGTGGAGGCAATTGCTGCTGGTCAATGTCTCCACGGAGGAATTGATTATAATTCATTTTAATGAACATCATCTTCTCCACATTTTCTGGATGTAACCTCGTACGCCGATTGCTGACAAGGTGAGCGGCGGCACTAAACACTCTTTCGGAGTACACACTTGTGGGAGGGCAACTTAGGTAGAATAAAGCCAGTTTGTGCAAGGGCCTACAAATTGCCTCTTTTTCCTGCCAGTATAAGTACGGACTGTGTGACGTGCCTACTTGGATGCGGTCACTCATATAATCCTCCACCATTCTTTCAATGTTGAGAGAATCATATGCAGTGACAGTAGACGACATGTCCGTAATCGTTGTCAGGTCCTTCAGTCCGGACCAGATGTCAGCATCAGCAGTCGCTCCAGACTGCCCTGCATCACCGCCAGCGGGTGGGCTCGGAATTCTGAGCCTTTTCCTCGCACCCCCAGTTGCGGGAGAATGTGAAGGAGGAGATGTTGACAGGTCGCGTTCCGCTTGACTTGACAATTTTCTCACCAGCAGGTCTTTCAACCCCAGCAGACTTGTGTCTGCCGGAAAGAGAGATCCAAGGTATGCTTTAAATCTAGGATCGAGCACGGTGGCCAAAATGTAGTGCTCTGATTTCAACAGATTGACCACCCGTGAATCCTTGTTAAGCGAATTAAGGGCTCCATCCACAAGTCCCACATGCCTAGCGGAATCGCTCCGTGTTAGCTCCTCCTTCAATGTCTCCAGCTTCTTCTGCAAAAGCCTGATGAGGGGAATGACCTGACTCAGGCTGGCAGTGTCTGAACTGACTTCACGTGTGGCAAGTTCAAAGGGCATCAGAACCTTGCACAACGTTGAAATCATTCTCCACTGCTCTTGAGACAGGTGCATTCCACCTCCTATATCGTGCTCAATTGTATAGGCTTGAATGGCCTTTTGCTGCTCCTCCAACCTCTGAAGCATATAGAGGGTTGAATTCCACCTCGTTACCACTTCTTGCTTCAGATGATGGCAGGGCAGGTTCAGTAGTTTTTGGTGGTGCTCCAGTCTTCTGTACGTGGTGCCTGTACGCCGAAAGTGTCCCGCAATTCTTCTGGCCACCGACAGCATCTCTTGCACGCCCCTGTCGTTTTTTAAATAATTCTGCACCACCAAATTCAAGGTATGTGCAAAACATGGGACGTGCTGGAATTTGCCCATATTTAATGCACACACAATATTGCTGGCGTTGTCCGATGCCACAAATCCACAGGAGAGTCCAATTGGGGTAAGCCATTCCGCGATGATCTTCCTCAGTTGCCGTAAGAGGTTTTCAGCTGTGTGCGTATTCTGGAAACCGGTGATACAAAGCGTAGCCTGCCTAGGAAAGAGTTGGCGTTTGCGAGATGCTGCTACTGGTGCCGCCGCTGCTGTTCTTGCGGCGGGAGTCCATACATCTACCCAGTGGGCTGTCACAGTCATATAGTCCTGACCCTGCCCTGCTCCACTTGTCCACATGTCCGTGGTTAAGTGGACATTGGGTACAGCTGCATTTTTTAGGACACTGGTGACTCTTTTTCTGAGGTCTGTGTACATTTTCGGTATCGCCTGCCTAGAGAAATGGAACCTAGATGGTATTTGGTACCGGGGACACAGTACCTCCAACAAGTCTCTAGTTGGCTCTGCAGTAATGATGGATACCGGAACCACGTTTCTCACCACCCAGGATGCCAAGGCCTCAGTTATCCGCTTTGCAGTAGGATGACTGCTGTGATATTTCATCTTCCTCGCAAAGGACTGTTGGACAGTCAATTGCTTGGTGGAAGTAGTAAAAGTGGTCTTACGACTTCCCCTCTGGGATGACCATCGACTCCCAGCAGCAACAACAGCAGCGCCAGCAGCAGTAGGCGTTACACTCAAGGATGCATCGGAGGAATCCCAGGCAGGAGAGGAATCGTCAGAATTGCCAGTGACATGGCCTGCAGGACTATTGGCATTCCTGGGGAAGGAGGAAATTGACACTGAGGGAGTTGGTGTGGTGGTTTGCGTGAGCTTGGTTACAAGAGGAAGGTATTTACTGGTCAGTGGACTGCTTCCGCTGTCACCCAAAGTTTTTGAACTTGTCACTGACTTATTATGAATGCGCTGCAGGTGACGTATAAGGGAGGATGTTCTGAGGTGGTTAACGTCCTTACCCCTACTTATTACAGCTTGACAAAGGCAACACACGGCTTGACACCTGTTGTCCGCATTTCTGTTGAAATACTTCCACACCGAAGAGCTGATTTTTTTGGTATTTTCACCAGGCATGTCAGTGGCCATATTCCTCCCACGGACAACAGGTGTCTCCCCGGGTGCCTGACTTAAACAAACCACCTCACCATCAGAATCCTCCTTGTCAATTTCCTCCCCAGCGCCAGCAACACCCATATCCTCCTCATCCTGGTGTACTTCAACACTGACATCTTCAATCTGACTATCAGGAACTGGACTGCGGGTGCTCCTTCCAGCACTTGCAGGGGGCATGCAAATGGTGGAAGGCGCATGCTCTTCACGTCCAGTGTTGGGAAGGTCAGGCATCGCAACCGACACAATTGGAGTCGGACTCTCCTTGTGGATTTGGGATTTCGAAGAACGCACAGTTCTTTGCGGTGCTACTGCTTTTGCCAGCTTGAGTCTTTTCATTTTTCTAGCGAGAGGCTGAGTGCTTCCATCCTCATGTGAAGCTGAACCACTAGCCATGAACATAGGCCAGGGCCTCAGCCGTTCCTTGCCACTCCGTGTGGTAAATGGCATATTGGCAAGTTTACGCTTCTCCTCCGACAATTTTATTTTAGGTTTTGGAGTCCTTTTTTTACTGATATTTGGTGTTTTGGATTTGACATGCTCTGTACTATGACATTGGGCATCGGCCTTGGCAGACGACGTTGCTGGCATTTCATCGTCTCGGCCATGACTAGTGGCAGCAGCTTCAGCACGAGGTGGAAGTGGATCTTGATCTTTCCCTAATTTTGGAACCTCAACATTTTTGTTATCCATATTTTAATAGGCACAACTAAAAGGCACCTCAGGTAAACAATGGAGATGGATGGATACTAGCAGTGCCGTTTCTAGCGGCGGGCGAGCCGTGCAACCGCACGGGGCGCCCGCCGCGGCACTTTAAGTGTTATTTCCCCCTCTCCTCCCTCTCCCCGAGCGCTCCTGCTCGAGGGGGCGGAGTTTCGCAAAATTACGCTGTCAAAGTCAGAAAAATATCCCTATACACGTTGCCATATTTGCACCGCACACTGGTCCGTGCTGCGCATGCGTACGCTCTCCCGTGAAGGCGCATACCCGCAATAGCGTGCACCCGCGGGCGCACGGTATGCGTATTTACGGTAGAGTTTATGTAGTCGTAGCGTGCGACTCATTCGTTACATATTTTCACAATTAATGTAGTTTATAGATCATGATCCCTTTGATAGTTTCTGAAAGTTTGGTTAATATAGAAGGTCCCTGTTTAAAGTAATCCCTCTTTGTATTGTACGAAGGGTCTAACAGGAATCATACAGCAGTGTTTGGTACCCATCGGAAGAGTATTTAATTAGCAATATTCCGGTGTTGGTTTGGAGCGTATTAATCGCTCGTGCGAATAGTGATGGACATAAGAAGTTTATGTCCATTTCTATTATTTACTCATACTCAGGTATGCGGCGGGAAACCTAGTTTCCCACCCACCTGAGCTGTTGGAAATCGTCACAGCCCACCTGTATGAATCAACCTATGACCTTTTGTTGTGATACAGGGTCGAATTCCTTCATCCAATGGACAATGGGATTGTAGGGACTATGAGATTGCATTGTGTGTGGGGCATAAATAGGCAGGCCGACCACATCCAGCTCTCACTCTTCAACGGTTCTCATTGCTGAAAATCGGGTGCTGGATGTCCAGGCGCATGCGATCGTTTACCCTGTGCGTAAGTTTCTCTCCGTAATCATTGTCTTTCTGTGAGCCAATTTCTCTCATCTCTCTCCGTCTCTCTCTCTCTCTTTCCCTTCTCTCTCTCTCTCGTATCTCCCCTAGACTAGTATTGTATTGTATTAGATAGTATTGTATTTTGGTTAGGAAGTCTCTGTTATATTGTAGTGTATCATTTGTACTGTTATCCCCTTTTACAAGTATATTAGATATAATACAGTTAATAGGC
Source organism: Pseudophryne corroboree (assembly GCF_028390025.1). Taxonomy (NCBI): domain Eukaryota; kingdom Metazoa; phylum Chordata; class Amphibia; order Anura; family Myobatrachidae; genus Pseudophryne; species Pseudophryne corroboree. The sequence continues at coordinate 286,142,187 of NC_086454.1, read as the reverse complement.
TTTGGACCCTAAACCAGTATCTGTGTATTTTTCTATAGTGTTAAGTGTTCACTTGAGCGTCGGTGACGCTCAAGCAGCTTTGTAGTTAGTCAGGTTACACAAGGTTGCACTTACACCCTGTATTCACATTAAGGTATTCTGTGTATTTCATTGGTATAAGGTTTAGACATAAAGGTATAGCGTTGTGAGCGTCTGCGCCGCTGGTGATCTCCTCGTGGTCTCGAGCGTCCGCTACGCCATAGCGAATCATTACTCTAGTCATAGCCAATAACGTGTCCTGTGATCACTGGGCCGTGAGCGAACGTGACGCTTGAGCGTCTCGCCTACGGCTGAGCGATCGTTACGCAACTAGCGTACCATTACGGTACTTCTTAAGTAAACAGCGTACAGTGTTCTTAGACTTCATAAAGGGTTGTTTATACGACAAGGGAATTTAGCATTGTCAATTGGGGACTCGTCCTATCCTTCTCATATCTGCACTAGGTAGATCAGCAGACATTATCCCCCCAGCAAAGGGTGGGAGGTTGTCTCGCAGTGCTGACGGGATAAGCGTCTGCTTCGCTTAGATAAAGAGTGCTGAAGGAATCCGGGAACCAGAAGTAAGAACAAAACGCTTGTGTCTTTTAAAACTGTTTTATTTCTCTTCTGTCTTGCATATACACGCACGCATACATTTATCTGCATTTCTTTTTCAAATTTCGTATATCACTATTCCTGTTTGCCAAGTTTTATAGTTGATAGAAAGTGCTAAAAGAGATTTGCTGTTATTTCATAGTAGAGGTAATAGTTAAAGTATAGACCAACACACGGCTTGTCTGGGAGATAAGGCAGTCAGTGTGGTGTGCGGTAGATGATCAGGGATCATCTACATTGATAAAGGTAGAAATTGTGCTACGGTGGATCTTTGTTTTGCGTACACGTGTCCCTAACAAAAGACTTGCGTACGCAATCCAAACGGCAGACGCACGCAGCGTACATTACGCAACGTAGCGTCTGGTTACGCAACGTAGCTCAAGTCACGAAAAGTTGAATTAGCGCAAAGCGATAATTAGCGCAAAGGCGATAAATAACGCGACGCGGTAAATAACGCAAATCTATTTTTGGAAAAATCTGAAATTTAGTTTAACAGATCCTGCTCCTAATTGGTAACACAGTTGGACTGAAGACAATTTCTGCGCAGAAATAGATATAGAAACAAAGTGTACATGTGTTGAGTGAGTGTGTTTTTAATTTATCACATAAGTTTATATAACTTAGAGGTTGAACCAAAAGGAAAGTCGGGTACTCGTCAAGGGACACACGTGTAAGTGACATATACGGTGGCTAGGGAGGCATCCTTGGTTAAATAATATTTGAGCATTAGAGTATAGCGGACCATAAGGTAACAGACCAGGAGGTCATAAGGTAACAGACCAGGAGGTCATTAACAGACGGTAACAGACCAGGAGGTCATTAACAGACGGTAACAGACCAGGAGGTCATAAGGTAACAGGTAAAATAGACAAAGAGGTCCGCTATAAAGGTACAAGAGGCACAACGCCTGGGGTGTTGGTGCAGAACCCATATAGGCCATAAGCTCTTGCTGAAGGAATCGCGGCCGGAAACATCGATTCCATTGATCTTTCAGTACATGACAAGTAGTGCTTATGTACTGAACGATTGGACCGCACGTAATTGTGTGCAGTAGTTAGTAATCTGACCTAATACCATTAGAGTAAAGTGGTCACAAACGCTATCTGTACATTCTGACGTGATTTGTGTAATTTTTTATTTTTAAAGGGAAGTTCGCTGGTCACTCAGGAACTATCTAACAACCCCAACTTTACTGGAAAGAGTAAGTGTCCTTCGGGTAACCCTCATATGTTCCAGTAAACAGAAGGTTCACAGGGGCCCTGGGTTGGGTACAGCAGCTCTGGTTACAGTGATTGCAGTACTGGCCAACGTGGGCGAGAAGTAAGTGGGGTACTTGGTAAACCGCCACCGCCGGCCTGCCCAGGACATCTTGGTTTGTTTGTAAGGGTTCGCTGAAAACCTTGATATAAAGATCCAAGGAGGAATAAGCAACACCTGCAGAATTATGGGGGCCAGTTGTTCAGGTAGGGGGCGATCAACCTCGGTTCGGGTTGATTCAGAGAACCGATCCGTTGGGTCGGCAAGGTACATCATGTGTGAAAAATACGGAAGTCACACAGAATCTTTATGTGATGAATGGGAGAGAATGACTGTACAAGACAGGGACAAATTCCCAAGAATAGGTAGCTTCAGTCCAGACGTGTTACAAAATTTAAGGAGGAGGATATGTCTCGTAAAATCAACAAAGAGACGAATTCAGCATCATGATTATTTACAGTTATGGCACCAGGAAGGTGAGATACAGAGAGGTTTGGCTCTGGCGGCAGGATCTGGGGCAGTCAGTAAGCTGATAGCCACAGCCCCTCCTCCACCATACATTGCAGGAGAGAAGTTGATTGCGGAGAGAAACGCACTGGGTTGTAAAACACAAACACTTAGTAACCCTGTAAATGTAAATGATGTTAACCAAGTAACTCATACTATTATTAACCCGTGCAAGTTGTACCCTGTTTTGAACCTTCCTCAGGAGTGTGATCAAGAAGAAGATTCGGCAACAATTTCAGCTCTCTCTCTTGCGGCCACCATAGCAGAGACCACAGTAGGCACAGCGACACCCACGAGATTAGTGAAAGCCCCTAGCGGAGGGATAGGTGAGGTTGTGTCAACGAGTAAGTACGGCACCATGCACTACACTGAAACAATTGTACCACAAGTTGTAGAATCTACGCAGAATGAGGCTGTTAGAATTGCTCCTGTAAGGGTAATAGCAGTTCCCAATGGAAAAACAGATGTGTCTGGAGCCACTCCCATAAGGAACATTGCCATGTACACTCCATTTTCCCGAATGGAATCAAGAACAATAGTGTCCGAATTTCCTGACCCCAGGAAAGACTTAGTTGCTAGCCAAAAATACATCAGGGATCTAGGTAACACTGTAGAACCCAACAACAAGGATTGGCAGATACTGCTAAGAGCTTGTTTACCTTCCAATGTCGACGCAACTCAATTCTTAGTTGACTGCGCCTTGGATAAAGATGTACCGCTTACAGACGTGTACAACAAGGATAATGTAAAAAGGATAAATTTACAGCTAAAGGAGTATTTCCCAGCCGTTGTTAAATGGAACAAGATATTCTCCATTAAGCAAAAGGAGTCCGAAACGGCAACAGAATATTTTCACCGGGCACTATTAGAAATGGCAAAGTACACTGGTATAGAAGACATTAAGACCAACCCAAACCATCGAGAAGTAGCAGTATCTGTACTGATGGATGGTTTGAAAGAAACATTAAAAGCTAGGGTACAGACCACACAACCATGTTGGCGAGGTCTGTCAGTGTCCACATTGAGAGAGGCTGCTATTGATCACGACAGAAACATCACTAGGCACAGGGAGTCGCAAAGTGATAAGTTGATGTCCGTAAGTATACAGGCGCTGACCACAAGGCAGCCTGCGTATGTACCACCGAATCCTGTGGGTAAGGCAAGTGTAATGACATGTTTTTCTTGTAACAGACCGGGACACTATGCACGAGAATGTAGAACAAAGAGTGTACAAAGATCTTTTCAACCCCCTAGACAACGACACGACACACGACATTGGGAGCAGGGTCCACAGAGGCGGAGTTTCGAGCCACATACAGGGGAAACAAAAAGATATCCCCCGAACAGAGATTGGCATGCCTCTGGTAGTTCCCAGCTAACCCCCTCACAAGTAGTCGCTGCCAGCGGGATTCAGGGAGGTCAGCATACCCACTAGGGGTGTGGCCATACCTGTAATCTGCAGCCAGTTAAGTTGATTGCCAGTCTTGGAAGTGAACCAGAGATTGCAATCAATGTAGCTGGTAAAACTTTAAACTTTCTTGTAGACACAGGGGCGGCCAAGTCAGTGATAAATTCGACAGTGGGCATGAGAACCACTGGTAGGACAATTCCAGCCATGGGAGTAACAGGAGTAGTCCAGCACTACCCTGTTAGCAAACCAGCCGAGATTACAATAGGGCCTTTGCATACCAAGCATTCCTTTTTGCTGGCTGCATCGGCACCAACTAATCTCCTGGGTAGAGACTTACTATGTAAAATGGGTTGCGTCATTTATTGTACTCCTGAAGGTGTATTCTTGGACATTCCTGAGAATCACGCTCAGGAGGTACGAGACATGTTAGACTCCCCATCAAAATTAATGTCACATTCCATTATGACAAATAGGAATCCATCCCAAGTAGAAGAGATGATATCTCAGATACCAGAGTCACTTTGGACAAAAGATGGACAGGACACTGGATTAATGGCAAACGTAGCTCCAGTAATTGTACAAGTAAAAGATGGTAGGATAGCTCCAAAAATCCCACAATATCCTCTGAAGCCAGAGGTGGAGTTAGGAGTTTTTCCCGTAATAGAGCGCTTGCTACAACAGGGCATTCTAGTAAGAACGTCCAGCACAGCAAATAGTCCCATCTTCCCTGTTAAAAAGAGTGGGGGGAGGGGTTACAGGCTAGTGCAGGATCTAAGGGGGATTAACAAAATAGTTGAAAGCCAGTTCCCCGTAGTGCCTAATCCAGCTGTCATCCTAATGCAAATTCCTCCCACTGCCAAATTTTTCACTGTTATTGACCTCTGCTCCGCTTTCTTTTCGGTACCTCTGCACCCTGACAGCCAATATTTGTTTGCATTCACATACAGAGGAGTCCAATACACGTGGACTCGGTTACCCCAAGGTTTCATAGATAGTCCAAGTATATTTTCTCAGGCTTTGCATGATTGTTTACAGTCTTTCCAACCAGACAGTGGATCAGTATTGATACAGTATGTGGACGATTTATTACTGTGTTCAGATTCACTGGAAGCATCTCTGAAGGATACGAAACAGCTCCTGTTTCATCTTTCAGACACAGGTCACAAGGTTTCCAAAGACAAGTTACAATTATGCCAAACTAAGGTAAAATATTTGGGACACTGTCTAACACAAGGACTGAGACACCTGACCACTGATAGAATCCAAGCCATTAGAGACATGACACTGCCACAAACCCAGCAACAGATCAGGACGTTTTTAGGAATGTGTGGGTATTGCCGTAATTGGATCCCAGGGTTTTCCATATTGGCGTTACCTTTGCAGGAAATGGTCTCTTCAAACAAACCTGATCGGATTTCGCATACAGACGAATCCGAAACAGCATTTGAGAGACTCAAACAGTGCCTAACGCAGGCACCAGCACTAGGTATGCCAGACTATGGGAAACCCTTTGAACTATACGGAACAGAAAGTGCTGGGTGCGCAGCAGGTGTACTAACCCAAAAACACGGTGACGCCAGCAGGCCAGTCGCATACTACAGCGCCCAGCTAGACACGGTAGCGCGATCCCTCCCCACATGCTTGCGTAGCGTTGCGGCGATAGCATTGCTAGTGACAAAAAGCGAAGATGTCGTGCTAGGCCACAACCTCACAATCCATACACCACATGTGGTATCTGCCTTATTGAATTCTGCCCAAACCAGACACGTCTCATCTGCAAGGTTTACAAGATGGGAATTGGCATTAATGGCCCCAGTAAACATCACCATAAGGAGATGCAGCGCATTAAATCCTGCAACTTTTCTCCCAGGTGTGCCTGGTCAGGCACAAAGGGTGGAAGGTGAGAGTGATGGGGAAGGAGGATTTAATGCAAAGGAAGATACACATGATTGTATGGAATATTTGACCCAAAATTTTACCGCAAGGCCTGACATCAGTGACAATCCACTGGAAGATGTAGATCTAACTTTCTACACGGACGGTAGTTGTCACAGACAGTCAGACTCGGGAGACTTGTGTACTGGATACGCAGTCGTAGATGACCAAGACACCATAGAAGCGGAACCGCTAGGCCCACCTCATTCAGCCCAGGTTGCTGAACTGGTCGCCCTAACCAGAGCATGTGAATTGGCTAAGGGTAAGTCAGCCAATATCTACACCGACTCTAGATACGCCTTCAGGGTAGTACATGATTTCGGAGCCCTATGGCGCCTCAGAAATTTCATGACGGCAGCTGGTACACCGATAGCGCATGCAGCATATATAAAAAGGCTTCTAACAGCGATACAGGAACCCGACAGAGTGGCTGTTATCAAATGTAAAGCACATACATATAGCCAAGACCCAGTATCCCTTGGTAACAGCCGAGCAGACGAAGCCGCAAAGCTTGCAGCTGCTACCCCCATACAGACAGACACCACACAACTGATGGTATTTAATACCATCAACACACAAAAGTTGTGTGAGATGCAGAATTTGTGTTCCACACAGGAAAGAGCAGTCTGGAAGGCAAAGGGATATGGCCAGGAGTCCTCAGGGCTCTGGACGGATGGACATGGTAAACCAGTGGCCCCCAGGGCATACCTTCCATGTCTGGCTGAAGCAGCTCACGGGCTGACTCATCTAGGCAAGGAGGGGATGTGCAAATTGGTAAGAGCATACTGGTGCGCCCCAGGATTCTCCTCTCATGCGAGTAAAAGAGCAATGTCATGCCTTACCTGTCTGAGAAAGAATATTGGAAAGGCAATACCTACAGAACCATCCCATATCCCACCTGCCGGCGGCCCTTTCCAGGTAATACAAATCGACTTCATTCAATTACCCCCATGTCGAAATTTGAAATATGTACTTGTTTGTATAGATGTTTTCTCGAATTGGGTCGAAGCTTTCCCAGCAGCTACAAATACCGCTATGTTTACAGCTAAGAAAATTGTGCAGGAATTTGTATGTAGATATGGTATCCCTAGAATCATTGAAAGTGATAGGGGTACCCATTTTACAGGTGATGTCTTTCAAGGAATGTGTAAGTTGATGGGAATTGATAGCAAGCTGCACACTCCGTACCGTCCACAGGCGAGCGCGAAGGTCGAAAGAGTGAACAGCACTATTAAAAATAAATTGAGTAAAGTAATGGCAGAGACAGGATTGACGTGGCCAGAAGCTTTACCCATTGTTTTGTATAGCATCAGAACCACTCCCAGGTCCCCTCTTAATCTGTCTCCTTTTGAAATCTTGTTTGGTCGACAACCGCATGTCATGATTAACCCTCAGGATGATTTGAAATGTAACAATGAAGTAACTGTAAAGTACTTGATTAACATGAGTAAGCAGTTGAGGAATCAAAATGATAATCTGAAGTTGGTGATTCCTGATTTACCAGATAGTAATTGTCATGACATTGAACCTGGGGATTATGTAATGATACGAAATTTTCTACGCTCAGGTTGTCTTATTGATAGATGGGAAGGACCATACCAGGTCTTATTGACTAGCACCACAGCATTGAAGGTGGCTGAGAGAGAGACTTGGGTCCATTCATCCCACTGCAAAAAGATTGCTGATCCAGAGAAGTCCCGTGATAAGGAACAGACGGTAGAGGTTGTATCACTGGAGTGTCTGTTCCAGGAGGACTGAGGCGGCACCTGAGCCTTGAAGACCGAAAGCAGTTGTCGACTCCCCTCTCCCTTTTATTGTTTTTCTCCACTTCCCATCCCCTCTTCCTTGAAAATTTCCTTTTTCCCCTTCTCATTCTTCTCCATTTCCTCCTCAAAGATGGACTTGCCCCAAGAGACTGTGATCCGGATTTTGATGTTAACCGTGATGTTGACCAGAGCAGTCTGTTCCGGCGAGAGTACCATAGAGGTCGAGAAAGGTTCTGGAATGGGTTCCGATTATGATGTTGGAGGCGTAGTTTTCCAAGATCAACCAAACCAACAAGCAAAGGTGAGTATCAGAAAACGATCCGATAGAAGAAATTGTGATGGATTGTTAGCTGAAGAAAACTGTATCTGTAGGCTCTGTGATAATCTGGTTGAAGATGGATGCATAAAGAAATGCCAATCCAGTTTTAATATCCATATAGACCGGCATCCATTGAGTGACTATCACTCTTTAGTGGGTAACGTGTTAAACCAAACAGATTGTTGGGTATGCTCTCAAGTACCTCAGGGTCATAGCAAATCAGGGCTAGTACCATTTCCTTTAACGTTAGGGGAGGTACTTGAGCTAAGTGGTGGGAGACCGGTGGACCGGAGATTTAACATCTCCAGCCCTCCTAGCTTGAAGCTCCACCAATACCATGTGGATAGGTCCCTCTTATGTTTTAATATCTCCAATCCCCGTAAGCCGGGAAATTGGGAAGTGTCATGGAGCAACCTTACCATGACCTTTTCACACAGAGCAGATAGAATGCCTACAGATACAGAACTTGTACGCCACATAGCCAGTAGAGGAAAATCTTTCCGGTATAGATACACCTTAGGAAATAGGATTACTAGAGTTGGAGAGGTATCACCAGGATACTGTGCACATATCGTACAAACTGATACGTGCATTAAGCAGATGGAAGAATTAGGGTCAGGAGATTTCACCTGGAAGGTTTGTAACATGGTAATGTCCTTCTCCGTCCCATATGTTCTCCCCGATGACGCATATTTCATATGCGGGAGAAAGGCGTACAAGTGGCTTGCCCCAAACTCTGAAGGATTGTGTTATATTGGAAAAGTATTGCCTGAAGTGATGACTGTTACACATGACAAAATGAAGGACATACACCGTGGTGCCCAAGCTCCTTATACTCACACTCATTACGAGCACCGAGTTAAAAGACAACTGTCAGAAAGGTTAGAGCATCCGGCCTCTGATCTTATCCATGAATCCACCGGGATTCAGGTTCTGGTAGCGTTAGATTTCACTCGTACCGCTCGAGGAGTGATGAATTATAGATACATTTCCGCACTCGCCAATTTGTTAGATAATATCACTGAAATGTATGATGACACGTTCAGATACACTGGAAGAGAACTTCAAGCTTACAAAACGGAACTAGTTCAGCATAGGATGGTTCTTAATTATCTTACAGCAGTAACAGGCGGATATTGTGTTACATTGGCAACACAGTACGGCATAAAGTGTTGCACTTATATCACGAATAGCACCGAGGATCCGGTAGAGGTCATAGACCAAAAGATGGACGATATTCTGCAATTAAAGTGGGAATTTCGTCGAAAACACAATCTCACCCTTGCTGCTGTAGGTAATGAGCTGACTGGTTGGGTGTCATGGTTGAACCCGCGAAATTGGTTCTCCGGTTTAGGAGACTGGGCTCAAGGAGTCATAATGGATGTTGGAAAGTTTCTACTATGTATCTTAGGTGTTGTTATATTTATTGGATTGATATTTAGATGCGGGCAGGCTTTAATGAGGTGCAAACAAAGTACAAAAGTGATGAGCGTGAGGAGTGAGGAAACTGTAATTAACCTGGATTTGATTTATGACCCAATGATAGAAACCAGAATGTGATGAAAATGCGATTATACGGTCCGTTTCTTTCACCTGTTTTTCTGCTTTTCTCCAAGATACAAAGACCCCCTTGGACGAGGAAGTTGACGAGACGCTATACAGACAACAGACAAGCACCAAAGAAGGATTTTGACCACTTGAGAAATGGACACTTGATGAACTTTGCCATGGATCCCCAGTTTCCCTAGTACTTTTAAACTCACGCTAGCCCAACATTTTTTTGTAAATCCGATGGCTCTGACAAAGCTATTTGCTCATGCCCAAGGAGCAATACAGCGCAAAGAAGACGACTCTCAACAGATACCGAACACAACTTCGACGACAGATGTACATTTCCCTGACATAGAATATCATTGCATTTTCCATAAGTGTTCTTTATCTTCATCTCTACAACCCTCAGGTAATGACACACATAGTCGATAGGGAATACAGGCACAGATATCAGCAACCACATACCTCCCCCATTCATGTATCATCAACTAAAATGTGCTCCCCATTTTGTTCAAAATCCGAAAAGAGCTCGGTAAAGTTTGACAGCCCATCCACAGACCTGTACCACAGGATAAGAAGGAATTCAAATGTATACTTCGCAATACCTCGAAGCTTGATTTACAACACGTACGGCACGATGATACATGACCCTCCAAACATGGACTCATACACACATGCTTCTGCTATCACACTAGGTCATACCCTCTTCACACCTACTCCTCTCTCCTCCCTCACCCAACCATGGAAATGAATTAACCCCTGACATATATTTTTCTCCTTTTGAAATGTTTTAGAAGGTGGCAGTTATTATTGACTGCCAAAGGGTGGACTGTCAAAGTCAGAAAAATATCCCTATACACGTTGCCATATTTGCACCGCACACTGGTCCGTGCTGCGCATGCGTACGCTCTCCCGTGAAGGCGCATACCCGCAATAGCGTGCACCCGCGGGCGCACGGTATGCGTATTTACGGTAGAGTTTATGTAGTCGTAGCGTGCGACTCATTCGTTACATATTTTCACAATTAATGTAGTTTATAGATCATGATCCCTTTGATAGTTTCTGAAAGTTTGGTTAATATAGAAGGTCCCTGTTTAAAGTAATCCCTCTTTGTATTGTACGAAGGGTCTAACAGGAATCATACAGCAGTGTTTGGTACCCATCGGAAGAGTATTTAATTAGCAATATTCCGGTGTTGGTTTGGAGCGTATTAATCGCTCGTGCGAATAGTGATGGACATAAGAAGTTTATGTCCATTTCTATTATTTACTCATACTCAGGTATGCGGCGGGAAACCTAGTTTCCCACCCACCTGAGCTGTTGGAAATCGTCACAGCCCACCTGTATGAATCAACCTATGACCTTTTGTTGTGATACAGGGTCGAATTCCTTCATCCAATGGACAATGGGATTGTAGGGACTATGAGATTGCATTGTGTGTGGGGCATAAATAGGCAGGCCGACCACATCCAGCTCTCACTCTTCAACGGTTCTCATTGCTGAAAATCGGGTGCTGGATGTCCAGGCGCATGCGATCGTTTACCCTGTGCGTAAGTTTCTCTCCGTAATCATTGTCTTTCTGTGAGCCAATTTCTCTCATCTCTCTCCGTCTCTCTCTCTCTCTTTCCCTTCTCTCTCTCTCTCGTATCTCCCCTAGACTAGTATTGTATTGTATTAGATAGTATTGTATTTTGGTTAGGAAGTCTCTGTTATATTGTAGTGTATCATTTGTACTGTTATCCCCTTTTACAAGTATATTAGATATAATACAGTTAATAGGCTTTGGACCCTAAACCAGTATCTGTGTATTTTTCTATAGTGTTAAGTGTTCACTTGAGCGTCGGTGACGCTCAAGCAGCTTTGTAGTTAGTCAGGTTACACAAGGTTGCACTTACACCCTGTATTCACATTAAGGTATTCTGTGTATTTCATTGGTATAAGGTTTAGACATAAAGGTATAGCGTTGTGAGCGTCTGCGCCGCTGGTGATCTCCTCGTGGTCTCGAGCGTCCGCTACGCCATAGCGAATCATTACTCTAGTCATAGCCAATAACGTGTCCTGTGATCACTGGGCCGTGAGCGAACGTGACGCTTGAGCGTCTCGCCTACGGCTGAGCGATCGTTACGCAACTAGCGTACCATTACGGTACTTCTTAAGTAAACAGCGTACAGTGTTCTTAGACTTCATAAAGGGTTGTTTATACGACAAGGGAATTTAGCATTGTCAACGCGTTTGCGTCGTGACGTCATGACGCAAACGCGTCATTCCACGAAGCCCCGCCCCCCGAGCAGGAGCGCTCGGGGAGAGGGAGGAGAGAAGCTGGAAGGAGGCGGCGGCGGGGGCGGCTGGCGCGAGGGACGTCCGGCGGCGGGATCCGAAGAGCGGAACATGTAAGTATATCTCTCTTCTCTCTCTCCCCCTTCCTTCCCCCCCACCACTTGACACCTGCCTGCCACACTGGGGATACCTGCCTGCCACACTGGGGATACCTGCCTGCTGCACTGTGTAAAATGGGGACACCTGCCTGCCACGCTGTGTAAAATGGGGGCCTGCCTGCCGCGCTGTGTAAAATGGGGGCCTGCCTGCCGCGCTGTGTAAAATGGGGGCCTGCCTGCCGCGCTGTGTAAAATGGGGGCCTGCCTGCCGCGCTGTGTAAAATGGGGACACCTGCCTGCCGCACTGTGTAAAATGGGGACACCTGCCTGCCGCACTGTGTAAAATGGGGACACCTGCCTTACGCGCTGTGTAAAATGGGGACACCTGCCTGCCACGCTGTGTAAAATGGGGGCCTGCCTGCCACGCTGTGTAAAATGGGGGCCTGCCTGCCGCACTGTGTAAAATGGGGACACCTGCCTCACTGTGTAAAATGGGGACACCTGCCTGCCGCACTGTGTAAAATGGGGGCACCTGCCTGCCGCACTGTGTAAAATGGGGACACCTGTCTGCCGCACTGTGTAAAATGGGGACACCTGCCTGCCGCACTGTGTAAAATGGGGATACCTGCCTGCGTACTGTGTAAAATGGGGATATCTGCCTTCCGCACTGTGTAAAATGGGGAAACCTGCCTGCCCCACTTTGTAAAATGGGGATACCTGCCTGCCGCGCTGTGTAAAATGGGGATATCTGCCTGCCGCACTGTGTAAAATGGGGATACCTGCCTGCGTACTGTGTAAAATGGGGATATCTGCCTGCTGCGCTCTGTAAAATGGGGACACTTGGCTGCTGTAATGTGTAAAATGGGGACTTTTTTTATTTTTCCCCCCCTGTGGTGGGCGTGATGATATCAGATGAGGCCACGCCTTGTTGGGAGCGCGCGCGCCTCCGGCGCGCGCATACTTTTTCTTTTTATAGCTATAAGGGGGGGGGCGCATTTTTTTTTATAGCAATGGGGGGGGGGGGCGCATTTTTAAATCTCGCACTGGGAGCCAAATTGTCTAGAAACGGCCCTGGATACTAGTATACTTATGGATGGACTGCCGAGTGCCGACACAGAGGTAGCTACAGCCGTGGACTACCGTACTGTGTCTGCTGCTAATATAGACTGGATGATAATGATATGAAATCAATATATATATGTATGTATATATAATATCACTAGTACTGCAGCCGGACAGGTAGATAATATATTTATTAGGTAATGATGACTGATGACGGACCTGCTGGACACTGTCAGCTCAGCAGCACCGCAGACTGCTACAGTAAGCTACTATACTATAGTAGTATGTACAAAGAAGAAAGAAAAAAAAAACCACGGGTAGGTGGTATACAATTATGGATGGACTGCCGAGTGCCGACACAGAGGTAGCTACAGCCGTGGACTACCGTACTGTGTCTGCTGCTAATATAGACTGGATGATAATGATATGAAATCAATATATATATGTATGTATATATAATATCACTAGTACTGCAGCCGGACAGGTAGATAATATATTTATTAGGTAATGATGACTGATGATGGACCTGCTGGACACTGTCAGCTCAGCAGCACCGCAGACTGCTACAGTAAGCTACTATACTATAGTAGTATGTACAAAGAAGAAAGAAAAAAAAAACCACGGGTAGGTGGTATACAATTATGGATGGACTGCCGAGTGCCGACACAGAGGTAGCTACAGCCGTGGACTAACGTACTGTGTCTGCTGCTAATATAGAGTCTAGACTGGATGATAAATTATTGATAATGAGATGAAATCAATATAATATCACTAGTACTGCAGCCGGACAGGTACTATATATATTTATTATGTAATGACTGATGACGGACCTGCTGGACACTGTCAGGTCAGCAGCACCGCAGACTGCTACAGTAAGCTACTATAGTAGTATGTATAAAGAAGAATGAAAAAAAAAAACCACGGGTAGGTGGTATACAATATTATATATATATATATATATATATATATATATTATATACAATTATATATATATATATATATATATATATATATATATATTAAACTGGTGGTGATTGATTATTAAACTGGTGGTCAGGTCACTCACGTTGCAACTTGCAACTAGTACTCCGAGTCCTAAGCAGACAATCACAAAATATATTATTATACTGGTGGTCAGTGTGGTCACAACAATGGCAGTGTGGCACTGACTCTGGCAGCAAAAGTGTGCACTGTACGTTATATGTACTCCTGAGTCCTGCTCTCAGACTCTAACTGCTCCCCACTGTCAGTGTCTCCCCCACAAGTCAGATAATACAATACACTTACAGTCACACTATCTAATCTATATCACTTCAGCAAGTAGTATAGTAGTATAGTAGTACTCCTCCTAATAATGCTCCCCAAAATTACTACTACTGTGTCTCTCTCGTCTCTACTGTGTCTCTCTCTTCTCTAAACGGAGAGGACGCCAGCCACGTCCTCTCCCTATGACTCTCAATGCACGTGTGAAAATGGCGGCGACGCGCGGCTCCTTATATAGAATCCGAGTCTCGCGATAGAATCCGAGCCTCGCGAGAATCCGACAGCGGGATGATGACGTTCGGGCGCGCTCGGGTTAACCGAGCAAGGCGGGAAGATCCGAGTCGCTCTGACCCGTGAAAAAAAACATGAAGTTCGGGCGGGTTCGGATTCAGAGGAACCGAACCCGCTCATCTCTAATTTTTACTCATCATTTGTGATGTTCTATCATGTTTCCTGCAGGTCACCAGCAATAAACAGGCTAATCCTATGGAATCCCCTTTCCTTTTAAACTTACTGAGTGAAGCACTGCAGAATATCTTGGGGGGTCATTCTAACCCGATCGTACGCTGCAGTTGTTCGCAGCACAGCGATTGGGTCGGAACTGCGCCAGAGCATGCCAGACGGCCGAAGGCCGTAGATACCTAGCGATCACTTCTGCAGGTTGGGAGGGGGCGGCACGGCGCTGTTTGGCCGGCGTTTTTGGGGCGCGGTCCGGACAATGCAGGCGTAGCCTGACCTTGCGGGGGCGGGCCGCAGCGACTGCGTGACGTCACACGCAGCCGCTGTGACCCGGGGCAGCGACGAGTAACTCCCTGCCAGCTGCAGGAGCTGCGCTGGCCGGGAATTACTCCGCAAGTACAAAAGCATCAACGCTGTGTGGTGCTTTTGGTCTTGTGCGGGAAGGGGGGGGCCGGACTGACATGCGGGGCGGACTAGCCCTGTGCTGTGCATAACCCTGCATGTCTGGGAAGATGATTGTAGCTGTGCTAAATTTAGCACAGTTACGATCAACTTGGAATGACCCCCTTGGTTTGGCACCAGCACTATGACATGGTCACTCATCACAGTATATGGTGCAGGATTACTCTCCACTCTCAGAAAACCTCAGCCAACTAGTAGTATGCACAGGTGAGCGGTAATATGAAAATATATGAAGAGATGCACTGTGCACAAGTGTAGAAGTTAAAGCCCAACCTCCTACCACTTTAAAATGATATATTTTATTAAACAACACTTCAGTCTTTCTACTAAATTGCAATTTAGTTTAATCTCAATTATGACATAAATTAATTATCAAAGTGATGGGGTGTTATAGGGGAACAAAATAGTTGCCGAGAAGCCATGCTTGTAATGTTATTTGTGTATGTGTCATTCTAGATATTATGAGGGGTGTGCAGTAAGATTCCGGTTGTGCAGTACATACTGTAGGTAGAGTAGACACAATCTGACTGTCTGGTTGTAAACTGTAATCTTTGACTAAAGTTCTTGTGAAATGTCCAGGCACAGACCCGTATATATAAGTAGCCAGGGCCGGCTCTACCATTAGGCAGCTTTAGGCGGCTGCCTAGGGGCGGCGGCCACCGAATTCATCTAGCAAAAAACTGAAGGATGTCTCTGTATGCAGGTCAGTAATGAACTTACAGATGGGCGGATGGAACAAAATAAGAAGCATACAAATATATGACACTGGAATCCTGACAGCTGACATCCTGAATGTTAGCATGCTGGGGAGGGTTAGGGTTAGCCTGCAGAGAGGGAGGGTTAGGGTAAAGGGTAAGGTTAATTAATTTAATTCAAGATGTTGGTATTATAGTGGTCAGCATGCTGTTGTCTATATTCTGACCGGCGGCATCCCGTATCCAACCCCAATTAAATATTAAATATGACATTTTTGGTGGGTGGTATCTGTCACATAGAGCGCCACACAGATCTATATTCAACCAGGAGGTTGAATATAGATCTGTGTGGCGCTCTATGTGACAGATACCACCCACCAAAAATTTCTTGTCTATTTGAGTGTATTGGAGAGACACTTTTTACCGGTATTTTGTTTGTGGAGCTGCCTACTTTGCGCAGTGTGTCTAATTATCATTTAGAAAATTCTCTATAGATACGTAAATATTAAATATCCCCACCAGACCCCATATACAGTATTATACAGTATATAAAGAATAGACTTTATTATAGCGCTTTTTAAGTGAAAGTAGATTGTGAACAAAGTCACAACTGTTTTTTTACTTTATATATAAGTAAAGATATACTTTATCACTTTAAAAGTCCTTTAGTGTTGTCTCTTTTCTCTGTATAGGTTTAATGATGCAATTCACCCCAGCCCACCTGCATCTACCCTTCGGTAGGTGGTGGCCGTGGTGGTGGGGTTTACAGGTTAGGGGGCCATGATCTTCTATAAACACAAGAGTGGTCTGCGACAGCAGAAGCGTTGCAGATTTTCTGCGCTGCAGCTTAGGCATCTCATCAGGATTCATCTACTTGATACAGCATGAAAAGCTTGGCCTTGGCAAGGTTTCTGCTCGCTGGGTGGCCCATCATCTGACTCAAGAGAAGAAGGAGGCTCGGGTGACTTGGGGCCTGATTCCTGATTCTGAGTTTGGTGCAGGTACTGCGCCCCATTGTCGGGAATCTGTGGCTGCGCAAGATCTGTTTTGTGCATGCAGAATGGGCCTTGTGTTGTTGCCCGCAGTCAGGGCTGCCATCACAAATTGTGGGGCCCGGGACTAACAAAAGAGACAGGACGCCTCCCCCAAAAAAACAAGATTCTGCAACACCACTTCACAACTATGTGATGCCATATACTGTATTACATATAGGTGTTGTGGACCTACAGGAATGGTTCATAGAGAGCTGATGCGCAGTTGAAGGCTTGTTTTAAGAATTCTTCACTCTGCAGCTCTACAGGTATTTATAGTAGGAGCCGGGGGTGGGACCCCTCTCTGTAAGGGCCCGGGACATCAGTCCCCACAGTCCCCACCTGATGGCTGCCCTGCTCGCAGTTCCCCTCTTCCACTGCCTGATTGTCCAGCAGTGGCATTGAGGGGGTGGGCAGGGGGCAGATGGAGGACTGTGCTCCAGAAAATGGGGGCATGTTATATCCATGTTATATCCATTTCTCTGAGGCCACCTGGGAAGAATGGTCTGTGTCCATTACTGCCCTCAGATAAACGAGTAGTAATATTAAGAAAAAAATCCAATTTCTTCTTATGGACATTTTCTATGGAAGACAACAGTCTACCAGTAATGATGTCCCATAGACTAATATTGTGGATTGAAAACATAACTCCAGAGTAATCATAGCCAGCAGAAATCTTCCTCTAGAGATCAAGATTGTCAACTTATAAGTGATAAAGCTTTTCTACTGAGGCCCCATGCTTCATATCTCTTGGATCAGATGGGTCTACTGCTTACGGTCATTTGGTCGACAAGACTTAGGTCGACAGTCATTATGTCGACCACTATTGGTCGACATGCATTAGGTCGACAGGGTCACTAGTCGACATGTACTAGGTCGACATGGGAAAGGGTCGACATGAGTTTTTCCACATTTTCTTTCTTCATTTTTGAAACTTATATCTTACGATCCACGTGAACTACAGTTGGGAACGGTAACCTGTGCCGAGCGCAGCGAGGCACCTTGTCCGAAGCATGGCGAGTGAAGCGAGCCATGTGAGGGGACATGGTGCACTAATTGGGGTTCTCCATCACTTTAAGAAGAAAACGACACCAAAAAAAGTTTAAAAAAGCTAATGTCGACCTTTTTCCATGTCGACCTTGTTCAAGTCGACCTAATGACCCTGTCGACCTAATGCATGTTGACCAATAGTGGTCAACCTAATGACTGTCGACCTAAGTCTTGTCGACCAAATGACCCATACCCGGGTCTACTGCCCTTGTGAATTTAGCGATGATTCAGATAGGGTTCAGTTTACCTGGGCAGGTGAGGCCTATAATGAATTGCACCACTGGCAAAGGCCTGTCTGATTGCATAACCATCACAAGATGGACTGAGATGTTACTCTACCCTTCTTTGTTCCTCACAGTGGTTAAAAGACTAAGTTCTATTAAATGTAAATGTATAGCACCCTCAGGACATCCAAAGAGTAAATATTAAAGCTGATATAAGAGAGGAAAACAATATAATCGTTATGGTAGACTTACCACAGGATCCACAGGATAACATTGGGATATCATGTAGCGACAGCGGATTGGCACCAAACGGTCAAAGCTTTCAGCCTTCCAGCATGCAAAGGGCTGGTCCCTATATCCCCACCTCCTGCTCAGGCAAACCAGTTGTTGTTCCAAAGCTCAAGGCAGGAGCATCATAGAGAGCCCTAATCAGGCAAGAAGAACAGACATGAACACCCTTCCGTACAAGAAGGAAGATGTTAGTGAGTGAAAGGATCCTCAAATCAGGTGCGTCAGGGTGGGATCCCTGTGGATCCTGTGGACTTAGGAGACATAGCGTTATCAACGGTAAGTCTACCATAACGATTATTTCTCTGGCAGGGTCCACAGGTTATCCACAGGATAACATTGGGATGTCCCAAAGCAATTTAGTGGTGGGGACGTTCCTGATTGGACAGGAGAATCCTTTGCCCAAATTAAGCATCCTGAGAGGCAAAGGTATCAAAGGCATAATGTCTAATGAATGTGTTAATGGAAGACCATGTGGCTGCCTTACATATCTGTTCTGCTGAAGCACCACGTTGTGCTAACCTTACGAGTAGAATGAGCAGAGACATTAGCCGGAACAGGGAGATCAGCTTAAGAATATGCTTCTGAAATTGTCATCTGAAGCCACCTCGCCAGTGTATGCTTATCAGCAGGCCATCCTCTCTTGTGAAATCTGTAGAGAGTGTCTGTTTTTCTGATGGCACTGGTACGATCCACGTAGATCCTTAAGGCATGGACTACATCCAACGATGCATCTCCTGCAGAAAGGTCGGCCCCTGGAAGGCCAGGACTACAATTTCTTCATTAAGGTAGAATTTAGACACCACCTTAGGAAGATAACCAGATTTGGTTCTGAGCACCGCTCTATCTGGATGGAAAAAAAACAGAAAAGGAAGGCGACATAACAATGATCCTAAATCTGAAACTCTTCTAACTGAAGCAATGGCCAGTAGAAAGAGAACTTCAGCTGTCAACCATTTAAGATCCACATATTTTAGTGGTTCAAATGGGGCAACTTGAAGGGCCTTTAGGACTAAACTTAAGTCTCAAGGCACTGTAGGAGGAATAAAAAGTGGTTGAATGTGCAGAAGTCCCTGGAAAAAAAAGTGAGCACATCCTGTAGGTTAGCAATTTTCTTTTGGAGCCACACAGTCAATGCTAACACTTGTACTCTCAAGGAAGCTACCCGTAAACCTTTGTCCATTCCTGCTTGAAGAAATTTTAAAACTCTGGAAACTCTGAAAGACCTAGAGTCAAATTTCCGGTCACTACACCATTGAATATAGAGTTGCCATATTCATGATAAATGCAAGCTGAGGAAGGTTTCCTTGCTCTGAGCATAGTTTGAATTACCTGTTGCGAGAATCTCAAGAGCCACTCCACAAAGACAGTTGATCCAGGTGCTTATGATAGCAAGGACCCTGAGACAGTAGATCTGGACGATGAAGGAGTAGGAATTGAGCATCCATCGACATCTTCTGCAGATCTGTGTACCAATGTCTTCTGGGTCATGATGGAGCTATTAGTATAACGGCGCCCTTTCCTTGTTTTGCCTTTCGCATTACCCTGGGTAATAGGGCGATTGGTGGAAATACATTGGCCACACGAAAGTCCCATCTCACTGACAGGGCATCCACAAAGATTGCTTTGGGATCCTTTGTTCTTGACCCGTATGCAGGAACTTTGTTGTTCTGACAGGATGCCATTAGATCTATCTCCGGTAACCCCCACTTGTCTATCAGAGTTTGGAAGACCTCGGGGTGTAAAGCCCATTCATTTGCATGAATGGCGTGTCAACTGAGAAAATCCGCTTCCAAGTTTAGGACTCCCAGAATGAACACTGCGGACAAGGCTGGAAGATAAAGTTCTGCCCACTTTAACGTGTGACTTACCTACTTCATTGCTTTTTGGCTGCAAGTTCTTCCCTGATGGTTGAGGTACGCTACTGCCGTTGCATTGTCCGAGTGGATTTAAACTGGTTTCCCCTGAAGGATGTACTTTGCCTGAATAAGTGCCATATATATTGCCCGAAGTGCCAGTATATTTATTGGCAGGCAACTTTCTTCCTTGGTCCACTGCCCCTAGAAGCAATTCCTTCCTGACACCGCTCTCCAGCCCTGAAGGCTGGCATCCATTGTCAGATTTTCCCAATCTGATATCCAAAACGGTCTCCCTTTGTCCAGATGGGATGTCTGTAGCCACCAGGCTAATGACCTCCTTACTTCCAGAGTAAGGACCATAGTCTGCATTTTTATTGTCTGATGAAAACCATTCCATTTGGTAAGGATCAGACGTTGCAGAGGCCTCAAGTGGAACTGAGCATACTCCACCATATCGAATGTTGACACCATTAATCCCATCTCACGCATTGCTGCGTGAATGGATACCCTTTGACTGCGTAACAGCTCCTGAATCCTTGACTGAACTTTGGATATTTTGTACAGAGGTAAAATTACTCTCTGAAGACTCAAATTCAACACAGCCCCCAAGTGAGTCATCCGCTGGGATGGAACCGGGCACGACTTTGCCCAATTTATGAGCCAACTGTATCTCTGCAAACAAGCTATTGTCTGTTGCCGATGACACAGCAGCAATTCCTGAGATTGAGCCAGGATTAATAAATCGTTGAGGTATGGAAAAATCCTTATCCCCTGCTGACGGAGATAAGCTGCCATTACCACCATAATTTTGGTGAATACTCTGGGAGCTGTTGCCAGTCCAAATGCTAGGGCCTGAAACGGAAAATGTTGTTGGAGGATAGCAAACCTTAGATAGCGCTGATGGGACAGTGTTATAGGAACATGTAGGTAAGCAGAGGCGTCACCAGGTGTGGTGACACCCGGTGCGCACCCCTGATGTACTGCCGCGATCACGGCAAAAAAGGGGCGTGACCTTACAGCTAGGGGGCGTGGCTTCGCGGGAATACTGGTATCGTCACTCTGGGGGCGTGCCCAGCATCTCCGGAGATGCTGGGCTTCCCCTAGAGACGGTCTAGTGTGCTGTCGGCTCCTCTGCTATGACAGGAGCCGGGTGCTGTAGCGGAATTTCACACTGCAGCACCTGGCTCCTGTCACTACGGAGGAGCTGACATTTGGTGTCACCCCCTCCAGGTGTCACACCCGGGTGCGGGCCGCACCCCCCGCACCCGCCTTGTGACACCACTGTAGGTAAGCATCCTGGATATCCAGGGATACCATAAAATCCTCAGGCTCCATAGCCAAAATAATGGAACGTAAAGTCTCCATATGAAACCAAGGCACCCAAATGTACTTGTTCAGCACTTTGAGACTAAGTATGGGCCGGAAAGACCCATTTGGCTTTTTGACTAGAAACAGGTTGGAATAAAAACCTTGTCCTCGTTGCACAGGAGAAACTGGGATTATCACTCCTGACTGAAGCAACTTCTGAACGGCCTCTTGCAAAGCCCTGGCCTTCGTTTCCACTGAAGACGGGCTGGTACAAAAAAACCTTTGAGGAGGGTGTTTCTTGAAAGTTAACGCATAACCATGAGATACCACTTCTTGCACCCAGGCATCTGTGGTAGACTACTGCCAGATCTGTGCAAACTGAAGAAGTCGGTCTCCCACCCTGGGGTCCTCCAGGTGGAGGCCCACACCATCAGGCTGATGGCTTATCTTCTGATTTGAAAGCCGGTCCCCAGGTAGCCCAAACCTTTTTGTCTTACCAGACTTGTCGGATTGGGACTGTTCGCCATAACTCTTTCCTCTTGCTTTTTCTTGAGTCCGACAGGGCCGAAAAGCTGGAAATCTAGGCTTGGATTTGTGTGTGGAAGGAAACTTCATTTTCTTGGAGTCTGCTTCTGACTCCAAAATACTGTTAAATTCTTAACCAAAAAGAAAATCTCCAGTAAAAGGCAAAGACTCCAGAACCTTCTTGGATTCTGAGTCAACTTTCCATGTACGTAGCCATGTACGTAGCCAAACTGCTCTGCAAGCTGCTACTGCTGAGGCTGATGCCTGAGAGGCAATTGTACTCATATCCAAGGCTGCTTCCATAAAAATAGCTGCCTGTATGATGTGCAATATGGGATTTTTGCTCTCTAGATGCCATTGAAAGATTATTATTATTATTATTATTATTATTATTACATTTTATTTATAGGGCGCCACAAGTGTTTCGCAGCGCCGTGCAAAGGACAGTACA
Organism: Pseudophryne corroboree; assembly: GCF_028390025.1. Lineage (NCBI taxonomy): Eukaryota > Metazoa > Chordata > Amphibia > Anura > Myobatrachidae > Pseudophryne > Pseudophryne corroboree. Next base: position 286,119,756 of record NC_086454.1, on the reverse strand, counting down.
GGAGACAAAAGTTAGCATTACAGTAAATAAATAACAAAAAACAGGATTTTAATACCTACCAGTAAATCCTTTTCTCCTAGTCCGTAGAGGATGCTGGGGTCCACTTCATGACCATGGGGTATAGACAGTTCCGCCGGAGCCATGGGCACTCTTAAGACTTTTCAATGGGTGTGAACTGGCTCCTCCCTCTATGCCCCTCCTCCAGACCTCAGTTATAGGAACTGTGCCCAGGGAGATGGACATTTTGAGGAAAGGATTTACTTTAAACTAGTGGTGAGATACATACCAGCTCACACCTCAACCATGCCGCACAACATGGCATTCAACATAACACGCCAACAGGCATGAACCAATTACAGCAACATGCTGAAACTAATATAACACAACTTGTGTAACTCTAATAACAAAACTGCAGGTAAAGTACACACTGGGACGGGCGCCCAGTATCCTCTACGAACTAGGAGAAAAGGATTCACCGGTAGGTATTAAAACCCTGTTTTCTCATACGTCCAAGAGGATACTGGGGTCCACTTCATGACCATGGGGTTTATACCAAAGCTCCAGTACGGGCGGGAGAGTGCGGATGACCCTGCAGCACCGATTGACCGAACTTGAGGTCTTCATCGGCCAAGGTGTCAAACTTGTAGAACTTAGCAAATGTGTTTGACCCCGACCAAGTAGCTGCTCGGCAAAGTTGCAATGCCGAGACCCCCAGGGCAGCCGCCCAGGATGAGCCCACTTTCCTAGTGGAATGGGCCTTCACCGACGTCGGTAACGGCAATCCAGCTGTAGTATGAGCGTGCTGAATCGTACTTCTTATCCAATGCGCAATAGTCTGCTTGGAAGCAGGACACCCAATCTTGTTGGAAGAGTACAGGACAAACAAAAACTCTGTTTTCCGTATTCGAGCTGTTCTAGCGACATAAATCTTCAAAGCCCTAACCACATCTAGAGACTTCGATTCAGTGAACGTGTCAGTAACTACTGGCACCACAATAGGTTGGTTTATGTGGAAAGATGAAACCACCTTCGGAAGAAAATGTTGACGAGTCCTCAACTCTGCCCTATCTTCATGGAAGATCAGGTAAGGGCTCTTGTGAGACAAGGCCCCCAATTCAGACACCCGCCGTGCGGATGCCAATGCCAAAAGCATCACCACTTTCCAAGTGAGAAACTTCAACTCTATCTCTTGTAGAGGCTCAAACCAATCTGATTGAAGGAACCGCAACACTACGTTAAGGTCCCATGGTGCCACTGGAGGCACATATGGAGGCTGGATGTGCAGAACCCCTTTCACGAAGGTCTGAACCTCTGGAAGAGAGGCCAGTTGTTTTTGGAAGAACACTGACAAGGCCGAAATCTGGACCTTCATTGATCCCAATCGGAGGCCCGCCTCCACACCAGCCTACAGAAAATGGAGAAAACATCCCAACTGAAACTCTTCTGTAGGAGCCTTCCTAGATTCACACCAAGACACATATTTTCTCCAAATACGGTGGTAATGTATCAACGTTACTCCTTTCCTGGCCTGAATAAGGGTGGGGATGACTTCCTTGGGAATACCCTTTCGGGCTAGGATCCGACGCTCAACAGCCATGCCGTCAAACGTAGCCGCGGTAAGTCTTGATACACGCACGGCCCCTTCTGCAGCAGGTCCTCGTGAAGAGGAAGAGGCCGAGGATCTTCTATGAGCAACTCATGAAGATCTGAGCCCTCCTTGGCCAGTCTGGGGAATGAAGATTGCTCAAACTCTTGTTCTTCTTATGATCCTGAGCGGTCTTGGGATCAGCGGAAGTGGAGGGAAGACATACACCGACCAGAACACCCACTGGGCCACCAGCGCATCCACTGCTATTGCTTGAGGGTCTCTTGACCTGGAACAAGATTTCTGAAGCTTCTTGTTGAGACGAGATGCCATCATGTCTACTTGAGGAACTCCCCAAAGACTTGTCACCTCTGTGAAGACTTCTTGGTGGAGGCCCCACTCTCCTGGATGGAGATCGTGTCTGCTGAGGAAGTCTGCTTCCCAGTTGTCCACTCCCGGAATGAAAATTGCTGACAGAGCTCTTACATGTCTTTTTGCCCAGAGGAGGATCTTCGTCACCTCTGCCATTCCCGCTCTGCTTTTCATTCTGCCCTGCCTGTCTATGTACGCGACTGCTGTTACATTGTTCAACTGGATCTGCACGGGATGATCTTGAAGAAGATGTACCGCTTGTTGAAGGCCGTTGTAAATGGCTCTCAATTCCAGCAAGTTTATGTGAAGGCAGGCTTCCTGACTTGACCATTTTCCCTGGAAGCTTTCTCCCTGAGTGACAGCTCCCCAGCCTCGGAGACTTGCATCCGTGGTTACCAGGAGCCAGTCCTGAATCCCGAACCTGCGTCCCTCTAGTAGGTGAGAACTGTGTAGCCACCACAGGAGCGAAATCCTGGCTTTTGACGACAGGATTATCTTCCGGTGCATGTGAAGGTGGGATCCTGACCACTTGTCCAACAGGTCCCACTGGAATACTCTGGCATGGAACCTGCCAAACTGTATGGCCTCGTAGGCCGCCACCATCTTCCCCAACAACCGAATGCACTGATGGATCGACACACTTGATGGTTTCAATATTTGTTTTACCATTTTCTGGATTTCCAGAGCCTTTTCCACCGGAAGAAAAACTCTCTGAACTTCTGTGTCCAGTATCATCCCGATAAAAGACAGTCTTGTTGTCGGTTCCTACTGTGACTTTGGATCATTTATGATCCAACCATGTTGTTGGAGTATCGACAGGGAGAGTGTGATGTTTTGTAACAACTGCTACCTGGATCTCGCCTTTATCAGGAGATCATCTAGATAAGGAATTATATTGACTCCTTTTTGACGCAGGAGAGCCATCATCTCCGCCATCACCTTGGTGAATACCTTCGGCGCCGTGGAGAGACCGAAAGGTAACGTTTGGAATTAGTAATGGCAATCCTGAACCGCGAATCTCAGATAAGCCAGGTGAGGATAAATGGGAACATGCAGGTAAGCATCCTTTATGTCTACAGACACCATGTAGTCCCCCTCCTCCAGACTGGAAATCACTGCCCTCACTGATTCCATTTTGAACTTGAATCGTTTCAAGTAGAGATTCAGATTTTTTTTGGATTGACACTGTTACTGCTTCCCTTTCTGGAAGAGAAGCTGGCAAGGTCGGTTTTAAAATCGGCAAGGGGGAACGTCTTGAAACTCCAGCCTGTATCCCTGGGACACTGTTTGATCCAGGCCAGACAGAATCCAACCTTGGCTGAACAGTTTGAGATGTGCCCCCACCCGAGCGGCCTCCCGCAAAGGAGCCCCAGCGTCATGCTGAAGATTTGGCAGAAGTAGGGGCAGACTTCTGCTCCTGGGAACCTGAAGTCGCTGTGGATTTCTTTCCCTTTCCCCAAGACTAATGCATCCAGTCCATCGCCAAATAAGGCCTCACCTCTATATGGGAGAGCCTCCATATTTCTTTTGGAATCTGCATCCGCGTTCCATTGGCTAATCCACAACGCCCGCCGAGCCGATACTGCCATGGTAGCGGCTTGTGAACTCAAAAGTCCAATATCTTTCATCGCTTCTAGCATGTATGCGGCAGTTGGGAATACGAAATTTATTTTCGGGATTCACCCACATCCCTTCAAAGAGAGTATTAAACTCGTGGGAAGGAGGGAAGGTGACCTTGAATTTCTTTTCTTAATAGAAATAAGCCTTCTCCTGAAGTACAGGAGTGGCTTCCGTGACTTCCAGCACTTCCCTTATAGCTACAATCATATATTGTATATTTTTTTCCAATTTATGATCTATTTCTCTGGAGTCACTATCGTCGACACAAGAATCAGTGTCCGTGTCGGTATCAGTATTCACAATATTCGCAAATGGTCTCTTATGTGACCCAGAGGGGTCGCCTGCGGATGGAAGAACAGAGCCCTGAAAAATCACATCTTCCACAGATTTTCTCCAGCACTCAGCATGAGATTCAGACTTATCTAATCTCCTATTGATATGATGCATACTATCACGTATTTCTTTCACCCATGCAGGCTCTTGGTGTGCCGGCAGCGCCACCACATTACAACTCTGTGTCCCTAAAATGCCTTCCTCCGGGGAGGAACTCCCTGCCTCAGAAATGTCACACACGTGTACAACACACTCTCACAGACACACTGGGACTTATAGGGGACAGACCCACAGTAAAATATGTCAGAGGGACACAGTTTAGGAGCAGGCTGTTCACAACCCAGCGCCAAAGAAAAAATCCCTGTGCCGCGTACTTTGTACAAAGAGACAAAATCCCTGTGTCGCGTAATCCGTACACAGAAACCTTTAAGCGCTATTATTTTATGAACAATATGATTTAGCACCCAGGCCCCCCCTTTTTTCACCCTGATACTCGTTCAGAAGAGGAGGAGGACCAGTGTCTTCTCTTCAGTCTGTGAATGAGCAAAAATGGCGCTTAACAGTGTGCTGGCTGCCTGAGGAGGAAGCTCCACCCCCGCAATGGCGGGTTTCTCCTCAGAGATTTTTCACATAATATTTATAATGGCGGGGGTAGGGCTGTGCCTTGGCATCTTATGCCCCCTTTTATCCAGTTTACGAGGTTATTTGCTGCCCAGGGCGCCCCCCCAGCGCCCTGCACCCTGCAGTGCCTGTGTATGTGTGGACAGCAATGGCGCGCTGCGCTCCCGCCAGCCGCGCGGTACCTCAGCCGTCACTTTACTTGATTGAAGATCTGTCTTCTTACACTCACCTTTCTTCTGACTTCTGCCTCTGTGAGGGGGGTGACGGTGTGCTGTGGGAGTGAGCATCTAGACACGGCTAGCGTTCAGTTCCCTTCAGGAGCTAATGGTGTCCTGTCAGCCAGAAGCAGAGCCATGAAACTCTTCAGGAAGTTGGTTCCTACTTCTGCCCCCTCAGTCCCACGAAGCAGGGAGACTGTTGCCAGCAGTTCTCCCTGAAAATAAAAAACCTAACATAAGTCTTTTCAGAGAAACTCAGTAGAGCTCCTCAGAGTGCATCCAGTCTGCCTGGGCACATTTCTAAAACTGAGGTCTGGAGGAGGGGCATAGAGGGAGGAGCCAGTTCACACCCACTGAAAAGTCTTAAGAGTGCCCATGGCTCCTGCGGAACCGTCTATACCCCATGGTCATGAAGTGGACCTCAGCATCCTCTAGGATGTATGAGAAATAGAGTACAGGTAATAAAGAGCACCACAATTCTCAAAACATAATACAGTTTAGATGTAAGTAGCGAGGGAGTAATCATTGTACTACTTGGGGCTGGCGGCCATAGATAGAGATGAGCCTTTATCAGCAGGAGAAAAAGCGGGTAAATATGGTCGCTGAGTAGGAGAGAGCTGCGAGTGAAATGTGTCGAGAAGAGGGCTTTGACAACAAGAGGAAAGAGGGCCCTGCTCTGAAGAGCTAACAATCTAGTGGGGATGGACGACTGACAGATGACATGAGGTGCAAGCAAGTGAGAGGAAGCCTGATGGCAGTATGCAAGCAAAGCAGAGATGTTCAAGGCATGGGGCAGGGGGATGGAGGAGCAACCTAAGGACTAGGTTATGCATCGGAGGGGTACGCTTTGATAAATAGGTGGGTTTTCAGTGCCCGTTTGAAGCTTTGCAAGGTCGGGGAGAGTCTAATGGAGCGGGGAGCGCATTCCCTTGAAGGGGGGCAGCAGGGGCAAAATCTTGAACTCGTGCATGGGAAGCAGTGACCAGGGCAGTGGAGAGGCGACGTTCATCGGCTGACCATAGTGGGCGGGAGGGAGTATGAAGGGAGAGGAGGTTGGAGATGTAGGGAGCAGTGGAATTAGAGATGGCCTTCTATGTGAGGGTGAGGAGTTTGAAGAGGATTCTATAGCGGAATGGTAGCCAGAGTCGATTTTGTCGAAGGGGAGTGGCAGATTTTGCATGGCGGGAGAGGAAGATGAGCCTAGCTGCGGAGTTGAACACAGATTGGAGGGGAGCAAGATGGGAGTAAGCGAGGCCAGTGAGGAGAACATTGCAGTAGTTGAGTCGTGAGATGACCAGTGAGTGGATGATAAGTTTAGTTGCACTCTGGGAGAGAAATGGTCTGATGCGAGCAATGTTGTGTAGCTGGAACAGACAGGATTGCGCCAGAGTTTGGATGTGGGGTGCAAAGAGAGGGAGGAGTCAAGAGTGACACCCAGGCAGCGGAGTTGGGGAATGGGGGAGATGAAAGAGGAAAGATCATCCTCCAATGCATCAGCCCATGCTGCCACTGCTTTTGCCATCCAGGCTGAAGCCATGGCTAGTCTTATGATTGCCCCAGACAAGGAGAAAATGTTTTTTAGAAAACCATCTATTTTCCTATCCGTGGCAGAGGTAATGTAGATTTTCGCACCAATCGAATAACATGCATATCTACTTTGGGAGCCACCTCTCTTTTTAAACAGTCCCCAGCTGGAAGAGGATAATTAGAATTAAATTTCTTTGGAATCCTTAATTTCTTACTGGGTGTAACCCAAGCCTCTTGCATCATTTCCGTAAGCTGTTCTGACCCAGGAAACTCAGTCCTAACTGTTTTGGGACATTTAAACACAGGTGCCTTAGATTTTACCAAAGGCTCTGCTGCCTCCTCTAAGGATATAATGGATTTCATAGTACTAATTAGCTCAGGTATGTCCACTGAGCTGAGGCCTTCCTCCTCGTCTCTGCATGCAGACCCGGAGTGCGATGAGTTCTCATCCTCCGACGAGACCTCATCTGAAACATGTGTAAACTGTGAAGATGTTGTTTCATGTCTATGTGATCTACTTACCACCAGCCTTTCAGCCTGTTTTTGTTGTGAGGTTGCTGATTCCTGTGCTGGATGTGATAAACCCCAGGTGGAATGTTGCATGTAAAGGTTAATAGGGTAACCTATCCATGGAGCTGGCATTATCCGCTTAGCTATACTGGATAATGTCTGTGCAAAGGTAGCCCATGGGGGTTCAACTTGAACCTGTGCCTGCCTTGGATTATTCAAGAGGCTTTGGTGAAAGCTAAAACAATTTGCACATAGTCCATTTTGAACCAGATCCTGAGAGGTTAATTCACCTTTGCAAGACAAACATGAAATGAGTGTTGGTGCTGCTGTGGAGAATGTATCCTTCTCACCCTTGCCTCTCTTAGACATGATAAATAAATCACACACCTCTACACAATTTGTGACTGCAAATTTGTTAAAGTGACATACAATCCGACCCCACCCTGCTTTGCTCCAGCATTGAGGATCGGAATACACAGAAAACTGACAGAATTAAAGTAAAGTCAGCAATCACACTAGCAATCAGTGACAGGTTATACATTAGTATAATAAGCAATATGAGCACATAATCAACTACAAATACATTTCAAGTATGTAGGAGAAACATATTACTGCATTACCTTATATAGGAGTTTAAACATATTCAGTCGCACAGTGAAAGAAGCAGCAGCAATAGTTTACAGAATCATGTGCACCAGGCACTTATCCAACTATTCATACTCAAAGGTAGATAGAGACTTAGGGGGACATGTACTAAGAAGTTATAAGAATGGAGAAGTGAGCCAGTGGAGAAGTTGCCCCATCAACCAATCAGCAGCTCTGTATAATTTTATAGTATGCAAATTATAGATGTTACATTAGTGCTGATTGGTTGCCATGGGCATCTTCTCCACTGGCTCACTTCTCCGCTCTTATCACTGCTTAGTAAATGTCCCCTTTAGTGCTGTATCTCCCAGCTCAGGAGAGGTATACAGGGAGACTTCACCCTGCTTCCAGGATTGATCAATACGTTAGTGAATGCTGAGTGGATCCAGACGCTATTAGTGTACACAATCGCCCCCTGAACCTACAGTGAACACAGACGCCCAAGTGAACATTGACGCACCAGACATACAGCTGTCTATGCTGCGACTGGGTCCTTATAGATACACAGCATCTGAGACGGAAGCGGGAACTCAGTTCATGGCAGGAAACTGGTCATGATGTAAGAGGCACGGGGGTGGGGTCCTGCGAAAAGCAAAAGCTGGGATCACTTACCAGGCCTACGTACCTCATGCCTCCCATCCTCCACCTTCAGTCCGTCGAGGTAGCTCAGACGATACTGGCACCCGTCCAGACATGGAGAAGAACTTCCTGGGGTGGCCTGAAAAGAATGGGGGACACACGACGCAGGGGTGGCCTACACTGGGCTCAGTGAAGGGTCATCATTGGCACTTGTGGCCTCAGACTGGGTGCCCCCGTAGTGGTGCGAAGCACCAGGGGCGACCCTGAACGAAAACGCCCAAAGGGGAGGTGGGGGAGGGGGCAACATACACCACAAACACACACGAAACACCTTTATGCTCACCAGCTATATACTCGGGTCCCGCCAGACGACTGGCCCTTCTTCCTTGCTCCTGTGATCGACACCCGATGCGACCCCCAGGGCGTGACGTTGCCTACGCGAGATGACTGAGAGACATTTATATCGAGGTTATGAAACAATACGTTTATACCGCTCTAACCTTGTGGTACGCACCAGCGCGTAGCGTCCGACAACCCACCTTTCGTGGGGGTCAGGCTGTGGAGACAACAGAGAACTTACCACACCTGCGGCGTAGTGCCGACTTCAGCGACCTGCGGCCTAGCGCCGACTTCAGCCACCTGCGGCGTAGCGCCGACTTACACACCCTGCGGCCTAGCGCCGGATCAAGAGATACCACGGCCTAGCGCCGACTTACCACACCTGCGGCGTAGCGCCGACTTACACACCCTGCGGCCTAGCGCCGGATCAAGAGATGCCACGGCCTAGCACCGACTTACCACACCTGCGGCGTAGCGCCGACTTACACACCCTGCGGCCTAGCGCCGGAGCAACAGATACCACGGCCTATCGCCGACTTACCACACCTGCAGCGTAGCGCCGACTTACACACCCTGCGGCCTAGCGCCGGATCAAGAGATACCACGGCCTAGCGCCGACTTAAGCAACCTGCAGCCTAACGCCGACTTACCATAAACACAATAGCTTTGGGCTTCCTTGCCCTGGGTGCCCCGGCCTATTGCTGCCTATCTGGGGGACATGCATTGTGCCTGTTGCCCACCTATCTAACTCTGTACAGTGTGTGGGCCTATTGCCCTTCTTGCCCCGGCCTACTACCGCCGTTGGGGGCCAACCTTCACACCTGGTGGCCTAGCGCCACCTCCCATGGGGCCTAACGACCGTAGTACCCACGGGCCTAGTTCCCGTCTATGGTGCCTCAGGCTGATGCCTGTTTTGTCCCCACGGGCCTAGTGCCCGAATCCCTGGTGGTCTAGGGGGAAGAGGGGCACCACCTGGACTTACCCTCCTAGGGGCAGTGGCTGGACCAAGCCTGGTCCGGCCACGCCCACCACGTTGTCTTTGCCGGAGGTGGGCTGACTCCCACCACCTCCGGGCTTCCTGGAATCTTTACCTGGGCAGTGGTGGCCAGTGCAAGCTCTTTTGCGTTGCACACCGCTGTCCCAGGGCTTCCGACGTCTTCACCGACGGGCGTCGGCTCTTTGTACTTCACCTGGCGGGCGGCGGCGTGTCTGAGCTCCTCCACAACTACCGCCGCCCTCCAGGACTTCCGGCGCCGTCTTCTGACTTGAATCTTCCGGAGCTCTTCTCTGCTCCTTCCCCGCCGACGAACTGAGCCCTCGCGCCCGGCGCTGGCTAATACAAGCCAGTGCCAGGGGGCGGGGCTATGACGTGGCGAGCCGGGATTGGCTCACCGCCGCCACTCCTGATTGGTCGCCAGCTCGCGAGCCGTGATTGGCTCACAGCTGGCGCCAAATTCAAGAAGCCGCGCTGTGATTGGCGGAGCCCGAGTCCCGGAGGATGCAGGCCCGCCGCAATCACCCACGTGGAGCGGTGGTGGCGATTCACCGCCGCCCCCACGCCCGCTGCTGAACTCTGCATCCAGCTGGGCAGGCGGAGACCGGACTAGGCCCGGTCTCCAGCACTGCCCGAAGCCTGCGCCACCTCCAGCCCCATGGGACGGCACCGGCCCATCCCATGTAAGGAAGGTCGTGTAGGTCAGTAGCAGGGCCAGTGACCGCACGAGTACACTGGCCCTTGCTACATTGAACCGGGGGGAAGGGCGGCCAAGGGAGCATCTTACTCCCCCTCCCCACTGCTGACATCAACCCTAGGGATTGCGGACTCATACTACCCCTGGAGCCTATGATCCCTGAGGCCTAGCGCTGGTGCACCCGAGGTGGCAGCCGCATCAGCAACTGTTCAGTAATCTCCATCCCAAAACAGTGCGGCTGTGTCTCGCGTTTCCCCTACTAAGCGGAATCGATGACTTACCTTCTCCCCGTGCTCCGGGCACAGCCTGGTAATGTCTGCTGGACTTGCTTGTACATCCTACTCAGATGCCTGCCGAAACAGCACTGTACACATGGGTAAGCGTGTCGCGACCCAGCGGGGAGTTGTTGGAGCAACTCTTTCTAAGGTACGTATAAGACACTTTTTATAAAGATCGCTAAAAAAAAAAATAGCAAGACTATAAAAATAAAATAAAAAAGCTTATGGCTGCAAAAAACAAGCAGCCCCTTGACCATAATCCTGCTCCTGCCACACCAAACAAAAAAACTGATTTGCCTGAGCAAGGAGGTGGGAATATAGGGACGGGCCCATTGCATGCTGGGAGGCCGAAAGCTTTGTCCATTTAGTGCCAATCCGCTGTCGCTATATCATATCCCAATGTTATCCTGTGGATAACCTGTGGACCCTGCAGGAGAAATAATGGTAAATGATTTATTACTTAATATGAAAATAAAACCCACCTTTAGCAGAAAACAGAAAAAGGGCTTATTGAAGGCGAGGTAGGAAACAATAGAAAGCATGTCTAGTACAACTTAGAGATGAGCGCCTGAAATTTTTCGGGTTTTGTGTTTTGGTTTTGGGTTCGGTTCCGCGGCCGTGTTTTGGGTTCGACCGCGTTTTGGCAAAACCTCACCGAATTTTTTTTGTCGGATTCGGGTGTGTTTTGGATTCGGGTGTTTTTTTCAAAAAACCCTAAAAAACAGCTTAAATCATAGAATTTGGGGGTCATTTTGATCCCATATTATTATTAACCTCAAAAACCATAATTTCCACTCATTTTCAGTCTATTCTGAATACCTCACACCTCACAATATTATTTTTAGTCCTAAAATTTGCACCGAGGTCGCTGGATGACTAAGCTAAGCGACCCTAGTGGCCGACACAAACACCTGGCCCATCTAGGAGTGGCACTGCAGTGTCACGCAGGATGTCCCTTCCAAAAAACCATCCCCAATCAGCACATGACGCAAAGAAAAAAAGAGGCGCAATGAGGTAGCTGTGTGAGTAAGATTAGCGACCCTAGTGGCCGACACAAACACCGGGCCCATTTAGGAGTGGCACTGCAGTGTCACGCAGGATGTCCCTTCCAAAAAACCCTCCCCAATCAGCACATGACGCAAAGAAAAAAAGAGGCGCAATGAGGTAGCTGTGTGAGTAAGATTAGCGACCCTAGTGGCCGACACAAACACCGGGCCCATTTAGGAGTGGCACTGCAGTGTCACGCAGGATGTCCCTTCCAAAAAACCCTCCCCAATCAGCACATATAGACATATAGCTAATATAGACTGGTTGATAAAGAGATGTCGTAGTATGTATGTATAAAGAAGAAAGAAAAAAAAACCACGGTTAGGTGGTATACAATTATGGACGGACTGCCGAGTGCCGACACAGAGGTAGCCACAGCCGTGAACTACCGTACTGTACTGTGTCTGCTGCTAATATAGACTGGTTGATAAAGAGATGTCGTAGTATGTATGTATAAAGAAGAAAGAAAAAAAAACCACGGGTAGGTGGTATACAATTATGGACGGACTGCCGAGTGCCGACACAGAGGTAGCCACAGCCGTGAACTACCGTACTGTACTGTGTCTGCTGCTAATATAGACTGGTTGATAAAGAGATGTCGTAGTATGTACGTATAAAGAAGAAAGAAAAAAAAACCACGGTTAGGTGGTATACAATTATGGACGGACTGCCGAGTGCCGACACAGAGGTAGCCACAGCCGTGAACTACCGTACTGTACTGTGTCTGCTGCTAATATAGACTGGTTGATAAAGAGATGTCGTAGTATGTACGTATAAAGAAGAAAGAAAAAAAAACCACGGTTAGGTGGTATACAATTATGGACGGACTGCCGAGTGCCGACACAGAGGTAGCCACAGCCGTGAACTACCGTACTGTACTGTGTCTGCTGCTAATATAGACTGGTTGATAAAGAGATGTCGTAGTATGTACGTATAAAGAAGAAAGAAAAAAAAACCACGGTTAGGTGGTATACAATTATGGACGGACTGCCGAGTGCCGACACAGAGGTAGCCACAGCCGTGAACTACCGTACTGTACTGTGTCTGCTGCTAATATAGACTGGTTGATAAAGAGATGTCGTAGTATGTATGTATAAAGAAGAAAGAAAAAAAAACCACGGTTAGGTGGTATAGAATTATGGACGGACTGCCGAGTGCCGACACAGAGGTAGCTACAGCCGTGAACTACCGTACTGTGTCTGCTGCGACTGGATGATAAATAATGATATAAAAAATATATATATATCACTACTGCAGCCGGACAGGTATATATATTATATAATGACGGACCTGCTGGACACTGTCTGTCAGCAGAATGAGTTTTTTATAGAATAAAAAAAAAAACACCACACAAGTGAAGTCACACGACGAGTGTTTAACTTTTTCAGGCAATCACAATATAGTATACTACTAACTATACTGGTGGTCAGTGTGGTCAGGTCACTGGTCAGTCACACTGGCAGTGGCACTCCTGCAGCAAAAGTGTGCACTGTTTAATTAATTTTAATATAATATGTACTCCTGGCTCCTGCTATAACCTATAACTGGCACTGCAGTGCTCCCCAGTCTCCCCCACAATTATAAGCTGTGTGAGCTGAGCACAGTCAGATATATAATATATACATAGATGATGCAGCACACTGGGCTGAGCAGTGCACACAGATATGGTATGTGACTGTCTTGTACTCCTGGCTCCTGCTATAACCTATAACTGGCACTGCAGTGCTCCCCAGTCTCCCCCACAATTATAAGCTGTGTGAGCTGAGCACAGTCAGATATATAATATATACATAGATGATGCAGCACACTGGGCTGAGCAGTGCACACAGATATGGTATGTGACTGAGTCACTGTGTGTATCGTTTTTTTCAGGCAGAGAACGGATATATTAAATAAAACTGCACTGTCTGGTGGTCACTGTGGTCAGTCACTAGTAAACTCTGCACTCTCTTCTACAGTACTCCTAAGCTCCAGTAAATCAGGTCAATCTCTCTCTCTCTCTCTCTCCTAATCTAAATCACTGTACTCCCTAACAGCTGCTCCCCGTCCCCAATCCTCCCCACAATTATAACTAAGTCACTCAGTCTTTACTCTTTTCTACTATAACGGAGAGGACGCCAGCCACGTCCTCTCCCTATCAATCTCAATGCACGTGTGAAAATGGCGGCGACGCGCGGCTCCTTATATAGAATCCGAGTCTCGCGAGAATCCGACAGCGTCATGATGACGTTCGGGCGCGCTCGGGTTAACCGAGCAAGGCGGGAAGATCCGAGTCGCTCGGACCCGTGAAAAAAAACATGAAGTTCGTGCGGGTTCGGATTCAGAGAAACCGAACCCGCTCATCTCTAGTACAACTGCGTAAACTTCCAGGATTGAAGTTATATTATTTTGTGAGAACAATGGGAAGGAAACCTTTAGTGGACTGAGCATCAATCCCCATTCTATTCTGCCTTGGAAGAAAGACAAAAGAAAAGATAGAAAAAATGAACTGTGGTCACCAAATAAACTATATAAGCAGCCCAGGCCCAGTGAGATGATAAAGAGGGTTAATGAAAATCTACACTGAACTCGCAGGGAGACACAGAAGCACCTACTGTATTCTGAGAACTCAAGGATCTAGGCATCAAGCAAAGTAGGACTGCAGAAGGAGGGTCCAAACGGCTGGAGGTAGGGTTTGCCACCATGGTGACATTGATGGAAAGATGTCAAAACCTGAGGAGGTCCCAGGAAATGTAATAAATATAGTTGGATGGAGATTACACACTATTTTAAGTGTGTCTTCCAAAAACTGCATTCCATCCCCTTAGGTTAGGTGACCCTTTCAGGCATGGATTGGGTCATCAACTGGTCTGGTAAACTAAATCTTCCATCATTTGAGAGAGATTCTCACTTTAAAAGAGAATAAAATAATGAAACTAATAAGAGTATCAGCCTGCTAAAGGTGAATACAAAAGTATGATAAAGGCAAGGCAATGGTCTGCAGACTGTAGAGAAGAGCATGGCCCTGGAGATGGAAGGGTAGAAGACACATACAAGTACATGCCCAGCAACTGATACCCCAGTAGTTATACTGTTGTCTGTTGATGCATATGACTTCAAAAAATCTGCATGGAGATTTAAAGAAGAGACTCTCCACCAACCACTCACTTCTCATTCAGTGCAGTCAATGTGGGCCAACAAATATCACTGGCCATTAGAGTTTCAGTACAGAGATTGGGGTGATTGCGCAGACACAAACGTGCTGGGATAGAGACAGTGAAGTGACAAAATACCAGTGCAGGAGTGGATAGAGAATGGAAAGACCAGATGCCTTTCCTGACATGTTTTGGGTGTCATGAAGAGCATAGCCAACAAAAAGAATAGAAAAACAATTTAACAGTAGTCAGTAGTGATGTGCACCGGAAATTTTTCGGGTTTTGTGTTTTGGTTTTGGATTCGGTTCCGCGGCCGTGTTTTGGATTCGGACGCGTTTTGGCAAAACCTCCCTGAAAAATTTTTGTTGGATTCGGGTGTTTTTTTACAAAAAACCCTCAAAAACAGCTTAAATCATAGAATTTGGGGGTCATTTTGATCCCATAGTATTATTAACCTCAATAACCATAATATACACTCATTTCCAGTCTATTCTGAACACCTCACACCTCACAATATTATTTTTAGTCCTAAAATTTGCACCGAGGTCGCTGGATGACTAAGCTAAGCGACCCAAGTGGCTGACACAAACACCTGGCCCACGTGTCAAACAGGATGGCAGATTAAAAAAATTGTCCCCAAACAGCACATGATGCAAAGAAAAAAAGAAGCGCAATGAGGTAGCTGTGTGACTAAGCTAAGTGACCCAAGTGGCCGACACAAACACCTGGCCCATCTAGGAGTGTCACTGCAGTGTCAGACAGGATGGCACTTCAAAAAAATAGTCCCCAAACAGCACATGATGCAAAGAAAAAAAGAGGTGCAATGAGGTAACTGTGTGACTAAGCTAAGCGACCCAAGTGGCCGACACAAACACCTGGCCCATCTAGGAGTGGCACTGCAGTGTCAGACAGGATGGCACTTCAAAAAATAGTCCCCAAACAGCACATGATGCGAAGAAAAATGAAAGAAAAAAGAGGTGCAAGATGGAATTGTCCTTGGGCCCTCCCACCCACCCTTATGTTGTATAAACAGGACATGCACACTTTAACAAACCCATCATTTCAGCGACAGGGTCTGCCACACAACTGTGACTGAAATGACTGGTTGGTTTGGGCCCCCACCAAAAAAGAAGCAATCAATCTCTCCTTGCACAAACTGGCTCTACAGAGGCAAGATGTCCACCTCCTCCTCATCGTACGATTCCTCACCCCTTTCACTGTGTACATCTCCCTCCTCACAGATTATTCATTCGTCCCCACTGGAATCCACCATCTCAGGTCCCTGTGTACTTTATGGAGGCAATTGCTGGTGAATGTCTCCACAGAGGAATTGATTATAATTCATTTTGATGAACATCATCTTCTCCACATTTTCTGGAAGTAACCTCGTACGCCGATTGCTGACAAGGTGAGCGGCTGCACTAAACACTCTTTCGGAGTACACATTGGAGGGGGGGCAACTTAGGTAAAATAAAGCCAGTTTGTGCAAGGGCCTCCAAATTGCCTCTTTTTCCTGCCAGTATACGTACAGACTGTCTGACGTGCCTACTTGGATGCGGTCACTCATATAATCCTCCACCATTCTTTCAATGATGACAGAATCATATGCAGTGACAGTAGACGACATGTCAGTAATCATTTGCAGGTCCTTCAGTCCGGACCAGATGTCAGCACTCACTCCAGACTGCCCTGCATCACCGCCAGCGGGTGGGCTCGGAATTCTTAGCCTTTTCCACGCAGCCCCAGTTGCGGGAGAATGTGAAGGAGGAGCTGTTGACGGGTCACGTTCCGCGTGACTTGACAATTTTCTCACCAGCAGGTCTTTGAACCTCTGCAGACTTGTGTCTGCCGGAAAGAGAGATACAACGTAGGTTTTAAATCTAGGATCGAGCACGGTGGCCAAAATGTAGTGCTCTGATTTCAACAGATTGACCACCCGTGAATCCTGGTTAAGCGAATTAAGGGCTCCATCCACAAGTCCCACATGCCTAGCGGAATCACTCTGTTTTAGCTCCTCCTTCAATCTCTCCAGCTTCTTCTGCAAAAGCCTGATGAGGGGAATGACCTGACTCAGGCTGGCAGTGTCTGAACTGACTTCACGTGTGTCAAGTTCAAAGGGTTGTAGAACCTTGTACAACGTTGAAATCATTCTCCACTGCGCTTGAGTCAGGTGCATTCCCCCTCCTTTGCCTATATCGTAGGTAGCTGTATAGGCTTGAATGGCCTTTTGCTGCTCCTCCATCCTCTGAAGCATATAGAGGGTTGAATTCCACCTCGTTACCACCTCTTGCTTCAGATTATGGCAGGGCAGGTTCAGGAGTGTTTGCTGGTGCTCCAGTCTTCGGCACGCGGTGGCTGAATGCCGAAAGTGGCCCGCAATTCTTCGGGCCACCGACAGCATCTCTTGCACGCCCCTGTCGTTTTTTAAATAATTCTGCACCATCAAATTCAATGTATGTGCAAAACATGGGACGTGCTGGAATTTGCCCAGATGTAATGCACGCACAATATTGGTGGCGTTGTCCGATGTCACAAATCCCCAGGAGAGTCCAATTGGGGTAAGCCATTCTGCGATGATGTTCCTCAGTTTCCGTAAGAGGTTGTCAGCTGTGTGCCTTTTATGGAAAGCGGTGATACAAAGCATAGCCTGCCTAGGAACGAGTTGGCGTTTGCAAGATGCTGCTACTGGTGCCGCCGCTGCTGTTCTTGCTGCGGGAGGCAATACATCTACCCAGTGGGCTGTCACAGTCATATAGTCCTGAGTCTGCCCTGGTCCACTTGTCCACATGTCCGTGGTTAAGTGGACATTGGGTACAACTGCATTTTTTAGGACACTGGTGACTCTTTTTCTGACGTCTGTGTACATTTTCGGTATCGCCTGCCTAGAGAAATGGAACCTAGATGGTATTTGGTACCGGGGACACAGTACCTCAATCAATTCTCTAGTTACCTGTGAATTAACGGTGGATACCGGAAACACGTTTCTCACCACCCAGGCTGCCAAGGCCTGAGTTATCCGCTTTGCAGCAGGATGACTGCTGTGATATTTCATCTTCCTCGCAAAGGACTGTTGGACAGTCAGTTGCTTACTGGAAGTAGTACAAGTGGTCTTCCGACTTCCCCTCTGGGATGACGATCGACTCCCAGCAGCAACAACAGCAGCGCCAGCAGCAGTAGGCGTTACACTCAAGGATGCATCGGAGGAATCCCAGGCAGGAGAGGACTCGTCAGACTTGACAGTGACATGGCCTGCTGGACTATTGGCTTTCCTGTCTAAGGAGGAAATTGACACTGAGGGAGTTGGTGGTGTGGTTTGCAGGAGCTTGGTTACAAGATGAAGGGATTTAGTTGGCAGTGGACTGCTTCCGCTGTCACCCAAAGTTTTTGAACTTGTCAATGACTTCTGATGAATGCGCTCCAGGTGACGTATAAGGGAGGATGTTCCTAGGTGGTTAACGTCCTTACCCCTACTTATTACAGCTTGACAAAGGCAACACACGGCTTGTCCGGATTTCTGTTGAAATAATTCCACACCGAAGAGGTGATTTTTTTTGTATTTTGACCAGGCATGTCAATGGCCATATTCGTCCCACGGACAACAGGTGTCTCCCCGGGTGCCTGACTTAAACAAACCACCTCACCATCAGAATCCTCCTTGTCAATTTCCTCCCCAGCGCCAGCAAAATCCATATCCTCATCTTGGTGTACTTCAACAGTGACATCTTCAATTTGACTATCAGGAACTGGACTGCGGGTGTTCTTTCCAGCACTTGCAGGGGGCGTGCAAATGGTCGAAGGCGCCACCTCTTCCCGTCCAGTGTTGGGAAGGTCAGGCATCGCAACCGACACAAATGGACTCTCCTTGGGGATTTGTGATTTAGAAGAACGCACAGTTCTTTGCTGTGCTTTTGCCATCTTAACTCTTTTAAGTTTTCTAGCAGGAGGATGAGTGCTTCCATCCTCATGTGAAGCTGAACCACTAGCGATGAACATAGGCCAGGCCCTCAGCTGTTCCTTGCCACTCCGTGTCGTAAATGGCACATTGGCAAGTTTACGCTTCTCCTCAGACGATTTTGATTTAGATTTTTGGGTCATTTTACTGAGCTTTATTTTTTTGGATTTTACATGCTCTCTACTATGACATTGGGCATCGGCCTTTGCAGACGACGTAGATGGCATTTCATCGTCTCGGCCATGACTAGTGGCAGCAGCTTCAGCACGAGGTGGAAGTGAATCTTGATCTTTCCCTATTTTACCCTCCACATTTTTGTTCTCCATTTTTTAATGTGTGGAATTATATGCCAGTAATATATCAATAGCAATGGCCTACTACTATATATACTGCGCACAACTGAAATGCACCACAGGTATGGACGGATAGTATACTTGACGACACAGAGGTAGGTAGAGCAGTGGCCTACTGTACCGTACTGCTATATATTATATACTGGTGGTCAGCAAACTGTGCAAAACTGAAATGCACCACAGGTATGGATGGATAGTATACTTGACGACACAGAGGTAGGTAGAGCAGTGGTCTACTGTACCGTACTGCTATATATTATATATACTGGTGGTCAGCAAACTGTGCAAAACTGAAATGCACCACAGGTATGGATGGATAGTATACTTGACGACACAGAGGCAGGTAGAGCAGTGGCCTACTGTACCGTACTGCTATATATTATATACTGGTGGTCAGCAAACTGTGCAAAACTGAAATGCACCACAGGTATGGATGGATAGTATACTTGACGACACAGAGGTAGGTAGAGCAGGGGCCTACTGTACCCTACTGCTATATATTATATACTGGTGGTCAGCAAACTGTGCAAAACTGAAATGCACCACAGGTATGGATGGATAGTATACTTGACGACACAGAGGTAGGTAGAGCAGTGGCCTACTGTACCGTACTGCTGTATATTATATATACTGATGGTCAGCAAACTGTGCAAAACTGAAATGCACCATAGGTATGGATGGATAGTATACTTGACGACACAGAGGTAGGTAGAGCAGTGGCCTACTGTACCGTACTGCTATATATTATATACTGGTGGTCAGCAAACTGTGCAAAACTGAAATGCACCACAGGTATGGATGGATAGTATACTTGACGACACAGAGGTAGGTAGAGCAGTGGCCTACTGTACCGTACTGCTATATATTATATACTGGTGGTCAGCAAACTGTGCAAAACTGAAATGCACCACAGGTATGGATGGATGGTATACTTGACGACACAGAGGTAGGTAGAGCAGGGGCCTACTGTATCGTACTGCTATATATTATATACTGGTGGTCAGCAAACTGTGCAAAACTGAAATGCACCACAGGTATGGATGGATAGTATACTTGACGACACAGAGGTAGGTAAAGCAGTGGCCTACTGTACCGTACAGCTGTATATTATATATACTGATGGTCAGCAAACTGTGCAAAACTGAAATGCACCATAGGTATGGATGGATAGTATACTTGACGACACAGAAGTAGGTAGAGCAGTGGCCTACTGTACCGTACTGCTATATATTATATATACTGGTGGTCAGCAAACTGTGCAAAACTGAAATGCACCACAGGTATGGATGGATAGTATACTTGACGACACAGAGGTAGGTAGAGCAGTGGCCTACTGTACCGTACTGCTATATATTATATACTGGTGGTCAGCAAACTGTGCAAAACTGAGATGCACCACAGGTATGGATGGGATAGTATACTTGACGACACAGAGGTAGAGCAGTGGACTACTGTAACGTACTGCTATATATATAGTTATACTGGTGGTCAGCAAAATTCTGCACTGTCCTCCTACTACAGGTTGAGTATCCCTTATCCAGTGGCGGTTCTTGCCACGGGCAAGCGGTACTTTTGCCCGGGGCGCCGCCTTCCAGAGGGCGCCGGCGCCATCCGGAGGGCGCCGCACCAGGGCAAGATCCGCCACTGTGCCCCCCGTAGTGCCCTGCTGTGCCCCCCCGCTTTGAAGGGAACCAGACGCGTAGCGTCTAGTTTCCCTTCATGGAGAGGACCTTAGTTGTGCGGTGCGCGATGACGTCATCGCGCACCGCACAGCAAAGGTCCTCTCCATGAAGGGAAACTAGACGCTACGGTCTAGTTTCCCTTCGTCTAGAGGACCTTTGCTGTGCGATGCGCGATGACGTCATCGCGCACCGCACAGCATAGTGGCACAGACACTAGGGGTCATAATTGACCTCTAGTGTCTATGCTGTTCTATGGGAGAGACGTAATAACGTCTCTCCCATAGATCGAAGAGAACAGAAGAGAGGAGGAGAGGAGAAGAGCGGCGGCGCCGGCGGAGGGGGTCTGGATCAGGAACGGGGATGGTAAGTATACGTTTTATTTATTTTTATTTTTTCTTTCAGCGCGCTGACCACGCCCCCAATTGAAGCCACACACCCCAGATTTTGCCCGGGGCGCCACAAATCATTGAACCGGCCCTGCCCTTATCCAAAATGCTCGGGACCAGAAGTATTTTGGATATCGGATTTTTCCGTATTTTGGAATAATTGCATACCATAATGAGATATCATGGCGATGGGACCCAATTCTAAGCACAGAATGCATTTATGTTTCATATACACCTTATACACACAGCCTGAAGGTAATTTAATACAATATTTTTAATAACTTTGTGTGTAAACAAAGTTTGTGTACATTGAGCCATCAGAAAACAAAGGTTTCACTATCTCACTCTCACTCAAAAAATTCCGTATTTCGGAATATTTGGATATGGGATACTCAACCTGTATATACTACAATGCAGCACAGATACGGAGCGTTTTTCAGGCAGAGAACGTATAATACTGGTGGTCACTGGTCAGCAAAACTCTGCACTGTCCTCATACTATATAATACTGCTGGTCCCCAGTCCCCACAATAAAGCAATTAGCACACTAAGCACAGATATTTGCAGCACACTGAGCATAGATATGGAGCGTTTTTCAGGCAGAGAACGCAGATATTTGCACTTGCTGCACACTGAGCACAGATATTTGCAGCACACTGAGCGAGCACAGATATTTGCAGCACACTGAGCACAGATATTTGCAGCACACTGAACATAGAAACTGAGAGGACGCCAGCCACGTCCTCTCACGATCATCTCCAATGCACGAGTGAAAAATGGCGGCGACGCGCGGCTCCTTATATAGAATACGAATCTTACGAGAATCCGACCGCGGGATGATTATGACGTTCGGGCGCGCTCGGGTTAACCGAGCAAGGCGGGAGGATCCGAGTCTGCTCGGAACCGTGTAAAAAAAGGTGAAGTTCGGGGGGGTTTGGATTCCGACGAACCGAACCCGCTCATCACTAGTAGTCAGGTTAGCTCCGAGCCCTAACATTCTAGATTAAAGTGCCAAGTTGGTAAGGGGTTGGATAGGGATTGCAGTAACCCAATTGCATAGCGCTATAGGTGGTGCTTAAGCCCACTGCCAATCTGTCACATGGTTGACAAAAATACCTTTATTTACAGATATACAACTATAATAAACAACTCTGGTGCTATGGCTCTACTGAGCCCAGTACAATAAAGTTTAAATCTAAATCAGATTGTATAATACCATACCATAATAATAATAATAATAATAATAATAATAATAATGGTAAAACAAGTACAAGGCTGTCATCTATGGTAAATTCTGTGGCAGTTTGCAAATAAAGAGAGTACCTAAAAAATAATTTTCACTTCCTTTATGGTTGCCTTAAATAAACTTCTGTTGGTTACATTTCCCAAGCCATAGTCAGCTTGATCACACTTTGCCTCCAACATCTCTAGCAACCAAACAACTAGTAATTTGGACCAGTTGTACGCAGGGTCCCTCCAGTCCTGCCCCTGTACTTCTGTTCAGGGGCGGATCCAGAAGAAAATTATAGGGGGGGCACCATGGAAGGGGCAAGTACATTTGCGTGCGGCTTCAGTGCATGTGAGGTGGCGCTTCTTATACAATGCCCACAGTTGTAGCGCTCATTATGCAATGTCCACTGTACTGGTAGTGCCCCTTATATAGACCCCATAGTAGTGGTGCCCCTTTTGCAATGCCCGTATTGCCCCCAGTAGTAATGTTGCCTGTAGTAATGCCCCCAGTCATTATGCCCCCAGTGGTAATGCCCCCGCAGTTATGACCCTAGTAGTTTACCCCCACCCCTTTAGTTTAGCCTCCCAGTGGTAATGCCCCCAGTAGTTCAGCCACCAGTAGTAATGCCCCCCTGTAGTTTGCCCCATTGTAGTTTAGCCCCTGTAGTTATGCCCCCTTGTAGCTTAGCCTTCAGTAGTAATGCCCCCAGTAGTTTGGCCCCTGTAGTTAAGCCCCCAGTACTTTGGCCCCCCTGTAGTTTAGCCCCCAAGTAGTAATGCCCCTGTAGTTAAGCCGCCAGTAGTAATGCCCCTGTAGTTACGCCGCCAGTAGTTAGCACCTTTGTAGTTGGCCCCCAGTAATAGTCCCTCAGTAGTTTGCCCCCAGTAGATGCCACCCAGTAATAATGTCCCCCAGCAGTTTGCCCCCAGTAGATGCCCCCCAGTAATAATGTCCCCCAGCAGTTTGCCCCCAGTAGATGCATGCCCCCCAGTAATAATGTCCCCCAGCAGTTTGCCCCTGTAGATGCCCCCCAGTAATAATGTCCTCCAGTAGTTTGCCCCCAGTAGTAATGCCCCCTAGGAGTTTTCCCCCAATAGATGACCCCCCAGTAGTAATGCCACCAGTAGATGCCCCCCAGTAATAATGCCCCCAATAGATGGCCCCCAGTAAAAATGTCCCCAATAGATGACCCCCCAGTAGTAATGCCTCCAGTAGATTCCCCCCAGTAATAATGCCCCCAGTAGCTGCCCCCAATAGATGACCCCCAGTAATAATGACCCCTACGAGTTTGCCCCAATAGATGACCCCCCTGTAGTAATGCCCCCAGTAGATGGCCCCCAGTAAAAATGTCCCCCAGTAGCTGCCCCCAATAGATGACCCCTCAGTAGTGATGCCTCCCAGCTATAATGCCCCTTGTTGATGCCCCCCCAGTAGTAATGTCAGGGGCAAACGCAGGATTTATTTAGGGTGGTTTCCGTGGGTGTGTATCTGTGAATGTGTGTGTATGTGTGTGTGTGTATATATATATATATATATACACACACACACACACACACACACACAGACACATATATATATATATATATATATATATACACAGTATATGTATCTATATATACCGTATATATAGACACACATCTATATATATATATATATATATATATATATAGATAGATAGATAGATAGATAGATAGATAGATAGATAGATAGATAGATATACACACACACACACATACCACACACATTCATACATACACAAATACACATACAGAACACATACAGTAAATACATACATATGCAGGGATCATATTATACACACATTTCATATACAGTATTGGTGGTATACTGTACATACCACCAGCGGCTGGGAGCAGTGGGAGGCGGGAGAAGACTGGCGGCCAGTGGCGGGTCAGTGAGGTGGGAGAGAGCTGCTGCAGCTGAGCATGCGCAGCCAGCAGCTCTCCACGGACTTTGGGGTACATTTACTAATCAGTGATAAGAGTGGAGAAGTGAGCCAGTGGAGAAGTTGCCCATGGCAACCAATCAGCACTGAAGTAACATCTATAATTTGCATACTATAAAATGATACAGAGCTGCTGATTGGTTGATGAGGAAATTTCTCCACTGGCTCACTTGTCCGCTCTTATCACTGCTTAGTAAATGTACCCCTTTGTCTATACAGAGAGCTACTATACGTAGCTCTCTGCAGCAGTAGCTCCATGGTAGCAGTCGCGATTGCGATCGCGGCTTTTGCTGAGACGGAGACACTGCTGTCTCCGTCTTACAAATAAGGCCACAAATGACAGGGGGGGCACGGGCCCGAGTGCCCCCCCCCTGGATCCGCCACTGCTTCTGTTACACTTACTCTGTGTGGCTAGCGTTGCAGGGCACCCCTTTCTCCCCTGCTCACTGATTTGTCCCGTCTGTCCATCACGACAGTGGTATCCGTTAAATGGGAGATGTGGAAAGTTTAGCGTATGACTTATTGGATAGAGAGCAGATTATTAGGGTGGTGATTCTGAGTTGTTCGCTCGTTGCCGATTTTCGCAACGGAGCGATTAAGGCAAAAATGCGCATGCGCATGGTACGCAGTGCGCATGCGCCCAGTATTTTAGCACAAAACTTTGTAGATTTACTCACGTCCGAACGAAGAATTTTCATTGTTGAAGTGATCGGAGTGTGATTGACAGGAAGTGGGTGTTTCTGGGCGGAAACTGACCGTTGTCTGGGAGTGTGCGGAAAAACGCAGGCGTGCCAGGATAAAATGCAGGAGTGGCTGGCCGAACGCAGGGCGTGTTTGTAACGTCAAACCAGGAACGAAACGGGCTGAGCTGATCGCAGTGTAGGAGTAGGTCCGGAGCTATTCAGAAACTGCTATGAATTATTTAGTAGCAATTCTGCTAATCTTTCATTCGCAATTCTGCTAAGCTAAGATACACTCCCAGAGGGTGGCGGCCTAGCGTGAGCAATGCCGCTAAAAGTAGCTAGCGAGCGAACAACTCGGAATGAGGGCCTATATACAGTGCATCCGGAAAAGTATTCACACAGCGCTTCACTTTTTCCACATTTTGTTATGTTACAGCCTTATTCCAAACTGGAATAAATTAATTTTTTTCCCTAAAAATTCTACACACAATGCGGGTCATTCCGAGTTGATCGCTCACTGGCAACTTTTTGCAGCGCTGCGATCAGGTTAAATCTCGGCAAAAATGCGCATACGTATGCACCGCATTGCGCAGGAGTGTCATACGGGTACAAAGATGATCGGTGCTGGCCAATGGATTTAACAAAGAATCCATTTGCACAGCCGATCGCAAGGTGATTGACAGAAAGAGGGCGTTTGTGGGTGTCAACTAACCATTTTCTGGGGGTGTTTTGAAAAACGCAGGCAGGTGTCTGACTTCAATTTCGGGACCAAAAAGACTGAAGTGATCGCAGCGGCTGAGTAAATCCAGAGCTACTCAGAAACTGCAAAAAACTTTTTTGTGCTGTCAGCTGCAAAAGTGTTCACACACTCGCAAAGCTAAAATACACTCCGCTTATAGGCGGCGACTATCTGATCGCAGCGCTGCAAAAAGTTGCTAGAGAGCGATCAACTCAGAATGACCCCAATACCCCATAATGACAACTTGAAAAAAGCGTTTTTGAGATTTTTGCAAATTCATTAAAAATAAAAAACTAATAAATCACATGTACATAAGTATTCACAGCCTTTGTTCAATACTTTGTTGATGCACCTTTGGCAGCAATTACAGCCTCAAGTCTTTTTGAATATTGGCAAACAAGCTTGGCACACCTATCTTTGGGCAGTTTCGACCATTCCTCTTTGCAGCACCTCTCAAGCTCAATCAGGTTGGATGGGAAGCGTCGGTGCATAGCCATTTTTAGATCTCTCCAAAGATGTTCAATCAGATTAAAGTCTGGGCTCTGGCTGGGCCACTCAAGGACATTCACAGAGTTGTCCTGAAGCCACTCCTTTGATATCTTGGCTGTGTGCTTAGGGTCGTTGCCCTGCTGAAAAATGTCAAGAGTGCTCTGGAGCAGGTTTTCATCCAGGATGTCTCTGTACATTGCTGCATTCATCTTTCCCTTTATCCTGACTAGTCTCCCAGTTCCTGCTGCTGAAAAACATCCCACAGCATGATACTGCCACCACCATGCTTCACTGTAGGGATGGTATTGGCTTGGTGATGAGCGGTGCCTGGTTTCCTCCAAACATGACGCCAGGCATTCACGCCAAAGAGTTCAATCTTTGTCTCATCAGACCAGAGAATTTTGTTTCTCATGGTCTGAGAGTACCTCAGGTGCATTTTGGCAAACTCCAGGTGGGCTGCCATGTGCTTTTTACTAAGGAGTGGCTTCCGTCTGGCCACTCTACCATACAGGCTTGATTGGTGGATTGCTGCAGAGATGGTTGTCCTTCTGGAAGGTTCTCCTCTCTCCACAGAGGAATGCTGGAACTCTGACAGGGTTCTTGGTCACCTCCCTGACTAGGGCCCTTCTCCCCCAAGTACTCAGTTTAGACGGCCTGCCAGCTCTAGAAAGAGTCCTGGTGGTTCCGAACTTCTTCCATTTACACTTTAACAGTAGTCAGTAGTGATGTGCACCGGAAATTTTTCGGGTTTTGTGTTTTGGTTTTGGATTCGGTTCTGCGGCCGTGTTTTGGATTCGGACGCGTTTTGGCAAAACCTCCCTGAAAATTTTTTGTTGGATTCGGGTGTTTTTTTACAAAAAACCCTCAAAAACAGCTTAAATCATAGAATTTGGGGGTCATTTTGATCCCATAGTATTATTAACCTCAATAACCATAATATACACGCATTTCCAGTCTATTCTGAACACCTCACACCTCACAATATTATTTTTAGTCCTAAAATTTGCACCGAGGTCGCTGGATGACTAAGCTAAGCGACCCAAGTGGCTGACACAAACACCTGGCCCATGTGTCAAACAGGATGGCAGATTAAAAAAATTGTCCCCAAACAGCACATGATGCAAAGAAAAAAAGAAGCGCAATGAGGTAGCTGTGTGACTAAGCTAAGTGACCCAAGTGGCCAACACAAACACCTGGCCCATCTAGGAGTGTCACTGCAGTGTCAGACAGGATGGCACTTCAAAAAAATAGTCCCCAAACAGCACATGATGCAAAGAAAAAAAAAGGTGCAATGAGGTAGCTGTGTGACTAAGCTAAGCGACCCAAGTGGCCGACACAAACACCTGGCCCATCTAGGAGTGGCACTGCAGTGTCAGACAGGATGGCACTTCAAAAAATAGTCCCCAAACAGCACATGATGCGAAGAAAAATGAAAGAAAAAAGAGGTGCAAGATGGAATTGTCCTTGGGCCCTCCCACCCACCCTTATGTTGTATAAACAGGACATGCACACTTTAACAAACCCATCATTTCAGCGACAGGGTCTACCACACAACTGTGACTGAAATGACTGGTTGGTTTGGGCCCCCACCAAAAAAGAAGCAATCAATCTATCCTTGCACAAACTGGCTCTACAGAGGCAAGATGTCAACCTCATCGTACGATTCCTCACCCCTTTCACTGTGTACATCCCCCTCCTTACAGATTATTATTTCGTCCCCACTGGAATCCACCATCTCAGGTCCCTGTGTACTTTCTGGAGGCAACTGCTGGTGAATGTCTCCACGGAGGAATTGATTATAATTCATTTTGATGAACATCATCTTCTCCACATTTTCTGGAAGTAACCTCGTACGCCGATTGCTGACAAGGTGAGCGGCTGCACTAAACACTCTTTCAGAGTACACACTGGAGGGGGGGCAACTTAGGTAAAATAAAGCCAGTTTGTGCAAGGGCTTCCAAATTGCCTCTTTTTCCTGCCAGTATACGTACAGACTGTCTGACGTGCCTACTTGGATGCGGTCACTCATATAATCCTCCACCATTCTTTCAATGATGACAGAATCATATGCAGTGACAGTAGACGACATGTCAGTAATCATTGGCAGGTCCTTCAGTCCGGACCAGATATCAGCACTCGCTCCAGACTGCCCTGCATCACCGCCAGCGGGTGGGCTCGGAATTCATAGCCTTTTCCTCGCAGCCCCAGTTGCGGGAGAATGTGAAGGAGGAGCTGTTGACGGGTCACGTTCCGCGTGACTTGACAATTTTCTCACCAGCAGGTCTTTGAACCTCTGCAGACTTGTGTCTGCCGGAAAGAGAGATACAACGTAGGTTTTAAATCTAGGATCGAGCACGGTGGCCAAAATGTAGTGCTCTGATTTCAACAGATTGACCACCCGTGAATCCTGGTTAAGCGAATTAAGGGCTCCATCCACAAGTCCCACATGCCTAGCGGAATCACTCTGCTTTAGCTCCTCCTTCAATCTCTCCAGCTTCTTCTGCAAAAGCCTGATGAGGGGAATGACCTGACTCAGGCTGGCAGTGTCTGAACTGACTTCACGTGTGGCAAGTTCAAAGGGTTGTAGAACCTTGTACAACGTTGAAATCATTCTCCACTGCGCTTGAGTCAGGTGCATTCCCCCTCCTTTGCCTATATCGTAGGTAGCTGTATAGGCTTGAATGGCCTTTTGCTGCTCCTCCATCCTCTGAAGCATATAGAGGGTTGAATTCCACCTCGTTACCACCTCTTGCTTCAGATGATGGCAGGGCAGGTTCAGGAGTGTTTGCTGGTGCTCCAGTCTTCGGCACGTGGTGGCTGAATGCCGAAAGTGGCCCGCAATTCTTTGGGCCACCGACAGCATCTCTTGCACACCCCTGTCATTTTTTAAATAATTCTGCACCATCAAATTCAATGTATGTGCAAAACATGGGACGTGCTGGAATTTGCCCAGATGTAATGCACGCACAATATTGGTGGCGTTGTCCGATGTCACAAATCCCCAGGAGAGTCCAATTGGGGTAAGCCATTCTGCGATGATGTTCCTCAGTTTCCGTAAGAGGTTGTCAGCTGTGTGCCTTTTATGGAAAGCGGTGATACAAAGCATAGCCTGCCTAGGAACGAGTTGGCGTTTGCAAGATGCTGCTACTGGTGCCGCCGCTGCTGTTCTTGCTGCGGGAGGCAATACATCTACCCAGTGGGCTGTCACAGTCATATAGTCCTGAGTCTGCCCTGGTCCACTTGTCCACATGTCCGTGGTTAAGTGGACATTGGGTACAACTGCATTTTTTAGGACACTGGTGACTCTTTTTCTGACGTCTGTGTACATTTTCGGTATCGCCTGCCTAGAGAAATGGAACCTAGATGGTATTTGGTACCGGGGACACAGTACCTCAATCAATTCTCTAGTTACCTGTGAATTAACGGTGGATACCGGAAACACGTTTCTCACCACCCAGGCTGCCAAGGCCTGAGTTATCCGCTTTGCAGCAGGATGACTGCTGTGATATTTCATCTTCCTCGCAAAGGACTGTTGGACAGTCAGTTGCTTACTGGAAGTAGTACAAGTGGTCTTCCGACTTCCCCTCTGGGATGACGATCGACTCCCAGCAGCAACAACAGCAGCGCCAGCAGCAGTAGGCGTTACACTCAAGGATGCATCGGAGGAATCCCAGGCAGGAGAGGACTCGTCAGACTTGACAGTGACATGGCCTGCTGGACTATTGGCTTTCCTGTCTAAGGAGGAAATTGACACTGAGGGAGTTGGTGGTGTGGTTTGCAGGAGCTTGGTTACAAGATGAAGGGATTTAGTTGGCAGTGGACTGCTTCCGCTGTCACCCAAAGTTTTTGAACTTGTCAATGACTTCTGATGAATGCGCTCCAGGTGACGTATAAGGGAGGATGTTCCTAGGTGGTTAACGTCCTTACCCCTACTTATTACAGCTTGACAAAGGCAACACACGGCTTGACACCAGTTGTCCGGATTTCTGTTGAAATAATTCCACACCGAAGAGGTGATTTTTTTTGTATTTTGACCAGGCATGTCAATGGCCATATTCGTCCCACGGACAACAGGTGTCTCCCCGGGTGCCTGACTTAAACAAACCACCTCACCATCAGAATCCTCCTTGTCAATTTCCTCCCCAGCGCCAGCAAAATCCATATCCTCATCTTGGTGTACTTCAACAGTGACATCTTGTTATGCACACCAGTGCCAGCAGGAATGTACTGGTGTCTGAACGGTGAGGGATGCAAAACAAATGAACTCACAGACAGACTGGGGAATATGACATTACATATACAGAAGGTGATAGGGTAACAAAATACACACAAAGTGAACAGAGAAGCACAAAGGCTAAGAAACTGGGTGTCTCCTAGTATTAGGAATGCTCAGATGGAAAGAAGCGAGATGTAGTGATTTAATACGTAGAGAACCCGAAATGCTGTTGCTAAGGGCAACAGCAAAACCCTAAAGGGTTACCAACGGGTTCGGCAGTAAACTCCTTGGTCAGAGATGGAATAATAGACACAAGGAGAGTCTCCACAATCCTAGTCCTCACTTGCAGTGCACTGGTTCAGCTTACTGCCACTAAACTGACACCTGAACACCTTGCACAGTGAGAAAGGATTTTGGCAGGCAAGTCTGAGAATACAGCCGCAAACCTGCTAGGTTCACAGAGTAGCAAAAGAACCCCAGCAGGTTAAACGACTGACTCCAGTCTTACTGCTAGGTCTGGATTGGCAGAGTGTAATACCAAATCCCAAGGCCTATTTGCAGTAAGCAACAAACAAATACAAAGTTTACACAGTACTAGCTAGCTTTCAGGAACTGACTAACCAACAAAGATTCAGCAGCATCTGCCTAACCTGAGAAGAGGGTTTATACAGCAGGTGCTGTCCACGCCCCACTCAGACCTCACAGACTGTGAGCACAAAAACCAGCACCGGATCCCCTGCCGTGCACAGAGCCTGTAACCACTGCACAGCAAAAGACCCGAACCGGAGTATCAGCTACGCTCAGGTTACTCCGCTAGCACTTGTCTCCCGGTTGCCATGACGACATGGCAGCACAGAGCAGGAGACCCTAACAGTACCCCCCCTCTGACGAGGGGTCAAAGAACCCCTACCATCGGGTTTATCGGGAACTGCGAGAAGAAAGAGCGTAACAGTCTGGGGGCATGAAGATCACAACTGCGCACCCACGACCGCTCCTCCGGGCCATACCCCTTCCAGTGCACCAAAAATGACAGCCGACCCCGAACCATCTTGGAGTCAAGAATCCTTTCAACAACAAACTCCCTCTGGCCACGTATCAGAAGAGGGGAAGGTCTTCCACTGGAAGAAGGATTACTAATCGCCCATTTTAAAAGGGAACAATGAACTGTTTTATTGATACCCAAAGAACGGGGTAGATCTAACTGAAATGCCACCGGATTGATAACCCTAGTGATCTTATAAGGACCGATGAACCGGGGGCCTAACTTATGAGATGGCTGTCTCAACTTCAAATTCTTGGTAGACAACCAGACGAAGTCTCCTAATTTGAAGCTGCAGGGTCTTTTCCGCTTATCAAAAACCCTTTTGGTCACTAATGACACAGACACAAGGCTTTCTTCACTTTCCTCCAAATACCTCTAAGGACCGAAACCACAGAGGAACCACCAGGCGTGGAGTCCAGGGGGTCAAAAGAATTGGCCTTAGGATGATGCCCATACACACAAAGGAAGGGAGAGATCCCTGTAGCAGAGTGAGCCGCGTTGTTATAGGCAAACTCCGCCATGGACAGATGAGCAACCCAGTCAGTCTGACACTTGGAGACATAACACCTGAGGAACTGCTCCAAGGACTGGTTCACCCTTTCAGTCTGCCCATTAGACTGCGGATGGTAGCCTGACGACAAGCTGACAGAAATCTGGAGATCGGAACAAAATGCCCTCCAGAATTTGGCCACAAACTGGGATCCGCGGTCAGAGACCATATCAAGTGGCAACCCGTGGAGGCGCACAACATGCAGCATAAATAATTCAGACAGGCGTCTGGCCGATGGCAGCCCAACCAATGGAACGAAGTGCGCCATCTTCGAAAACCTGTCAACGACAACCCAGATGGCTGTCATCCCCGAGGATTTGGGCAAGTCCACCACAAAATCCATTGAAATGTGGGTCCATGGCTTAGATGGAATAGAGAGTGGATGTAATGGGCCAACAGGAACCCCTCTAGGAGTCTTATTTCGGGCACAGATGTCACATGCCCGAACCCACTGATCCACATCCCTAGCCACCGAGGGCCACCACACCGCCCTAGATAGCAACTCCCGAGTTCTGGCAATACCCGGGTGACCTGCCGACTTCTTGGCATGGAATTCCAGGAACACTCGCTGTCTTAACCTAGGAGGCACAAACAAAAGACCTACCGGAAGGTCTGGAGGAGCCTGCTCCTGTGCTCTAAGGACTAATGACAAGAGGTCCTGGGTAATGCCCACTTTAATACATGATGGGGACACAATGGGCAATGGCTCCTCGGTGGTCTCCTGGATTGGAGCAAAACTCCGCGAGAGCGCATCAGCCTTGATGTTTTTTGACCCAGGGCGATATGTTATCAAAAAATTAAAGCGAGCAAAAAACAAAGCCCATCGTGCCTGCCTGGCATTGAGGCGCTTCGCTGACTCTAAATATGCCAAATTCTTATGGTCGGTGAGAATTGAGACCACAAACTTAGCCCCCTCAAGCCAGTGTCTCCACTCCTCGAGTGCATCCTTAATAGCCAACAATTCCCGGTTACCCACGTCATAATTCATCTCGGCAGGCGAAAATTTACGGGAAAAGTAAGCACAGGGATGAAGGCGATTATCAGACACCCCCATCTGTGAGAGCACTGCCCCAATACCCATCTCAGAGGCATCCACCTCCACCACAAAAGGAAGCTCTGGATCTGGGTGTCACAGCACCTTGGCCGAGACAAATGCCCTTTTGAGACGGGCAAAAGCCGCTTTGGCCTCACAAGACCAGTGAGCAACATCCGCCCCTTTCTTAGTGAGTGCCACCAAGGGCGCCACTATAGACGAAAATCCAGCGATAAATCGTCTATAAAAATTTGCAAAGCCCAGAAAACGCTGAAGCGCCTTCAAATTAGTGGGCTGCACCCAATCCAGGACTGCCTGTACCTTGGAACCCTCCATTTGGAAACCTTCTGGGGAGATAATATATCCTAGAAATGCGATTTGCTGAACTTCAAATTCGCACTTCTCCAGCTTCGCCCCAAGCCGGTGGTCTCTGAGTTTCTGGAGGACTAAGCGTACATGCTTCCGATGTTCCTCCAGGGAATGGGAGAAGATTAGGATGTCATCTAAGTATACAACTAAGAATCTATCCAAATATTCCCTAAGCACATCGTTCATGAAGTCCTGGAAGACTGCCGGGGCATTACAGAGCCCAAAAGGCATCACCAAATATTCATAATGCCCTGAGTGGGTATTAAAGGCAGTCTTCCATTCATCCCCCTCTCTTATTCGGATTAGATTGTACGCACCGCGTAGGTCAATCTTAGAAAAAATGGTGGCAGTACGAAGCTGGTCAAACAAGACCGAAATGAGAGGCAGTGGGTATGAGTTTTTAATCGTGATACGGTTCAATTCCCTGAAGTCGATGCAGGGTCGCAACGAACTGTCCTTTTTACCCACGAAGAAGAACCCCGACCCAACTGGAGACTGTGAAGGTCTGATAAATCCCTTAGCCAAGTTCTCCTGAATGTACTCTGCCATAGCCTGAGTCTCAGGACGTGACAGGGAGTACAACCTGCTCTTGGGAAGCTTAGCATTCGGCAACAAATCATTGGCACAGTCATAGGGGCGATGGGGAGGTAGTACCTCTGCAACTCTTTTGGAGAACACGTCCGCAAAATCTGCATAACATCCTGGCAATCCTGGCAAACTTAGCTGCGAAAGCCTGACTGGAAGGCTCAAGCAACTCCTCAGTCTTGACAGTTTGACCGAGGATCTTCAAGGTCACCGGAATGATAAAAGTCTTCTTGGGAAATTCTGACTTCTGGCCTGACAGGATATTTCCCATCACCCTCAGGCCCTGAAGTTTTCCGGCTTTTCTGGGCATGATACTACCACATGACCTTTATTCCCACAGTACAAACATAACCCCTGCTGTCTCCTCCGCGTCTTCTCACGCGAGGAGAGGCGGGTAGCCCGAATCTGCATAGGCTCCTCGGAAAAATCCTCAGAGTCTGAGGTTCCCTTGGGAAAGAAGGAAACCTCGGTCTCCCTTTCAAGCCTGCGCTCTCTCAGCCGTCTATCCACCCGAATGGATAACTGCATGAGCTGATCCAAGCTATCAGGCAAGGAATATTGTACCAGTTGGTCTTTTAACTGGTTAGAAAGACCTCTTCGGTACTGGTGTCTCAGGGCTGGGTCATTCCACGGGGTATCATGGGCCAACCTCCGAAACTCCATACAATAAACCTCAACTGGCCTTCGCCCTTGCTTAAGGATCGAAATCTGAGCCTCGGCTGAGGCCGTCTTGTCAGGGTCATCATACAACATGCCCAGTGCCGTAAAAGAAGCATCAACACTTTTAAGCGACGGACAGTCAGGCTGCAACCCATATGCCCAGACCTGTGGGTCTCCTTGTAGCAAGGAAATCACTATGCCCACCCGCTGAATCTCCGACCCAGAAGACTGAGGCCTAAGCTGGAAATATAGCTTGCAGCTCTCCTTGAAACAAAAGAACTGCGAGCGATCTCCAGAAAAACGATCCGGGAGATTTACTTTCGGCTCCTTAACCCCTGAAGGTACTGCTGCTGCGGGAGCTCCGCCAGCGGCCTGTGAGGTGTGCATTTTAATGGACAAATCATTAAATTGTCGAGTCAGGACCTGCACCTGATCGACCACCTGTTGCAAAGTATTTTGAGGGGTATGCTCCATATTCCCACAAAATTTCAACAGGAGTATTGGGCTGCTGAATATGTTATGCACACCAGTGCCAGCAGGAATGTACTGGTGTCTGAACGGTGAGGGATGCAAAACAAATGAACTCACAGACAGACTGGGGAATATGACATTACATATACAGAAGGTGATAGGGTAACAAAATACACACAAAGTGAACAGAGAAGCCCAAAGGCTAAGAAACTGGGTGTCTCCCTAGCATTAGGAATGCTCAGATGGAAAGAAGCGAGATGTAGTGATTTAATACGTAGAGAACCCGAAATGCTGTTGCTAAGGGCAACAGCAAAACCCTAAAAGGTTACCAACGGGTGTGGCAGTAAACTCCTTGGTCAGAGATGGAATAATAGACACAAGGAGAGTCTACACAATCCTAGTCCTCACTTGCAGTGCACTGGTTCAGCTTACTGCCACTAAACTGACACCTGAACACCTTGTACAGTGAGAAAGGATTTTGGCAGGCAAGTCTGAGAATACAGCCGCAAACCTGCTAGGTTCACAGAGTAGCAAAAGAACCCCAGCAGGTTAAACGACTGACTCCAGTCTTACTGCTAGGTCTGGATTGGCAGAGTGTAATACCAAATCCCAAGGCCTATTTGCAGTAAGCAACAAATACAAAGTTTACACAGTACTAGCTAGCTTTCAGGAACTGACTAACCAACAAAGATTCAGCAGCATCTGCCTAACCTGAGAAGAGGGTTTATATAGCAGGTGCTGTCCACGCCCCACTCAGACCTCACAGACTGTGAGCACAAAAACCAGCACCGGATCCCCTGCCGTGCACAGAGCCTGTAACCACTGCACAGCAAAAGACCCGAACCGGAGTATCAGCTACGCTCAGGTTACTCCGCTAGCACTTGTCTCCCGGTTGCCATGACGACGTGGCAGCACAGAGCAGGAGACCCTAACACATCTTCAATTTGACTATCAGGAACTGGACTGCGGGTGTTCTTTCCAGCACTTGCAGGGGGCGTGCAAATGGTCAAAGGCGCCACCTCTTCCCGTCCAGTGTTGGGAAGGTCAGGCATCGCAACCGACACAAATGGACTCTCCTTGGGGAGTTGTGATTTAGAAGAACGCACAGTTCTTTGCTGTGCTTTTGCCATCTTAACTCTTTTAAGTTTTCTAGCAGGAGGATGAGTGCTTCCATCCTCATGTGAAGCTGAACCACTAGCGATGAACATAGGCCAGGCCCTCAGCCGTTCCTTGCCACTCCGTGTCGTAAATGGCACATTGGCAAGTTTACGCTTCTCCTCAGACGATTTTGATTTTGATTTAGATTTTTGGGTCATTTTACTGAGCTTTATTTTTTGGGATTTTCAGCACGAGGTGGAAGTGGATCTTGATCTTTCCCTATTTTACCCTCCACAATTTTGTTCTCCATTTTTTAATGTGTGGAATTATATGCCAGTAATATATCAATAGCAATAGCAATGGCCTACTACTATATATACTGCGCACAACTGAAATGCACCACAGGTATGGATGGATAGTATACTTGACGACACAGAGTTAGGTAGAGCAGTGGCCTACTGTACCGTACTGCTATATATTATATATACTGGTGGTCAGCAAACTGTGCAAAACTGAAATGCACCACAGGTATGGATGGATAGTATACTTGACGACACAGAGGTAGGTAGAGCAGTGGCCTACTGTACCGTACTTCTATATATTATATACTGGTGGTCAGCAAACTGTGCAAAACTGAAATGCACCACAGGTATGGATGGGATAGTATACTTGACGACACAGAGGTAGAGCAGTGGACTACTGTACCGTACTGCTATATATATAGTTATACTGGTGGTCAGCAAAATTCTGCACTGTCCTCCTACTACAGGTTGAGTATCCCTTATCCAAAATGCTCGGGACCAGAAGTATTTTGGATATCGGATTTTTCCGTATTTTGGAATAATTGCATGCCATAATGAGATATCATGGCGATGGGACCCAAGTCTAAGCACAGAATGCATTTATGTTTCATATACACCTTATACACACAGCCTGAAGGTAATTTAATACAATATTTTTAATAACTTTGTGTGTAAACAAAGTTTGTGTACATTGAGCCATCAGAAAACAAAGGTTTCACTATCTCACTCTCACTCAAAAAATTCCGTATTTCGGAATATTCCGTATTTCGGAATATTTGGATATGGTATACTCAACCTGTATATACTACAATGCAGCACAGATACGGAGCGTTTTTCAGGCAGAGAATGTATAATACTGGTGGTCACTGGTCAGCAAAACTCTGCACTGTCCTCCTACTATATAATACTGCTGGTCCCCAGTCCCCACTGTCACGATCCGGGTATCTGGACGCCATTACTTACCCTTCAGATGCCTCCTAAGGCTGGCTCAGCGTTCCAGGACCGGATCCCATCTGTTATACTGATATCCACATTCCTGCCTCCTCTCCTGTCACTCTGAGACGCGGTCACCGCGGCGCCATATTACATCCGGAATGGCGTCTCCCGCTGCCTCCGCCGCTGTCCCTGAGTTTCTGCATGCAGAGTGTCAGAGTGGCGAATACGTCAGCCGCGGCCTCCGCTGTGCCCGCGTGGTTTAGATGTGCACTTATCAGTCTGGCGTCTCCTGTGGCCGGCGCCGCCATTGCTGTTTTAATTCCCACATGGATTACAAACCAAACTTCCCTCCAAGTGTCTGCATGGGCGCAGCCATCTTGGATTCTGTCATCTGTTCATTTCCACCAATCTGCTGTCTGCATTGTTAATCTGCATAATTGCCTAGCCAATCCCTTCCTTGCTGCAGGTATAAATATTCTGTGCCTGAGCAAGGAAGGCGTCAGTGCTTTGGTTGTCAAACCTAGTTCCAGTTTGTCTCTCTCCTGTCGTTGTTTTCCAGGTTCCAGTTCCTATCTCCACACTTCCACTAAAGAGATCCGCACCAGCATTCCACCTGCGGTGTAGCCTGACTCTCCTATCCATTTGGATTCATCTGCTTCCAGCTACAGATCCACCTGCTTTCAGCATCCAGCTTCCAGCAGAGGTCAGCTCTTCTTAAAGTGCCGGTACCCTTTTCTGCAGATTATCATTTATCACCGGCATTATTATTTCACCGCTCTCAAGCTCCACACATCATTCCATATTTCATCGCTCTCAAGCTACATTTTATTATTTAACTGGTTCCAGCCAGTATTCACTCCGTGTCAACATCAGTCTGGTTTCAGCCAGTATCCACAGCAGCCGTTTTACCCACAGCAGCCCAGCTTTTCCTGGAACACCAGCTGGTACGATCCTGGGCTATTTCCATTGCTACAGTCGGGCCTGGTAAGGACTTTCCACCTAGAAGATTATTAAGAACTATCTCACACTACCAGAGCCCTGTGGCCCTTGCCACCCTGTAGAACCTAGGAACTGTATTTATCCTCTGCTGATTTTTATGTTTTCTTTTACTGCTGCTGTGTTACGGAGTTTGTCATAAATAAACATCATTGACTTTTACCCTGGTTGTCGTGTTCACGCCTTCGGGCATTTCTTCTACATGTTACTTACATGTCTAGGGGTCTGATACAACCTCCCAGGTTCCGTTACATCTCAGCCCCTACAACTGAGGCTGCCTCCCGTCAGCTCAGGCCCTCAGTTGTGACAGTAAGCACTGACCATATGAATCCAGCCGGAGACCAGGATCAAGCGGCCAGGCCGATGCAAGAACTGGCAGCCCGACTTGAACATCAGGAGGCTGCACAGGGCCACATCATCCGCTGTCTCCAGGATCTCTCTACTCGGCTGGATGGGATTCAGACAACCCTCCGTGGATCAGACGCGTCCGGTGCATCAACCACAGTGACTCCAGCTATAACCCCACCCACCTTACCCATTTCTGCTCCACGTCTTCATCTTCCAACGCCAGCAAAATTTGACGGATCTCCAAGATTCTGCAGGGGATTTCTCAACCAGTGTGAGATTCAGTTTGAGCTACAACCTGGCAATTTTCCCAGTGACCGTACAAAAATTGCCTACATTATCTCTCTTCTCAGTGGCTCAGCCCTTGATTGGGCATCACCGTTATGGGAGAAGTCCGACACCCTGCTATCCTCCTACACTGCATTCGTGTCAACATTCAGGCGTATCTTCGACGAGCCAGGCCGGGTAACTTCAGCTTCATCTGAGATTCTCCGTTTACGCCAGGGATCACGTACTGTAGGACAATATCTTATACAGTTTCAGATCCTGGCATCCGAACTGGCATGGAACGACGAGGCCCTGTATGCTGCATTCTGGCATGGCTTATGTGAGCGTATTAAAGATGAGTTAGCTACCAGAGACTTACCTTCCAAGTTAGATGAGCTAATCTCACTCTGCACGAAAGTTGATTTACGTTTCAGAGAGAGAGCAACTGAGCGTGGAAGATCATCTGCTCCAAAATCTTCTGCTCCTCCTCCTCGCCAACTGTCACCATCTAAAGACGAGCCCATGCAAATTGGCCGTTCCCGTTTAACTCCTGCTGAGCGCCGAAGACGTCTCTCTGAGTCTCTTTGTCTTTACTGTGCAGCTCCGTCTCACACCATCAATGCCTGTCCCGAACGTCCGGGAAAACTCCAAACCCTAGCTCGCCCAGGAGAGGGCCGGCTAGGAGTAATGATCTCCTCTCCATCTCCTCATGATTGTAATCTCCCAGTGTCGCTCCAAATTGCTCAACGTTACCGGAACGTCATTGCCCTCCTTGATTCCGGAGCAGCTGGGAACTTTATTACCGAAGCCTATGTTAAACGGTGGTCCCTACCCACCGAGAGACTTCCTTCGTCCATTTCCTTAACTGCCGTGGATGGCAGCAAGATTTTTGATGTGGTTATTTCTCTAAGGACTCTACCAGTTCGTCTGAGAGTGGGAGTTCTTCATTCTGAATTTATTTCTTTTTTAGTGATTCCAAGAGCCACACATCCTGTGGTCCTGGGCCTTCCATGGCTCCGTCTTCACAATCCATCTATTGATTGGACGACTACGCAGATTCTGGCATGGGGTCCCTCCTGTGCTGAGACATGTTTGTTTAAAGTATTGCCTGTCTGTTCTTCCTCCCCCAGGTCGTCTGATGTTCCACCTCCTCCATATCAAGATTTCACGGATGTGTTCAGTAAAGCCTCTGCTGATATCCTTCCTCCTCATAGAGAATGGGACTGCCCGATTGATCTCGTTCCAGGGAAGGTTCCACCTCGAGGCCGAACTTACCCGTTGTCTCTGCCTGAGACGCATTCCATGGAGGAATACATTAAAGAGAACCTAGCAAAGGGGTTCATTCGACCTTCCTCTTCTCCAGCCGGCGCAGGCTTCTTTTTCGTAAAGAAAAAAGATGGTGGTCTGCGGCCGTGCATTGACTACAGAGGTCTGAACGACATTACCATCAAGAACCGCTATCCACTACCCCTGATTACTGAGCTCTTTGATAGAGTCAGCGGAGCTACCATCTTTACAAAGCTGGACTTGAGAGGTGCATACAATCTCATCCGGATCCGTGAGGGTGACGAGTGGAAGACCGCCTTTAACACCCGTGACGGACATTATGAGTACCTCGTCATGCCCTTCGGATTGAGCAATGCTCCAGCTGTCTTCCAGCATTTTGTCAATGAGATCTTCAGAGACATTTTATACCGTCATGTCGTGGTCTATCTAGATGATATCCTCATTTTTGCCAACAATTTAGAGGAACATCGTTTTTGGGTAAAAAAGGTTCTGTCCCGTCTCCGTGTCAATCATCTCTATTGCAAATTAGAGAAATGCGTCTTTGAAGTCAAGTTCATTCCGTTTCTAGGTTACATTGTGTCCGGTTCCGGACTAGAGATGGAT
Organism: Pseudophryne corroboree; assembly: GCF_028390025.1. Taxonomy (NCBI): domain Eukaryota; kingdom Metazoa; phylum Chordata; class Amphibia; order Anura; family Myobatrachidae; genus Pseudophryne; species Pseudophryne corroboree. Next base: position 286,079,019 of record NC_086454.1, on the reverse strand, counting down.
CCTGAGAAACTACAAGCAATCCAGAATTGGCCGATACCCTTAACACTCAAAGGGGTCCAGAGGTTCTTAGGGTTCGCCAATTATTACAGAAAGTTTATACGAGACTTTTCCACCATTGTGGCGCCTATTACTTCTTTAACTAAGAAGGGTGCTAACCCGTCCAAGTGGTCTGAAGAAGCTACGCAAGCTTTTCATCTCTTAAAACAACGGTTCATCTCTGCACCAGTTCTGAAACAGCCCGACATCGACTCTCCTTTCATCTTAGAGGTGGATGCCTCCTCTGTTGGAGTAGGAGCGGTGTTATCTCAGAGGGCTAAAGATGGCCATTTACATCCTTGCAGTTTCTTCTCTCGGAAGTTCTCCCCAGCGGAGCGCAACTATGCCATTGGCGACCAGGAGTTGCTAGCCATCAAGCTCGCTCTAGAGGAGTGGAGATATCTGTTGGAGGGAGCTTCTCATTCAATCACCATACTTACAGACCACAAGAACCTTTTATATCTGAAAGGCGCACAATGTCTCAACCCTCGTCAGGCCAGATGGGCACTTTTCTTTTCCAGGTTCGACTTTAAACTCCAGTTCTGTCCGGGCTCTCAGAATCGCAAGGCCGATGCCCTTTCCCGCTCATGGGAGCAAGAAAATGAGTCAGAGTCTTCAGACAAGCATCCTATTATCAATCCGTTGGCATGCTCCACGGTAGGGATGGACTCTACGCCCCCACTAGGGAAAAGTTTTGTGAAGCCGGTACTGAGGAAGAAGCTCATGCATTGGGCCCATGCTTCCCGTTTTGCCGGACATACAGGTATCCAAAAAACCCTGGAGTTTATCTCTAGGTCCTATTGGTGGCCAACTCTGAGAAAGGACGTCATGGAGTTTATTGCATCTTGCCCAAAGTGTGCCCAACATAAAGTCTCCCGCCAGTCGCCTGCGGGGCAACTGGTTCCACTATCCGTTCCCCGTCGACCATGGACCCATTTGTCGATGGATTTCATTACAGACTTACCCATGTGCAACAAGTTCAATACCATCTGGGTGGTAGTTGACCGGTTCACCAAGATGGCACACTTCATTCCTCTCACCGGTCTTCCGTCAGCTTCCAAGTTGGCTCAAGTGTTCATACAAGAGATCTTCCGACTCCACGGTCTGCCTGAAGAAATTATCTCAGATCGAGGAGTTCAATTCACAGCCAAATTCTGGCGAAGTTTATGTCAAGTCCTCCAAGTCAAACTAAAGTTTTCCACGGCTTACCATCCTCAGACCAATGGTCAAACTGAGAGGGTGAATCAGGACTTGGAGGCCTTCCTCTGCATCTATGTGTCTTCCTCTCAAGATGACTGGGTTCAGTTACTTCCCTGGGCTGAGTTCTGTCATAACAATCAGTATCATTCCTCATCTTCTTCAACACCATTCTTCACCAACTTTGGATTCCACCCTAAAGTCCCTGAATTCCAACCGCTCCCAGCAACTTCTGTTCCAGCAGTGGATATCACCTTGCATCAGTTTGCAAACAACTGGAAGAGTGTACGAGCAGCTCTGCTCAAGGCATCGTTCAGGTATAAGAAGTTTGCGGACAAGAAGCGTAGAGCGGTTCCTGCTCTCAAGGTGGGTGATCTGGTATGGTTATCCACAAAGAATTTGAGGTTAAGAGTCCCCAGTATGAAGTTTGCACCTCGCTACATTGGTCCTTTCAAAATTGAGCAAGTCATCAATCCTGTTGCTTACAGACTTCAGTTACCTCCCTTCTTAAAAATACCCAGGACATTCCATGTTTCCCTGTTGAAACCGCTGATCCTGAATCGGTTTCATTCCTCACTTCCTCCAACTCCGAAAGTCCAAACTAAACGAGGTGTTGAGTATGAAGTGGCCAAGATCCTGGACTCACGTCACCGTTACGGTCAACTACAGTATCTTATTGACTGGAAGGGTTACGGCCCTGAGGAACGCTCATGGACCAATGCTTCTGATGTCCATGCTCCTGCCTTGGTCCGGAGATTCCATTCCAAGTTTCCTCAAAAGCCAAAGAAGTGTCCTGGGGCCACTCCTAAAGGGGGGGGTGCTGTCATGATCCGGGTATCTGGACGCCATTACTTACCCTTCAGATGCCTCCTAAGGCTGGCTCAGCGTTCCAGGACCGGATCCCATCTGTTATACTGATATCCACATTCCTGCCTCCTCTCCTGTCACTCTGAGATGCGGTCACCGCGGCGCCATGTTACATCCGGAATGGCGTCTCCCGCGGCCTCCGCCGCTGTCCCTGAGTTTCTGCATGCAGAGTGTCAGAGTGGCGATTACGTCAGCCGCAGCCTCCGCTGTGCCCGCGTGGTTTAGATGTGCACTTATCAGTCTGGCGTCTCCTGTCTCCTGTGGCCGGCGCCGCCATTGCTGTTTTAATTCCCACATGGATTACAATCCAAACTTCCCTCCAAGTGTCTGCATGGGCGCAGCCATCTTGGATTCTGTCATCTGTTCATTTCCACCAATCTGCTGTCTGCATTGTTAATCTGCATAATTGCCTAGCCAATCCCTTCCTTGCTGCAGGTATAAATATTCTGTGCCTGAGCAAGGAAGGCGTCAGTGCTTTGGTTGTCAAACCTAGTTCCAGTTTGTCTCTCTCCTGTGGTTGTTTTCCAGGTTCCAGTTCCTATCTCCACACTTCCACTAAAGAGATCCGCACCAGCATTCCACCTGCGGTGTAGCCTGACTCTCCTATCCATTTGGATTCATCTGCTTCCAGCTACAGATCCACCTGCTTTCAGCATCCAGCTTCCAGCAGAGGTCAGCTCTTCTTAAAGTGCCGGTACCCTTTTCTGTAGATTATCATTTATCACCGGCATTATTATTTCACCGCTCTCAAGCTCCACACATCATTCCATATTTCATAGCTCTCAAGCTACATTTTATTATTTAACTGGTTCCAGCCAGTATTCACTCCGTGTCAACATCAGTCTGGTTTCAGCCAGTATCCACAGCAGCCGTTTTACCCACAGCAGCCCAGCTTTTCCTGGAACACCAGCTGGTACGATCCTGGGCTATTTCCATTGCTACAGTCGGGCCTGGTAAGGACTTTCCACCTAGAAGATTATTAAGAACTATCTCACACTACCAGAGCCCTGTGGCCCTTGCCACCCTGTAGAACCCAGGAACTGTATTTATCCTCTGCTGATTTTTATGTTTTCTTTTACTGCTGCTGTGTTACGGAGTTTGTCATAAATAAACATCATTGACTTTTACCCTGGTTGTCGTGTTCACGCCTTCGGGCATTTCTTCTACATGTTACTTACATGTCTAGGGGTCTGATACAACCTCCCAGGTTCCGTTACATCTCAGCCCCTACAACTGAGGCTGCCTCCCGTCAGCTCAGGCCCTCAGTTGTGACACCCACAATAAAGCAATTAGCACACTAAGCACAGATATTTGCAGCACACTGAGCACAGATATGGAGCGTTTTTCAGGCAGAGAACGCAGATATTTGCACTTGCAGCACACTGAGCACAGATATTTGCAGCACACTGAGCACAGATATTTGCAGCACACTGAGCACAGATATTTGCAGCACACTGAACATAGAAACTGAGAGGACGCCAGCCACGTCCTCTCACGATCATCTCCAATGCACGAGTGAAAAATGGCGGCGACGCGCGGCTCCTTATATAGAATACGAATCTCGCGTGAATCCGACCGTGGGATGATGACGTTCGGGCGCGCTCGGGTTAACCGAGCAAGGCGGGAGGATCCGAGTCTGCTCGGAACTGTGTAAAAAGAGGTGAAGTTCGGGGGGGTTCGGATTCCGACGAACCGAACCCGCTCATCACTAGTAGTCAGGTTAGCTCCGAGCCCTAACATTCTAGATTAAAGTGCCAAGTTGTTAAGGGGTTGGATAGGGATTGCAGTAACCCAATTGCATAGCGCTATAGGTGGTGCTTAAGCCCACTGCCAATCTGTCACATGGTTGACAAAAATACATTTATTTACAGATATACAACTATAATAAACAACTCTGGTGCTATGGCTCTACTGAGCCCCGTACAATAAAGTTTAAATGTAAATCAGATTGTATAATACCATACCATAATAATAATAATAATAATAATAATAATAATGATAAAAATAATGGCAAAACAAGTACAAGGCTGTCATCTATGGTAAATTCTGTGGCAGTTTGCAAATAAAGAGAGTACCTAAAAAATTATTTTCACTTCCTTTATGGTTGCCTTAAATAAACTTCTGTTGGTTACATTTCCCAAGCCACAGTCAGCTTGATCACACTTTGCCTCCAACATCTCTAGCAACCAAACAACTAGTAATTTGGACCAGTTGTACGCAGGGTCCCTCCAGTTCTGCCCCTGTACTTCTGTTACACTTACTCTGTGTGGCTAGCGTTGCAGGGCACCCCTTTCTCCCCTGCTCACTGATTTGTCCCGTCTGTCCATCACGACAGTGGTATCCGTTAAATGGGAGATGTGGAAAGTTTAGCGTATGACTTATTGGATAGAGAGCAGATTATTTGGGTGGTGATTCCGAGCTGTTCGCTCGTTGCCGATTTTCGCAACGGAGCGATTAAGGCAAAAATGCGCATGCGCTAAGTATTTTAGCACAAAACTTAGTAGATTCACTCACGTCCGAACGAAGAATTTTCATCGTTGAAGTGATCGGAGTGTGATTGACAGGAAGTGGGTGTTTCTGGGCGGAAACTGACCGTTGTCTGGGAGTGTGCGGAAAAACGCAGGCGTGCCAGAATAAAACGCAGGAGTGGCTGGAGAAACGGGGGAGTGGCTGGCCGAACGCAGGGCGTATTTGTGACGTCAAACCAGGAACTAAACGGGCTGAGCTGATCGCAGTGTAGGAGTAGGTCCGGAGCTACTCAGAAACTGCTATGAATTATTTAGTAGCAATTCTGCTAATCTTTCGTTCGCAATTCTGCTAAGCTAAGATACACTCCCAGAGGGTGGCGGCCTAGTGTGTGCAATGCTGCTAAAAGTAGCTAGCGAGCAAACAACTCGGAATGAGGGCCTATATACAGTGCATACGGAAAAGTATTCACAGCGCTTCACTTTTTCCACATTTTGTTATGTTACAGCCTTATTCCAAACTGGAATAAATTAATTTTTTCCCCTAAAAATTCTACACACAATGGGGGTCATTCCGAGTTGATCGCTCACTGGCAACTTTTTGCAGCGCTGCGATCAGGTTAAATCTCGGCAAAACTGCGCATGCGTGTGCACCGCATTGCGCAGACGTGTCATACAGGCACAAAGATGATCAGTGCTGGGCAATGGATTTAACAAAGAATCCATTTGCACAGCCGATCACAAGGTGATTGACAGAAAGAGGGCGTTTGTGGGTGTCAACTGACCATTTTCTGGGAGTGTTTTGAAAAATGCAGGCTGGTGTCTGACTTAAATTCCATGACCAAAAAGACTGAAGTGATCGCAGCGGCTGAGTAAATCCAGAGCTACTTAGAAACTGCAAAAAACTTTTTTGTGCCGTCAGCTGCAAAAGTGTTCACACACTCGCAAAGCTAAAATACACTCCCCCTATAGGCGGCGACTATCTGATCGCAGCGCTGCAAAAAGTTGCTAGAGAGCGATCAACTCAGAATGACCCCAATACCCCATAATGACAACTTGAAAAAAGTGTTTTTGAGATTTTTGCAAATTCATTAAAAATAAAAAACTAATAAATCACATGTACATAAGTATTCACAGCCTTTGCTCAATACTTTGTTGATGCACCTTTGGCAGCAATTACAGCCTCAAGTCTTTTTGAATATTGGCAAACAAGCTTGGCACACCTATCTTTGGGCAGTTTTGCCCATTCCTCTTTGCAGCACCTCTCAAGCTCAATCAGGTTGGATGGGAAGCGTCGGTGCATAGCCATTTTCAGATCTCTCCAAAGATGTTCAATCAGATTAAAGTCTGGGCTCTGGCTGGGCCACTCAAGGACATTCACAGAGTTGTCCTGAAGCCACTCCTTTGATATCTTGGCTGTGTGCTTAGGGTCGTTACCCTGCTGAAAGATGAACCGTCACCCCAGTCTGAGGTCAAGAGTGCTCTGGAGCAGGTTTTCATCCAGGATGTCTCTGTACATTGCTGCATTCATCTTTCCCTTTATCCTGACTAGTCTCCCAGTTCCTGCTGCTGAAAAACATCCCACAGCATGATACTGCCACCACCATGCTTCACTGTAGGGATGGTATTGGCTTGGTGATGAGCGTTGCCTGGTTTCCTCCAAACATGACGCCAGGCATTCACGCCAAAGAGTTCAATCTTTGTCTCAATAGACCAGAGAATTTTGTTTCTCATGGTCTGAGAGTCCTTCAGGTGCATTTTGGCAAACTCCAGGTGGGCTGCCATGTGCTTTTTACTAAGGAGTGGCTTCTGTCTGGCCACTCTACCATACAGGCTTGATTGGTGGATTGCTGCAGAGATGGTTGTCCTTCTGGAAGGTTCTCCTCTCTCCACAGAGGAATGCTGGAGCTCCGACAGGGTTCTTGGTCACCTCCCTGACTAGGGCCCTTCTCCCCCGATCACTCAGTTTAGACGGCCTGCCTGCTCTAGAAAGAGTCCTGGTGGTTCCGAACTTCTTCCATTTACGGATGATGGAGGCCACTGTGCTCATTGGGACCTTCAAAGCAGCAGATATTTTTCTGTTCCCTTCCCCAGATTTGTGCCTCAAGACAATCCTGTCTCGGAGGTCTACAGACAATTCCTTTGATTTCATGCTTGGTTTGTGCTCAGACTTGCACTGTCAAGTGTGTGACCTTGTATAGACAGGTGTGTGCCTTTCCAAATCATGTCCAATCAACTGAATTTATCACAGGTGGACTCCAATTAAGCTGTAGGAACATCACGAGGATGATCAGTGGAAACAGGATGCACCTGAGCTCAATTTTTGAGCTTCATAGCAAAGGCTGTGAATACTTATGTACATGTGATTTCTTAGTTTTTTATTTTTAATAAATTTGCAAAAATCTAAAAAAAAAAACACCTTTTTTCCCATTTTCATTATGGGGTATTGTGTGTAGAATTTGGATGGAAAAATGAATCTATTCCATTTTGGAATAAGGCTGTAATATAACAAAATGTGTAAAAAGTGAAGCGCTGTGAATACTTTCCGTATGCACTGTAGATGGTCTCTATCCACTGCAAGAATAACCCTAAAATCTCAAGAACTCAACACACATCAGACTATTCCCTATTGTACTTAATGACACCCCCATATTAGTAGTCACCTTCCCTGTTCCTGCAGTCATAAGTAAAATTCTTTAAGGTTCAAAGCACGTACTCAATGATGACCTTATATTCCAAGTTCACTACCCAAATCAGCGTAATGCTTGCATCCTACCTGCAAATTACCATTATCATTAGACACTATCCTTTATTATTCATTTCCATGGTAACAACATGACTTCAATAAATTTGCGCTGTCAACCAGACACAAGGCCGGACAAAGGTTAGTGGAGGTCCCTACTAATAAAATTGTAAAAATATATACTATTGATGTTATTATAAAGTATAATGCTGGGTGTTGATGACACCATGGGGCATTGTTAGAACTTTGTCACACTGTCTGTATGTATGTTGTACACCCAAACTGAGATTTCCACAACTGATCATGTGATCTATCACTTACCACGATAGCTGAAGAAGCCTTTAGCTTTTTTCTCATCCGTGGCAGGAATCACTGTCCCAACCAAATAGTTTATGAACGACACCATGATCACAATGAAGAACAGAACCTGAGCCTGAGGAATAGAAATAACAACCATATTGGAGGAAGGTACTGAGAATATTATTACTATGGGTTTTGTTCAGGGTGAAAAGCAAACCAATGTAATAGGTACTAGCAACATTACTACCACATACCAGTGATGTGGTGATGCAATCATTCAGGCAAAGGAGAAAGTAGTTTATTAACACTTCATCACCATAGAACAGAGTTTCCCAAATTCCGCCATTACAGTGCAGGTTTTAAGGCTATCCGTGCTTGAGCACTTAATTAGTACATCAGTCAATTTTATTTAACCATCTGGACTTCAGCATAGCTATCCTCAAAATCTGTAAGGAGGGAGTTTGGGAACTCTGCCGTAAAAGTTAATGATATTTACCAGAGGGTCTGTGTAGTTTTATGTATGTCTGCACACAGACATTTCCTGTGCTGTAACATTGCTAATGAAAATGATTTTCAAAAAGTTGGAGATCAATGTCTAATATAATTCTATTATTGTCGGTAACTGAATGTTTATGCCATTGTGACCTTTGTAGACACCTGTTTCGGTCTTTTTTTCAGTCCACCAGTATAAAATAGCTTGCTTACATGTAAGATTGAATTCATATGCTATTTGGAGTAGAAGGGAAGTGCTTGCAAGGGCTGGAAAGACATGTTGAGACTTTTAGTACCCCAAGCAGGACCTCCGAGACTTTGGGCAGGCTTGGATGCTGGTAGGTGCATGGCCGCTGTAGAATGCACAGCTGGGTCCCCTCGTATACATATCTACTATCTATGTGCGGTCAGGGGTCATGATCATGTTTCCCCTGCAGTGCCAGGCCCCCACAGAATCCTATAACAGAGACATTGGACAACACTTAATGGACATTCAGTGCTTCTACTGTACCTTTGCTTCCCACTCCATGCCAGCTAGTGAGATTCCTAACAGGACAAACACAGTTATGATGCCAATAATTCTGATGTCATTGATTGGATCCACAATGGTTGAGTCGAAATCCTAAATGTGTAAAATTGTCAGTTATTTATTGCAGAACACAGCTCTTGCTTCTAGGTTTTTATCATCACAGACACACTGCCTTACCCGCAGTAGATCGCGGACGGTCTCCGCAAATCCAACAGTATGCATAGCAACTGCCACAGCATTCGCAAATGCAAATATCATCCCGATGGAACCTCCAAGCTCAGGACCAAGACTTCTAGAGATGAGGAAATAGGTCCCACCTACAGTGCACAAAAGTATACATTGGGTTTAGAACACACTGTTTACAGTTTAGGGGTCTATTCATGAAACAGTGAAAAGTGTGGAGAAGTGAAATGCATTCTATAAATTTATATGTATAGTAGCAGCTGATTGGTTGGGATGGGCAACGTCTCCACTGGCTCACTTATACACACTTTTCACTGCTTCATGAATAGACCCCTTAGTGTGAAATTTTGCACGTTTCTGCTATGTTACAGAGCGATCTGCGGTATCACAAACTGACATCTGGGGATGTTCCAAGTTACTTCTAAATCCATTTCTTAACAAAACCAGAAAGTTTAGGTGCTTATAAAACCCAATAAAATCAGACAAATGTCTAATTAATAATTCAAGCAGCACTATAAATCCAGCTATGTCTGTGTTAACACAAGTTAGTTGTAACAGGGAGGTGCTAAACCTTCAGTTATCAATAAGATTTCATCAAAAATTGTAGAGAAAGTGACTAATTGCACTACAAAGAAGTACCAGGTGCATGTACCGTTGAAGACACATGTATAGTTTGAATTATACTTTTAAGTTGTATACTATATCTATAGACCAGAATAAAAGTAATTTACATAAAAGAATACTGCAGTTTCAATAAAAAGTTTATATATATATATCTCCTATATATTTGGCTACATCTGTGACTCTGTGCCTGGCCGTAACGCTGGGTGGAGTCACAGCGGTGGGCGGAGTCAGCAAGTCTCTGCTCCTGCTGCCTGTCCATCTCTCCCCTCCCCCCACCCATCAGCAGCTCTGAATCCCCGGCCGCGGCGCCGGGCCAACAACAACGGCTGATGCCGCCCCCGGCATAGACATTAGGAGGGACGGGTGGCGCAGGAGAAGGCTTTCATAGCCCTCCCTGCCCCACGTACACAGACCCACCGCCTCCTCCGCACACATCCAGCTGTCCGCTCTCCTGCTGTGACAGGAGGCGAGTGCTGCAGTGACGTCATCTCCTGCAGCACTCGCCTCCTGTCACACAGAAGAGCCGCCACACACACTCCAGTCTCCGGGGGCTGCCAGCATCTACAGGCTAGCTGGAAACACCCACGGAGCGAGAGAAAACATACCCGCGAGGCCACGCCCCTTTCACAACAGGCCACGACCCCTTTTCGGCCGCCGGGGGGTGAGAGATGTGTGTAACAGTAATACTGACACGGTGATGCCTCTGGACACTACTGTTTACCAGCCTGCAGCAGCCGCCCACAGCCTCAACGGTGAGTCCCTCCGGCCATCCTACCCACTGTATCTATGTGTGGGCGCCACTTTACACAAGTCTCCTCTTCTGGTGCCCTCCCCCTCCACTACTTTCCCCCTCTCTTCATCAGCTTCCTCACTGGGGACCCTCCCTGCCGCCCCGCGTCTCTATATCCCCTCCCTACCTCCCCGTGTCTCTCTATCCCCTCCCTACCGCCCCGCGTCTTTCTATCCCCTCCCTACCGCCCCGCGTCTCTGTATCCCCTCCCTACCGCCCCGCGTCTCTCTATCCCCTCCCAGCCGCCCCGCCTCTCTGTATCCCCTCCCTACCGCCTGGGTCTATTTATCCCCTCCCAGCCGCCCCGCCTCTCTGTATCTACCTGCTGCCCCGCGTTTCTGTATCCCCTCCCTAACACCCTGCATCTCTGTATCCCCTCCCTACCACCCCACGTCTCTCTATCCCCTCCCTATCGCCCCGCGTCTCTGTATCTCCTCCCTACCACCCACGTCTGTCTGTATCCCCTCCTCCCTACGCCTCTGTATCCCCACCCTACCACCCCACGTCTCTCTAACCCCTCCCTACCGCCCGCGTCTCTCTATCCCCTCCCTACCGCCCACGTCTCTCTATCCCCTCCCTGCCACCCTGCATCTCTCTATCCCCTCCCTACCGCCCCGCGTCTCTCTATCCCCTCCCTACCGCCCTGCGTCTCTCTATCCCCTCCCAGCCGCCCCACCTCTCTATCCCCTCCCTACCACTCTGCGTTTCCCTATCCCCTCCCTACCGCCCTGCGTCTCTCTATCCCCTCCCTACCGCCCTGCATCTCTCTATCCCCTCCCTACCGCCCCGCGTCTCTCTATCCCCTCCCAGCCGCCCCGCCTCTCTGTATCCTCTACCTGCTGCCCCGGGTCTCTGTATCCCCTCCCCAACACCCTGCATCTCTGTATCCCCTCCCTGCCACCCTGCGTCTCTCTATCCCCTCCCAGCCGCCCCGCCTCTCTGTCTCCTCTACTTGCTGCCCCGCGTCTCTGTATCCCCTCCCTAACACCCTGCATCTCTGTATCCCCTCCCTACCGCCCCGCGTCTCTCTATCCCCTCCCTACCGCCCTGCGTCTCTCTATCCCCTCCCTACCGTCCCACGTCTCTGTATCCCCTCCTCCCTACGCCTCTGTATCCCCACCCTACCACCCCACTTCTCTCTATCCCCTCCCTACCGCCCTGCGTCTCTCTATCCCCTCCCTACCGCCCTGCGTCTCTCTATCCCCTCCCTGCCGCCCTGCGTCTCTCTATCCCCTCCCTACCGCTCCCCTTCTCTCTATCCCCTCCCTACCGACCCGCGTCTCTCTATCCCCTCCCTACCGCCCCGCGTCTGTTTCCCCTCCCTACCGCCCTGCGTTTCTGTATCCCCTCCCTACCGCCCTGCGTCTCTCTATCCCCTCCCTACCGCCCTGCGTCTCTGTGTGCCCTCCCTACCGCCCTGTATCTCTGTATCCCCTCCCTACCGCTCTGCGTCTCTGTATCCCCTCCCTACCGCCCTGCGTCTCAGTATCCCCTCCCTACCGCTCTGCGTCTCTGTATCCCCTCCCTAACGCCCTGTGTCTCTGTATCCCCTCCCTACCGCTCTGCGTCTCTGTATCCCCTCCCTACCGCCCTGTGTCTCTGTATCCCCTCCCTACCGCTCTGCGTTTCTGTATCACCTCCCTACCGCCCTGTGTCTCTGTATCCCCTCCCTACCGCTCTGCGTCTCTGTATCACCTCCCTACCGCTCTGCGTTTCTGTATCCCCTCCCTACGGCCCTGCGTTTCTGTATCCCCTCCCTACCGCCCCGCGTCTCTGGATCCCCTCCCTACCCCCCTGTATCCCATACACGGTCCATACCACTGGCTCCTTGATACCTCCCTGACAAACCCTCACCAGGAGGACAGGAGCCATAACCCCCTGCGGTGCCCCCCATAGTTACCGGTATATCAGTGATGCTCCGCTCTGCCGCCTCCTCCCTATCCCTCACACAGCAAGCGCAGGGCGCAAGCCCAGCACCGAGCACATGACCGCGCTGTCCATGCCCATTGGCCCTGGTACCAGCCATCGCCCCCTCCTCCTACTGCACCTGAGGGGGGCGCGCACATAGCGCATGCAGAGGGGACTGGTGCACCTGCGGCCGCGTGGAGACCTTGCGTGCGCAACATGTCCGTGTTGCTACACCTGAAGGATGGTACGGTGTAGAGAGAGGACACAGCTGCCCCTGCTCCGCATTGTACCAGCACTCCCCTCTGTGTCTAATGACACCATATACCTCTTCATGCGGGTATGTCTATATCACATACATCCTTATCCGTGTCCTATATATTGTTACAAATAAAATGACATAGGTATAGGTCCCGTACCCCTTCCCCCCACACCTGCCTCCACCTCCCCCTCCACTCGCAGCATCTACATACTCCCTGCCTCATCCGCGGTCCCCCCCCGCACCCGCTACATTCTGTACATCGTGCTCTGCAGGCACTGTTCACGCCGTCGCAAGGGGATACGCCCCCTTCACCATTGGAAGCACTTTCGTCGTGCAATATTTAACCACTAACAAACCTAGGAATGCAGGTAATACTCATACAAATATTGAACCGCAGCAAGGCGTGCAGGGGTTAAGGGGGCGTAGCCCCTTTCGACGGTGTGAAGAGCGCCCGTAGGGCGCGATGAAGCACCTATTATATATATATAAACACAGATGGAGCCACGATTATCTTGGCTTCTATGCTGCGCCTAGGCACAACATGCTTTATTAGGATATGCCTTTCTTTCATCTATTGTTCTCGGCTGCAATACAATACAGAGAGAACAATACAGCAGGGGATTAAGTCATTACAACAGGGGATTAAGTCCGACTGCCTTGCTCGATTAATCCTATTAAAGGCCAAGATAAAGATTGCTCTATCTGTATATATATTCATAAATAAATATATATATATATATATATATATATATAGTACTCCAAGAAGAAAACGGCACTGGACGCAATGTATATGAAAATAAGGTGTATTGCAAGTATATATATATATATATATATATATATATATATATATTAGCTCAATACCCATGCATCACTACTGGATGAGGATGGTAAATTAGAATGATAGTTGTTCGTTAATTGACGTTGGTTGGAGATCTAGTATATAGGCATATCTTGCTTCCCTGACGCACTTTGTGTAGTGGCCGGACCGCTTTTTGGTCCCCCTAGGAACCCTGCTCTTCCCACTATACAACTCTCAGTCTGTGGCTTCTTGCTGCCTCCATTCCCTTCCTCACATCATGTCAGTGCCCTTGTGAAATATTCGATTTATTTACAGTTTCTTATATAGCACAGCACATTATGCATCTCCTGATATAGTCTGTGCTGCTGGGGAACCCTGCTACTTACACTATATAACTGTCAGTGTGTGGGTTCATGCTACTTCCATTCCCCTCCTGACATCATGTCACTGCCCTTATCACATGCAGCCCTGTCCTGCCTGACATATCATGCATCTCCTAATATACTCTGTGCTGATGGGGACCCTGCTCCTCCCACAATATAACTCAGCATGTGGCTTCCTGCTACCTCCATTCCCCTCCTCACATCATGTCACTGCCACTGTCACATTAAGCCCTGTCATCACTGACCTATCATGCATGTCCTGATATAGTCTGTGCTGCTGGCCCACCCCTAGGGGTGCTAGGGGTGTGTTACCCCCACAGTGTTTGTTACCAGATTGTAAGTCATATGTGTACCAAGTTTGGTGCAAATTGCACCAGGCATTCCAGAGTTATGATGTCTGCTGAAATACTATGTGCTGCTGCCTCACCCCTATGGGTGCTAGAGGTGTCTTACCCACACAGTGTTTGTTCCCCGGTTGTAAGTCATATGTGTAGCGAGGTAAAGGAAGAAATTGGCTGCGCAATGTGTTAGAGCAAATTAATACTAATTAGGAGCTGACGTGTAAGAATTTAAAATGTTTTATTGTTTAAATAACATCAAGTTTAACACATAGAAACAATAAAAGTAATATAATAAAACCAAAATTAGAAACAAGACACCTTGAACTTGTGAATATATATACTGGAAATAGTACCCTCCGATTTTGGTGAGGAAACAGATCCAATTAAATAGCCATATGAAGATCCACAATCAGGTAAGCAGCTGATCCACAAGTGTCTATTAGTGATTGCCGTGGTGAGGATCTAAGTACGGCAATGCAAGAAACTGCTGTATGAGTGAATAAGTACCTCTCCGTGGGCTGGTCCCGACCGAGCGTCCTCGGTCGTAGGTTACTGCAGTGCCCAGTGCTTGACAATACAGCAGAGGAGAGGACGTGCTTATCCCTGAGTTAGTGGATACAGTTTATCAGCGGCGTGCTGGCAGGGGTCACCGGCAGCGATTGAAAAAGCCGGGACGGGGCTCAACCTGATGGTAGAAGTCACCGTCGGCAGATGGAATAGCCGGGACGGGAGTCAGAGTCTGACTGGCTCAGCATGCAGGTAGGGAGACCAATTATTTCTGGTGTTGGGTCCCTCACTTCTAATTTATCACATTTTGTTGATCACTTTTTACAACCGATAGCATCTTCACTCCGTTCACACATCAAAGATACCACCTCTTTTTTAAATGCGATTTCAAATATTAAATGGAAAGACTCTTTTTTCTTTTTAACTTGTGATGTTCAGGCGCTCTATTCCAATATCCCCCATCAGAAGGGCATCTCTGTTGTTGCTGATTATCTTGCGAAATCAGAATCCATAGACATGGAACTACAGCAATTCATTCTTGATTTTATTTCTTTTATATTATCTCATAATTACTTCATTTTCAACAAACAATATTATTTACAGACACTCGGAACGGCCATGGGGACGAGGTTCGCGCCGAGCTTTGCCAACCTGTACATGGGCGCCTTTGAGGTTGCCCATGTGTGGGGGCGGGACTTCGGCAAAGGACCTCGTCTACTATGGCCGTTACATAGATGACCTTTTTTTTATTTTTAATGGGGATATTTCACTATTCTCTAATTTTGCCAATATACTTAATGACAATGCTTTCAATTTGTGTTTCACTAGCACTATGGATAAATCCTCGATTTCCTTTCTGGATATTTCTTTGACCATAATTGACGGCCAAATTTCTACCAAAACCTTTAGGAAAGATGTCGATACCTTAAATTTTTTACATTATGATAGCTCACATTACAAACCTTGGATAAACAATATCCCTTATGGTCAACTAAGACGTATCAAACGCAATTGTAGTAATGAAGATAATTACAGATCACAGGCAGATGATCTATCTCTATCACTTTGTGACAGAGGATACCCATTGTCTCTCGTCCAAACAGCTCGTGAAAAAGTCGATGCTCTAGATCGAAAAGAGTTGCTAACTTATAATAAGAAAAATCATTCAAGATTTGACCATGACAAACCACATTTCATGTCACAATATAATAGTTCCTCCTCAAGGATTAGGAAGATCATTCATAATAATTATTCCATTCTTCTTACGGATCAAGTTCTGAGAACTGAATTAAGTGACACTCCGTCAGTCATCTTTAAAAAGTCGAACAGTCTCCAGCGACATCTTGCCCCTAGTTTTTTTATAGATAAAAGGACTTCCAAAACATCTGCTATCACAGACAAAACGTCACAATGGCTTCCTAAAATTACAGGCTGCTTTAAATGCAGTGCTAGACAATGCATTTCTTGCTCTTATATTCAGAATAACTCTAAGATGTTTTTTTCATCCGATAACTCACAATTTAACATACGTTCTTTCATTAACTGTAACAGCACCTATGTAATATATATATTAATCTGTAGCTGCAATCTCATTTATGGAGGCAGAACGACACGCAAATTACGTATTAGATTCCTAGAGCACAGACGGAATATTCTCAAGGGATTCCTGTTTCATAGTATCTCAAGACACTTCTCTGAAATACATCAGAAAAATCCAGAGGAAATTAAACTCATTGGCATTGAGACTATATCTCCCACCGCCCGTGGCGGTGATAGATATAGAAGGCTATGCCTCAGGGAAAACTATTGGATACATAAACTTAAAACTCTTGTCCCAGAGGGACTGAATGAATCCATTGAAATGGACTTATGTTAACCCTGATACTGTTCTTGCAGTCCTCCTCTTCCTGTATAATTATATAATCTGGTCCTCTCTTTCATCTCTTAATAAAATCGAAACACATCAGATAACCTGAACAAATCTTAATCATATTGATGAATTACTTACTTTCTTAATTAGATTAATGACCTTATTTCTCATCTGTTTCTCATAAACACCATCCATCACAGTATATGATATTGTAATTATTTTGTAATCCTCTCCCTTTTTTATTCATTTATTATATTTATATATTTTTTTATTCTTTTATTTATTATTTTTTTTGTCCATGTTATATATGGCAGTCAATCCATCCATTATTCATATTAACATTCATCTTAGCGAGTGGTCCTTTTATCATTTACTATTTAGTAAATAATATATATTAGTCTGTCTCAATTGTGCAGACGTTTCGGAAACTCTCCTTTAGGTTACATAAGCTATATTTACGAGTCCACTCTTAACTATAGATTTAGAGTATTTGTGGGTTCTCTGTCTACCTTAAATCTTTTTACTGCACTATGTAACCTATCAGTAAGCCCTGTGACTTAACGTGTTGGACGACCAATCCCTCTCCGTGAACTCTAATTCTTCCGGCGTGGCCGGGTGTTCGATCCTTAGCTGCTATCTGTCATTTTTTATTTTTTTATTTTATGCTGTCTCGCATCTTTTAATTATTTACATATGTTGTAGTTATGTTTTGGTATACTATTATCATATACTCCCACCTCTGGAGGTGTTATAGCCATTTACCTCTCATCCATCATGTTAGTTGACTCTGTGTAAAAATTCATATACCGCTTTAACTGGGATTCAACCCTTAATAAGGATATAAAGTGAAATCATCTATATATTTTTTAGATTATGTCATGTTAATTTATATAGATTTATTTCTTATTGTATTATGTTTTTATATATATATATTTACTGATGATTCATTTCTTTACGTGGATCAGTAATCAATAAAGTCTTTAGGAGCTGACGTATAATTTATGTTTAATTGATCGTTAATTGTTTACACATGTTGCCTATTACATTTGGGCTTTAAATACTGATAGTCTCATAGGCTGGGATACACCTTTGATAAAGTCACATGGCCTGTGACGAAACGCGTTAGGACCCCGCCTGTTTACACACCTTGACTTCACCTACCATACAGGTAGCAAGCTGCTGTTTGAGCCCGTGACACTTCGGCTCCCATCCCGGCTTTTCCGTTCACAGCCGGTGATTTCTACCTGCATGCTGAGCCAGTCAGACTCTGACTCCCGTCCCGGCTATTCCATCTGCCGACGGTGACTTCTACCATCAGGTTGAGCCCCGTCCCGGCTTTTTCAATCGCTGCCGGTGACCCCTGCCAGCACGCCGCTGATAAACTGTATCCACCAACTCAGGGATAAGCACGTCCTCTCCTCTGCTGTATTGTCAAGCACTGGGCACTGCAGAAACCTACGACCGAGGACACTCGGTCGGGACCAGCCCACGGAGAGGTACTTATTCACTCATACAGCAGTTTCTTGCATTGCCGTACTTAGATCCTCACCACGGCAATCACTAATAGACACTTGTGGATCAGCTGCTTACCTGATTGTGGATCTTCATATGGCTATTTAATTGGATCTGTTTCCTCACCAAAATCGGAGGGTACTATTTCCAGTATATATATTCACAAGTTCAAGGTGTCTTGTTTCTAATTTTGGTTTTATTATATTACTTTTATTGTTTCTATGTGTTAAACTTGATGTTATTTAAACAATAAAACATTTTAAATTCTTACACGTCAGCTCCTAATTAGTATTAAGTTGCTCTAACACATTGCGCAGCCATTTTCTTCCTTTACCTTATTCATCTCATATTGAACACGCACACAGTGTTCTGTGGCAGCGCACGTGGCAGAGCAATTTTAATTATAATACCTATATCTCCGGGCACCGTTATCTAAGGCGCTTTTTGGCAATTCTTTGTTTTTGCTGATATGTGTAGCGAGTTTGTTGTAAATTGGTCCAGGCATTCCGGAGTTATGCTGTTTCCTGAAATACTCTGTGCTCCTGTCCAACACCTTGGGGTGCTAGGAGTGACTTACCCCCACAGTGTTTTTGCCAGATTGCAAGTCATATGTGTACGAAGTTTGGTGTAAATTGCTCCAGGCAATGCAGAGTTATGCTGTCTGCAGAAATACTCTGTGCTGCTGCCTCACACCTAGGTGTGCCAGGGGTGTGTTACGCCCACAGTGTTTGTTCCCTGATTGTAAGTCATATGTGTACCAAGTTTGGTGTAAATTGCTGCAGGCATTTCAGAGTTATGCTGGAACATACATACATACATACATACATACAGTGGCGGTTCTTGCCACGGGCAAGCGGTACTTTTGCCCGGGGTGCCGCCTTCCGGAGGGCGCCGGCGCCATCCGGAGGGCACCGCACCAGGGCAAGATCCGCCACTGTGCACCCCGCAGTGCCCTGCTGTGCCCCCCCGCTTTGAAGGGAACCAGACGCGTAGCGTCTAGTTTCCCTTCATTGAGAGGACTTTAGTTGTGCGGTGCGCGATGACGTCATCGCGCACCGCACAGCAAAGGTCCTCTCCATGAAGGGAAACTAGACGCTACGGTCTAGTTTCCCTTCGTGTAGAGGACCTTTGCTGTGCGAAGCGCGATGACGTCATCGCGCACCGCACAGCATAGTGGCACAGACACTAGGGGTCATAATTGACCTCTAGTGTCTATGCTGTTCTATGGGAGAGACGTAATAACGTCTCTCCCATAGATCGAAGAGAAGAGAGAGGGGAGAAGAGCGGTGCCTCCGGCGGAGGGGGTCTGGATCAGGAACGGGGATGGTAAGTATTCTTTTTATTTATTTATTTATTTTTTTGCAGCGTCGTGACCATGCCCCCAAATGAAGCCATGCCCCCATATTTTGCCCGGGGCGCCACAAGTCTTAGAAACGGCCCTACATACATACATACATACATACATACATACATACATACATTTTTGGCGTTTTCTGTGGATGGCCAGTGACATTTGTAAAACCAGTTCTTACAGAAGCAAGCACCTGGGAGAAGCTACCTGCCAAGTTTCAAGTTTGTAGGCCTTGTGGTTTAAGAGATTTCGTGATGAATCAATCAGTGAGTCAATCTCCTTTTTTGCCTTTTATAGATATAGATATATATACATATAATTGTATTCATGTATGGCATCCAATGTTACTATTTAACAGCTATGTCACGTGACAAATTCTGCAAAAAAAAAACATAAAAAATGTACAGTTGTATAAAATGTTCAAAAAGTGAATTTCTGTCCTGAGCAATGCCGTAATGTATCCTTCGTATTCTCATATACAGTTCCTTGAAAAACATAATGAGAGTGAGTAAGCCCCATGCTCAACTGACAGGATGACTGAGGTGTTTGGAAGTGGGGAGCTTACTGGTCCAGTGTGTGTAATAGCACACATTTGTGCCTGTGTTTGCGGCAGTGAGTTCTTATTATCTCACCTGGTCGCGCTGTTCCTGACCACTGTTGGTCTAGGTAAAGCTGGAGCTGCAGCCATGTGTAGCCAAGCTTTATGCCGTAGCTGTGCTGCACCCACATCCCGGCTGGTTGGCCATGTCTCACACCACAGAGACCCAGTTGGCGGATCCAGATAAATGATTACAGCGTGCAGGTACTTGGGACATCCACGGCTCCCAGCAGTTTTTCCACACAGTCAGCCGGATGATGAATGCTCCCAACAAAGCACCTTCCTTCTCAAAATGATCGGATAGTCATTTCTCTAACGCGTTTCACACCCTTAGAGTGATTTGACTTTAGTTCAAAAATCCTTATATCCCTATCATCCTATTTGTGCTCTTCCTCCTATTGGTCAACGGAGGAACACAGGTGTATACCATCTAAGTAACACTGAATGCCTGCTATCTATAACACTGGATGCCACTCACAACAGTATATAATTCACACTTGAACACTTATAATTAAATGTAGAACACATCTATTTTGTTCTGTTTTGTTCTACAGGTATATAGTATCTTTAGAAGCCTGTCATGGAGAGATTTGCAATCAATGTTTAGCACCGGTGGATATTCAAAATATTTTAGTTTAATTTATATGACACATAAAAGATCAGCTGCACGGGGAAAGGAACCCCAGTCCTCATTGTTGCTAGACTGACGCTTAGACAACTTTCTTACAGACTCGCTGTCACGATCCGGGTAACTGGACGCCATTACCATCCAGATGTCTCCTGAAGCTGGCTCAGCATTCCAGGGCCTGAACTCAGCGGCGTTGCTGAGATCCATACTCTACATCTCCCTCCTGTCATCCAGCAGTGCTGTCACAGCGGCCTCATGTTATCTTTAAACTGGCGTCTCCGGCCCGCCGTCGCTCCTATGTTTTCAGTTCACAGATTCTTCAGAGTAACGTCTCCTGCCTGCTGCGGCTTCTGATGTCATTCATGTGTTTCCAGTGTGCAGGTTGTCTGTGTGGCGTCTACTGCCCTCTGCGGCATCCGCCGCCATTGCTACTGAATTCCCCCATGGTTTTCCCAAACTAACTTTCCCTTCAGGTACTACATGGGCGCAGCCATGTTGGTTTTGGTTACATGTCTTAGTTTACACCAATCCGCTGCTCCACTGGAACTTGCTTAATTGTTTGGCCAATGCCTGCCTCCCTGCAGGTATAAATATCCTGTGCCTGAACCAGGAAATTGTCAGTGCTTTGGTTGTCAAACCTTGTGTTACCAGTCTCTCCTTCCTGTGGTCATTTTTGCTTCAGGTTTTTCAGCTCCTGCTTCCAAACTCCACTAGAGACCCGCACCAGCCAACCACCTTGTGGTGCTGCCTGACTCCACAGTGCTTTGTGAGTGCATCTCAATCCTGGCTATTATTACACCAGCTTCCAGCGCCTAGCTTCCAGTGGTGATCAACTTCTAAGCATTATCGGTGCTCCGCCATCGATTACCTACAAACCATCGATTTCCATATTCATTGAACTCTAGCATCATTTATGCACAGTATTCTATGGTTCATCATCTGGCTGGTTCCGTCCAGCATACTCAGCAGTCTACCACATTGTACAGTGTTGCCAACTTCCAGTAAACACCTGCTGGTCCGTTCCTCATCTTTATTTCAATACTCTGCATACGGGTTTCTGGTTAAGGACATTCCAACTCCTGGTCAATAAGAACTGTACTTGATAATGCCAGATAATACCAGAACCCTGTGGCATCTGCCAACCTGCAGCTTTCCAAGGAACTGTTACTGTATTATTTGCTGAATTCATTCCTGAAAAGTACTGCTGTTGTTTTATACGAACTGTGCTTAATAAAAACCATAGACTTTTACTCCAGTTGTCATGGTCACGCCTTCGGGCATTTGTGCTGCATTCTACCTGCATGTCTAAGGGTCTGATCCAACCCTCTAAATTTAATTACATCTCAGCCCTTACAACTGAGGCTGCCTCTCGTCAGCTCCAGCCCTCAGTTGTGACACTCCCACATACACATGATGTTTAACAAATATATTTCACCAATGTATTAACTTAGTATAAAGGCAAAATATATAGAAGAGGGAGAATAAATATAATCTTAAATGTAATCATCAAAAATCAGCTACTGAGGGGAATCGAACCCTAGTCCTCACTGTCACTTGGCTGACGCTTAGATCACTGTCCTACAGACTTCCACATACATAAGATGTTTAAGAGATGTAATTAACCAATGTATTAGCTTAGTATAAAGGCAAAAATATATAAAAGATGAAATCTATAGAAAACATAGATAGTACACATTTTAATGGAGAATAAATGTCCACCAATTGTAAAGAAACCAGTATCCATCACTTTACTAGTGGTTGATGGATAGTCCCAAAGCCCAAAATGCTTTCCAACATTCATCAGATCTATCTAGATATCGGGCGACATGCAATTTTTTATTTATTATCGACTCTTTTGAGAGACTGAAGAATACATACATTATAAACATACAATAATCAGATGAGAACTGAATAGTGCCCATGATGTTTTTTCATTTACAGCTTTGAGATATTATCTACTAATGGAGACAAGGACAAGTCTTGCAGTTGGGTCTGTGTTGGGTTGTTAATAGACTCTCGCCTTTAACCCTATTTTTTCCGTTCACTTCTGTGAACAATTTACTCTAAAACTTTAACTTGTATTAATCATGAATAAATAAGTAAACTCACTATTTTACCACTGTTATACATTTCCAGGAAATTCATAGTCTAATTATGGGTTCATAACCGAACCATTTATCTCCAGGTATGATTGAGCAGCTGCCAAATTGTTTGTCTGCTCATAACGGAACCATGTCAGTATATATACGGCACCAGTATTTGACAAAAAATGACAAGATATTTTTTGTCGATGTTATTACAAACCAGACATCCACTTGTAATTAAACATAGTGATGGTAAAATACCTCACAAGCCTCCCTGCACTATAGATCCCATTGTATTTAATCTAGATCATATCCTCGTAGGTAACGGATACACCTCCATCATTACACTATGCAAAGGACTCCAAGTCAATGTTGTCATTTAGACCAGTGGTTCTCAACCTCGGTCCTCAAGTACCCCCAACAGTTTATGTTTGTACATCCAGTGAGTGAAATGAATAATTAGTTTTCCATTCAACATTCCTTAATATATTCAACAGAATCATTGTGTCACGTATATATGATCTCAATTTAACCACGTGCTTCTGTAAAAAATAGTCAATAAACTATGAAAGACTGGAAGTGAGGGCCAATATACTAGAAATTATGGGTCTCCCAGGAGGTGCAGTAAGCAAATTGTGAATTTTGGGAATGCGATAAAATATATGAATGATGGGAAACTTAATAAACAAAAAGAAAATTCATCCTTGGAAATTATTTCCTTTCGAAGGGGTTCTTCCAACAGGGTCATATATTCCTGTGAAAAGGTCTCAGTTGCATCTCTCTGCAATTTGCGTAGAAAGCACCATCTCCTAGTTGTCTCTGAGCCTCTAATAAATAGTAGGCTCTATCTAGCAGAAGTTGCAGAACTACCCCTCCGCCATTGTCGGCGCTCTTAATTACCAAAGAGTTGTCCTGCTCCAGCTGTTTCAATGCAATACCCTCTTGTTTTGTTAAATTAGACCACTACGATTTTTAACCACAGAGTTTTTTGTAAAAATACAGAATTGTATCATTTCTGGTTTTGTTTTCTAAATTGAAACGCGTTAGAGGAATGACTCTCCGATCATTCTGAGAAGGAAGGTGCTTTGTTGGGAGCATTCATCATCTGGCTGACTGTGTGGAAAAACAGCTGGGAGCCGTGGATGTTCCAAGTACCTGCACGCCGTAATCATTTACCTGGATCCGCCAGCTGGGTCTCTGTGGTGCGAGACATGGCCAACCAGTGGGGCGGTGGGCGCAGTACAGCTACGGCACAAAGCTTGACTATACGCGGTTGCAGCTCCAGCTCTGGTTAGATCAACAGCGGTCAGGAACAGCGCAAGCAGGTGAGATAATAAGAACTCACTGCCACAAACAGCACACATTTGTGCCTGTGTTACACACACTGGACCGGTAAGCTCACCACTTCAACACCTCCGTCACCCTGTCAGTTGGACAAGGGGCTTACTCACTCTCATTATATTTTTCAAGGAACTGTATATGAGAATACGAAGGATACATTATGGCATTGAACAGGACAGAAATTCATTTTTTGAACATTTTATACAACTATACATTTTATTTTATTTTTGCATAATTTGTAACGTGACATAGCTGTTAAATTGTAACATTGGATGCCATACATGAATATAATTATATGTAAATATATATAAGGGAAACGTTTTATTGAAACTACAGTTTTCTTTGATGTAAATTACGTTTATTCTGGTATATAGATATAGTATACAAATTAAAAGTATAATTAAACTATACATGTGTCTTCAGTCAGTACGTGCACCTGGTACTTCTTTATAGTGCAATTAGTCACTTTCTCTACAATTTTTAAATCCACTTCTTAGCTGCTTTCTAAGGTATTACATAGATTAAGATGATGTCAGATGATTCAGATAATGTGGGGATAAAAGCTGTTCCATTTATGTATGTGTATTATGTAAATAATGTAAACACAGATATGTAAATGGAAGCCACATATAGTTAATCATTTTAGAATCTAGAGTGACAGCAAATGCTTTCAGAAAATGGCATTATAGATTATGGCCTTAATGCACAGTGAGACGTACACATATTTGTTTAGCATATACTGCATGATAGCCAGAGCTGAATTAACAACAAGGCAGCTGGGAAGGTCGCCCATTGGACCCCCACATAGCGACATCACCAGTGTAGGGGACATATGGGAACTGGGAGTTCTGTGGGGAATTACAGTGTGTATAACACATTTGTGGTGCTGGGAGTATTTATACATTATACTTTTTATAATAACATCGCCAGGATATAGTCCTGACAATTTTATTGGTGGGTGTCCCTACAAGTTAATTACACTAAGGCCCCCCAAACAGGGGCATAGCTAGAACTTTGTGGGCCCCATAGCAACATTTTGAAAGGACTCCTGTCCCAATGCTTCTAGAGAGACACCTCTTCAAGGCAGTTGTTAATGTTATGCCCCATAGTAGTGCCCTAGTTCATTTTATGCCCCACAGTACAGTAAAGACTGAATTGTTATGTAAATGTGGCTGATGCAGACCTGCAGAGAAGCACACCTGCGTCTGTTAGGTGTGGCATGTTATGGTTCTCTCTCCCCAATCCCCCGCACTCCCCCCTTCCCCCCCCCCCCCCCCGGGCTGCAGCCCAGGGGTTGTAATAATAATACTAATATTAATAATAATATTTATTGTAATAATGTTATCTATATAGCACTTTTCTCCCAGTGGGAATTAAAGTGCTTTATAGTTACAGATTATAAAGCAATTAAAACAGAAGTAACTTTAGTATTAACAGATTACAGAGCAGAGAGCTAAGCATTTGTGTTGTTTTTCTTTTACAAAATAAAGGGGCATTAATGAAATGCTGAGCAACCAGGGAAGTCTTGCGTCTGTATTTGAGGGTTCTGAATAGAGATGAGCGGATTCGGTTTTACTCTGATTTACTCGGTTCTCAAAACGGCATCTTATTGGCTATTCAAAACACGTGACATCCGTGAGACAATAAAATGCTGTTTTGAGAACCGAGTAAATCCGAGTAAAACCGAATCCGCTCATCTCTAGTTCTGGAGTATTTGAGGGTGTCTGGAGAAGAGGCCTCCTATACCAGTGGTCAGGGAACAGGGGGTAAATTACCCCAAATGGGGTAAAAATGAAATTCCTGGGGGTAATGGACGGTCACGCTGTCGAGACCCAGCCCCGTCCGGCTCGCAATGTGACGTGCTGACGTCACACCGCGCTCCCTCACGCCCGCCCTTCCTGCGCTGTCCTGTCCTCCCACCCGCTGCCCGCCAACCCACACACAGAACTTAAAGTGTTCTGTGGCTGACGGAGTTCCACAAGATCAGACAGTGGTCCACATAACAGTGGGAAATTCCCACTGACATTACTGAGGTGAGGATGTGACCATCTGTCTCCTAAAAGTCGTGTCTCCTTCCCCCCTCAACCATCTTTCTTACATTCATTCTGGTGTTTTGGGGAGAAATTGTTAATTAACCCATTCATTACCCAAAAATAATTGTCGAAAGTAATAAAAAAAATATATATATATTTATATATATACACACACACACACACACACACACACACACACACACACACACACACACACACACACACACACTATCTCAGAAATGCCATATAAACAGTGATAACCAGTATATATGCACAATAATATATGATTTCTTTCCTTTCAAATCAAGGGGGTAACATCGGCGTATCTAAATATATTTTGGTGTAAAAAGTAAAAAAGTTCCCTGACCCCTGTCCTATACTGTGCGAGGAAGCGAGTTATAAAGAGGTCTACAAGATTTTTGAAAGCATTATAAATGTAATTACCTGACTTGACTTTCCCATTGGTGGAAATGGCTGAGATGGACAATCCTGTGATGGTGGTGACCGTCACAGACATGAAGATAATAAGCCAGGTTAGCGCTATAGGAGTGAGCAGAGGATTAATGTGAGATACTGTATAACACAAAGCACATGGAAAATGCTGGTCTTGCACAGTGCACTTACCTATCCCAGCCTGAGCAGTGATCCATGGCAGCCGCAGATACAGAATCACTCCCCAGATATTCAGCATGCAGCGGATCTAGATAGACATAAACAATTTTACATTGCAATATAGTCATGGTGAATGGAATAAATACATTTATCTTAACAACCAAATAAAGCATATTTAATAACACAGTGCAAACTGTAATGCAGAACAACTAATGTGACCAACACTAATTGGTCACTATGGAACACAGCCGATTCTGTGACTGTAACTGTATAATCTAATAGGTGACAGCAACAAGCAGAAACGTTTACTGCTTAAGAGGGAACTTTATGGAAATCAGTGTACAAGAAAATGAGTATAGCTATCAAATGTCAAGTGCAGCTAAGTAATAATGCTGCTGCTGGTGGTGGTGGTAACACATTGTTGCCTTCTGCAACAGAGACAGTTTAACATTGCAATATCTATTTCATAGGAACATCAGTCGATAACTATAGTGAAAGAATCACTTCCATATTCCTATAATAATATAATCTACTAGACTAGTGCACTGAAAATGTTTATAGAATAAACAGAATACAAATAAATTTAGGGTGTAGTATGGTATGCCGGCGGCCAGCATACCGGCGCCGGGATGCCGACTGCCGGCATATTCTCCCTCCAGGGGGGTCGCGGTCCCCCAAGAGGGAGAAAAGTGGTCGGTATGCCGGGTGTCGGGATTCCGGCGCTGGTATACTGTGCGCCGAGATCCCAACAGCCGGCAAACTGAATACCACCCATAAAATTGGGCTATATCACAATACACAATTGACCTCATACAGTATCTGTCATTTTTCAACTTACCATTACTCCTTTCATCCACCCAAATCTGACAGGTTCTCCATCAGGCTTTTGCGCTGCACCCTCAGTTTCGCCATCGGGAGGGTCCAAACTGGCCTCGTACACAGGAGGCCGCAGGTGATCTTGCTATGGAGACAGAAGAATATTACCGTTCACTTTAATTGCTTCCGCACCATATTCATTACTAAAGATTTTAGAAGGTTTTGGTCTAAACTCCACCCACTTTGTGCAAGCTCCACCCCATTCAAGGCCTGCAATTTGGCTCCATCCTGCTAAAAATCACACACTGTACGCTATAGTTGTGGGCAGGTGATCCTTTGCTTTTTACCAGACCTGCTGTGGAAAATCAGGGTAATACTAAACAATGGGGGAGATTTATCAAAGTGTGGATAGAGATAAAATACCAACCAATCAGCTCCTAACAAGGGTTAGACTGGCCCACCCCCTCCTCTAAGGAATAGGTTCCAGACTGTGCACTCGAATTATAGATTATGAATATATAATATTATATGAAACTGGATTATGGTGTATGTTCCATACCTCCCAACTGTCCCAATTTTCGCGGGACAGTCACATTTCTTTAGGACCCGTGGGCCGCAGTGTCCCGCGGTGGGGAGCGGGCAGTTGGGAAGCTCCTGTGACTCACCGCTCTGCTTAGCATAGCAGCGGTGAATAGATGCTGTGCGCATGTGCACAGCGTCTATTCACTGAAGACAGGGAGAGGGGGCATGCCAGTGGCTCAAAGAGCGCTGGACATGCCCCCTCAGTGATGAAAACAGGGGCGTGGCTCGCGATCGCAGCACTCCCGCAAAGCCATGCCCCCTTTTCAATAGACCATGCCCCCTTTTTAAAAATCGGGCGCAGCTTCGCCACGCAACAGTCCTGCTTCCAGTATCATAAATGTTGGGAGGTATGATGTTCTACAGTACATTTCAGTTATTAATCTGGTACTTTATCATGCATGCACAAGCAGTGCTTACTGTATATATGTTTACAAGGGGCCCAGACCATACTAATACAGTAGAAACATAGAATTTGACGGCAGATAAGAACCATTTGGCCCATCTAGTTTAGTAGTTAGCCAAGACTCTGTGGTAGCTGTCCACACACCTTCTGGAGGCTAACCACACCCCTAAGCATGGGTCCCTACCTCTTCATTTCCCTGATGGGCCTCTCATACCCTGTCCGACACTGAGTACTAACTTTTACAAACTAAGGGGTCTATTTACTAAGCCTTGGAGAAAGATTAAGTGAACAGAGATAAAATACCAACCAACCAGCTCCTACGTGCCATGTTGCAGGCTGTGTTTGAAAAATGACAGGAGCTGATTGGTTGGTACTTTATCACCATGCAATTTATCACTCCCCAAGGATTAATAAATCTGGGCCTGAATATGTCAACAAGGGAGGAGTAGGACCTTGGCACCATGAATCACATCATTCCGGCCTGCTTGCGATCCATAATGCAGAATTCTGCTACATTTTGCAATAGGTGGAGGGGGTACAACACGCTGCACCCATTTCTTCAATATCTACTTCACAGGAGTCCCATGTCAGCACTGCAAAATCACCGGGAAAATGGCTTATGTGCCATTTTCCCAGCATTTTGCTCATGTGCTAGAGGGAAATCGCTGGGAAAACGGCCATTGCGCCATTTCTCTGGAGACCTGTGCATGTGCAGTAAACTCTGGCACAGCGCCAGAAACTACTAGCGGTTAGTAATATGCTGCCGCAAGATAGACAGAAGGGGACTTGGAGACAGCACACAGGCCCCCATCTCTCTTAATATGCCCCTGCTGCACACCCTGTGCCCATGTTCTGAAATATCAACCCCTCCTGAGTCCCACGTCAACAGTGGCAGTAATGCACAAATCACTGGGAAAATGGCATGGCATCCATTGTCCCATAGACGTGCAATCAGGGGAGGCAGTGCCTCCCCTGTCATTAATGATTAGAATAATACAAAGAAGATACTTATGACACATATTCTGTGTCATAAGTATCTTCGTTATATTATTCTAATCATTTTAATACATTTAAACAGTTTAAGAGGCACTGATAACATGGGGATAAAGCGGAGGGTGGGGCTAATCACTGGGCTGTAAAAGCCCACAGAAAAAAGTGGAGAAAGAGGCACTAATGTAAGTGCCTCATTGACAGGGACAGATTTGATTGGACAGCGGATCCAGTGCTTGATCCGCTGGTTCAATCACCCATACGCGGCGGCATCAGTGATCACCTCCCTCTCCTAATTTTCCCAGTCTCCGCGCTGCTGGTGGTGGGAGCCTGACCTCAGCAGCAGCTGCGCAGTAACCTCCTCCGTTACCCCACCGGAATGTGATGTGCCCGCTTCCTGCTCACCCCGTATCGGAGCCACATGTTTGGAGCCTTCGCCCGCCTCCCTCTCCTGTGTTGCTCTCTCCCCACGCCACCACGATGAGCAGCTAGAAGAGCCGCTCCCTCCGCCGCCAAGACAAGGAGCTGCTGGCGGCCAGCACTTACTCAGCCACTGGCTGATCCGTATCCCCCTCCCAGCTGACACTGAACGGCAGGGACAGAAAGCCCAGCAGTACTGAAGAATGTGTCTCTGTGGCTGTTCTCCTTTTCATCCAGAGCCACCACAGCATCCGCCAGAAGGACACCACGGTCAGTGCCTCGCACCTCTGCAGGAGGTTCTGCAGCAGCTGCACCTCCCTTGTTCTGAGTATGAAAGTCTTTTTTTTACTTTGGGAAAAAATCCAGGGATAGACTAAAACTCTCTACATATATTAATTTCTGGGTGTCCAGCACTCCTAGTAATCGGATGTTTGGTCCTGGTGCCCTCCGTGGAAACAGAATACAGTAAAATGAAGAAACTGCGGCACTCACAGGACTAGAGTGTATTTCAAGATCACATCAAAGTTTCCAACGTTTTGGGGCTGCGGGTTCCGAAACATTGGAAACTTTCATATAATCTTGAAATACACTATTTACTTCAAAAGTCCTGTGAGTGTTGCTGTTTCTTTGTTTTACTGTATAAATAAATATATACATATTAGAGATGAGCGGGTTCGGTTTTACTCGGATTTACCCGAATCTCCTCATTGGCTATCAGACGTCACGTGTTTTGGTTAACCAATAAGAAAAATCCAGAAAATAAGAAATGGCGATAATTCTGGCGTAAAGAACCGAGTAAATCCGAACCCGCTCATCTCTAATACTTCCATGCACAGAAGAAATAACACAGAGAAAATGGTCACAGCTTCATTTTCTTGGTGATTTGTGCATGCGCGGTAATCTCTGTCACAATGCCAGTGTGTACTCATTTGTGCTGCCGGCTAGAGAAGAGGGAGCCCAGACACAGTATGCACATGATCCCCTTCCTCTCTTAATATGCCCCTGAATGTAAATGTCATGCAGAGGATAAAACTGTGCATGTAAGGGAGAGCAGGCGGTAATACATTTATACATGATGTTTGCAGGACTGCTGCCAGCTTAAAAATGATATATGTTGAAGTCAGAGGTCAAAATAAAATCAACTGTTCTAAGCAAGATAAAGAATCCACACTCAGTTAATACAGATTTGAAAATGAAGCACCGAGAAGCCTAAATAAACTTGTATGAAATCTTCAGCTACAGCATACGGTACAGTGATATTATGTGAAATATCAAACACTTCTATTCTATGTAAAATAAATATAAACACAGCATTAGGTTGTTCCTGGTTCCTATTCATGAGATGTTTCTAAAACGACAGTATAATTATTTGCGTCTGTTCACTGGTAGACTAGTTACCAGCCCGTCAAACTTACGGAACAACATAACAGTAATGTATGGAGCAACACTTGAATTGCTCTGTCGGGTGCCATCTAGTGGCTGCTGGTGCGCATAACCAGTGCTTAAAGTGGTCCTTCAGAGGTGGTGGAACTCACCCCCCACCCCACGGCGCCCATGTAACAAAGGTATTGCGCGCCCCACAAAAAATGGGCGTGGTCTCAAAAAGAAATTGGTGTGGTCACAGAATAGTAATAATGCCCACAGTGGTAGCACCCCATAATACACATAATGCCCACTGCAGTAGCGCTTCTTATACAATGCCCACAGTAGTAGTGTTCCTTATGCAATGTCTACTGTACTGCTAGTGCCCACAGTGGTAGTGCCTCTTATATAGACCCCATAATAGTGGTGCCCCTTATGCAATGCCCGCAATTGTTGTGCCCCTTATGTCCCCAGAAGTGATGCTCCTTATGAAGTGCCCTCTTTACAATGCCCTCATTAGAAGGGCCATCAGTAGTAATGCCCTTAATGGTAATGCCCCTGTGTAGTATTGCCCCCAGTAGTAATGTTGCCTGTACTAATGCCCCCAGTCGTTTAGCCCCCTGTAGTTTAGCCCTAGTAGTTATGCCCCCAGTGGTAATGCCCCTGCAGTTATGACCCCTTAGTTCCCCCCCCCCTTTCGTTTAGCCTCCCAGTGGTAATGCCCCCAGTAGTTTAGCCCCAGCAGTTTGCCTGCTTGTAGTTTAGCCGCCAGCAATAATGCCCCCTTGTAGTTTAGCCCCTGTAGTTATGCCCTGCTTGTAGT
Source organism: Pseudophryne corroboree (assembly GCF_028390025.1). Taxonomy (NCBI): domain Eukaryota; kingdom Metazoa; phylum Chordata; class Amphibia; order Anura; family Myobatrachidae; genus Pseudophryne; species Pseudophryne corroboree. The sequence continues at coordinate 286,047,171 of NC_086454.1, read as the reverse complement.
TTAGCCCCAGTAGTAATGCCCCCAGTAGTTTAGCCCCTGTAGTTATGCCCCCAGTAGTTTAGCCCCTGTAGTTATGCCCCCAGTAGTAATGCCCTCCTGTAGTTATGCCCCCAGTAGTAATACCCTCCTGTAGTTTTCCCCCCGTAGTAATGCCCTCCTGTAGTTTGCCCTCAGTAGTAATGCCCTCCTGTAGTTTGCCCCCAGTTGTTAGCCCCTTTGTAGTTTGCCCCCTGAAGCTTGCCCCCTTGTAGTTAGTCCCCAGTAATAATGTCCCCCAGTAGATGCCCCCCAGTAGTAATGCCCTCATGTAGTTAGCCCCCAGAAGCTTGCCCCCTTGTAGTTGGCCCCCAGTAATAATGTCCCCCAGTGGATGCCCTCCTGTAGTTTGCTCCCAGTAGTGATGCCCTCCTGTAGTTTGCTCCCAGTAGTAATGCCCTCCTGTAGTTTGCCCCAGTTGTTAGCCCCTTTGTAGTTTGTCCCCAGAAGCTTGCCCCCTTGTAGTTTGCCCCCCAGTAGCTTGCCCCCTTGTAGTTGGCCCCCAGTAATAATGTCCCCCCAGTAGTAATGCCCCCAGTAGATGCCCCCCAGTAGTTTGCCCCAGTAGTTCACCCCAGTAGTAATGCCCCCAGTAGTAATGCCCCCTGTAGATGCCCCCCCAGGTAGTAATGCCCCCCCAGTAGATGCCCTCCATAGATGCGCCGCTACACTAAGGAAGGAAACAGTCACAATACTTACCAAGCCCCGCTCCCGCTTCCAGACCGCTGCAGTCCTCTCTTGCCGCCCGCTCCTCGGCACTATGGGAGAGACGTCATGACGTCTCTCCCATAGCGTACATTGACAGCGCCGGAAGCCGGAGCTCAGTACTGAGCTCCTGCCTCCGGCTGCCGCCGGGCGCCCGCTGGTAACGCAATCTCAGCGGGCGCCCGGCCTCACGCTGCACACAGCGGGTTAGGTGAGCTGGAGGAGGCGGAACTGTGTTCCGTCTCCAAGTGGAACTCACGGAACGCAGTTCTGCCCGTTCCGGCTCACTTTAACCCCTGCGCATAACACTTCCCACAGTGGTGAGGAGCAGCGTTAGTCTTTTATTATATAGGATGGTGCAGTGCAATGTTCTGTGCTTCTTGAGAGAGATTAATAAAAATTTGGTGAGACCATTACAAGTAAGGGATGGTATGGCCATAGGGGCTCAGTGGTTAACATTACTTAGTGCTATGGCCTTGGTTTAATATTGGCTAGAGTATAATGTCATGGCAATAGTATGACCTTCCACTATACAAATGTACTATATCCATGGTCCAAATACCTACTGGTAAGCTAACTGGCTTCTGGCTGAATTATCCTGGGTATCGTTGTACCTGTTATAGGAAAATTAGACTGCTGGCATTACCGAGGCAGGGACAGAGGTATGAATATGTCATTGATTGTACAATACTGCGGAATATGTTGGCATGATAGAAATCAGAATCAGAATCAAAAGCAGCTTTATTGGCCAGGTGTACTCATGTACACTAGGAATTTTTTGTGGTACAATGCATCGCCAAGCAGCAACATGAAGGGGGAATACATAGCATAAGAAGGAGGAAAAACGTAGCATACATTACACACATTACACGTATGAGTTCATACTGCACATTGTAACTGTACGATAGACTCGACATATTAGACATATTAGACATATAAGACTAAAAACGAAGGCTGCTTGGCAGAGCAGCACCGAGGCAGCCATCCGCGGCGCCAACTTGAACTCAAACAATGCATATAATACAGAAGGTTTAAGTAATACATCAAAAGATAAACCACACAGACAAAAAAAAAGTAATGCCTTTGATTCAATACCCCCAAATTAAATTCCTCATATGTAAGACATAAATATACAGTAGTCAAGTTTGAAATAGTTATATTTGTAAGCATAGTCACTATAAATCAAATATACAGTAATAAGGAACTTGGATGGTTATCTTGTTTAATGTTCATGTTACTGTAGTTTTGTAATGGTTTACACCAGTGGTTTCCAATACGAGTTGCTGTGGCACCCTGGGGTGCCTCAGGACACTTGCAGGGGTGCCCTGGGTTGGTTGTCCGGGATCAATTCAAAAAATTTATGGTCAATATAATCGCCAAAACTAGTGCTGGTGGCTCCCTTTCATAAGATATGTGGAGAAACATAACTAAGCTAAAGGATGACTTACAAGCACACTAGATGTACGAAGTGGTTCTTATCTGCCATCAAATTCTATGTAATTTATTTAACTGAATATTTTTTTCTGAATTTGTGTGTAGCAAACCTTTGGCCTAGGGGTGCTGTGAAAAACATTCTGATACGCTAGGGTGCCGTGATTCAAAACATTTGGGACCACTGGTTTACACAAATCCATAATGCTTACACATACAAAATATGAAAAAGCTGAAGTATAATAAAAACAAGCCTCCAAATGACATAGTTCTACAGCTGTGTTTTGACTTGTCTCCCAAAATTTCAAGTAACAACCAAGAGATAAGTGGCAGTAAATCTATAATGACACATGTACTGAATATGTTTTGCATCTTATGTGAAAGGAGCATTAAAATACAATTGTACTTTTTATTGTTTCAAAGACATGAAATATACATTTATAAAAAATAAAAATAAACTCAAAAAGGTCTAGAACTGTAAAAGAAACTAGCGTGCTAATCTGAATCTAGGATACAGGAGTACATTGTAATAGTTTTATAAAATACGTGTATTTTTATTTTTACATCATTGTCCGATAGATACATTGTTGAAAGGCATATAAAGCCTCAGTAAACCCATGTGGATAATATGCTGTTAATCATTTCTCTTTGTCCCCAGTGGGCAATGTATCAGTGAAGGTTTGTGGAAGGTTTTCCAGTTCACTGTACAAGGAGCATCCACTTATGTTAGCAAATATACAAGTTCTCTATGTAGCAATTGAAATTGGGATACTGTAGATGGGAAAAGAGATGATCACTGATGCGTAAAAGTGCAATATAAATAGTAGCACCCTTTGGCCCTCATTCAGCATTGGTCGCTAAATAGCGAAAAAAAATTGCAAACGGACACTTTACAGCTGTTTCTGCATGTGCAGCATCTGTAGGCAGCGTACGTGCAGATGCTGCGCAGAAGGATGCGATCGCAATGTGACTGACAGGCGGCGGGCATTCGGGTTCAACAAGGCGGCATTGGGGGAGGGGGAGGGATTGGTCCTGGAAATGCAGGCATGTCATAGGAGTTTTCAGGGGGGCCTGATGACGTTGCCTGCATTTCCTGCGACAGGAAACATGGTGGCACTGCGCCTGCCTGCAAAGCCGGGCTGCGTACACGGGGGGCTACCACTAATTGCTGATTTCTGCGATGTGATCGTATCGCTGGGTGGCGATTAACATGCTTGGTGGCCTTGCCCTGTGCTGGGCGGCCCCCTGCATGTGATTGTAAGCAGTAGCAGTTTTGCTTTTTTAGAAAACTGCTTCTGAACCTGAATGAGGTCCTTTATTAGGAAATAGCGCAGAACAGAGCGATTTGTCACCAACTTGTCATCTGAATAAAACTACTCTGTGGGCTAAATTTACTAAGATGGGAGTTCTATTTAAGATGGGATGTTGCAAATAGCAACCAATCAGATTCTACTTCTCATTTGTCTAGCACCTTCTAGAAGATAATACCTGGAATCTAATTGGTTGCTATGAGCAACATCCCATCTTAAATAGAACTCCCATCTTAGTAAATTTACCCCTGTGTCTGGGGGTACAAATATTAGCTTCAAAAGGCTTGAAAGAAATGCAAGATGGAACCATGGATTATACACAACATAACAAGCTCACAAAATGATGTCTTATAAAAAAATAAAACATTCCATTCTTTGGTGGGACAAGAAAAAAACGTAAAAACGTTCAACGTGACATTGCTGGCATTAAGCAGTATTGTAGAGAGAAACATGAAAATCACAGATATACAGTAACCAGCTTTTTAATAAACATTCAACCAAATAACAGCTAGAAATCTAGTGTATGAAAATATTATGAATCCAAGTCATTGATGAATCTTCATGCAGTAGATTTGCAGCCCAAAATATACACACTAAAGGGTAGATTTATCAAAGCTTGGAGAGAGATAAAGTACCATCCAATCAGCTCCTCTCATTTTTCAAACACATCCTGCAAAATGACAGCTAGAAGCGCATTAGCTAATACTTGATCTCTCTCCAAGCTTTGATAAATCAAACTTGCCAAGAGAACAACAGCTAATAAGGACATTGCTGAAATAAAGGTCAGGGCATGTAGCTCACTTTGCTACTCGCTGCGACAACGCATGCTGCTATGTACTGTACTGCTCAAAGACTAACAGAACGCAACAAAACAGGTTTCATTTGATTTTTTTAAACTAAGGGGGAGATGTGGCAAACATTCTAAATAGGACAAGTGCTGGTGATGCCCACAGGAACCAATCAGATTCTATAATTATAGAATGGACAACATCAGTGGTTCTCAAGTCCTCAGGACCCCAAACAGATCACATTTTCCAGGTCACCTAGTAGGTGCACAGGTGTAGTCATTATTCACTGATACACTTTAAAAGATCCACAGGTGGAGCTAATTATTTCTTTTGTGATTCTGTGAGGAGACTTGAAAAATAGGAACTGTTTGGAATCCTGAGGACCGAGTTTGAGAACTAAATAACAGTTGAGGCCAGTATTCTATGTTGCTGCGGACGGGCGCGCCAAGTTCATTTCGGCTCGCTACTCCCGGAGGTAGCAAGCTGATATACATGTAAAGAGACCCGTTTGGGTGCCCAAACGGGTCTTTTCACGATCACGCCCATTAGTTTAGTCAGGTTTAAGTGCTTTGCGTGCCTAAACCCGACTGTACTAGACACGATAGGGGCGATAACGGGGGACATTTGAATATTGCCCCTCTATCTCCCATCACTTTAGACGGGAGATAGGGGACGCGTTAAGATTTGAATTCCCCCCTTAGAATCTAATTGTCATGGGCAACATCACCACTTTGCCCCCTTTAGAAGATTAGATAAATCACTGCCTAAAGTACTAAAAATACTCCATTATTTGACACAGCAACCTAGCTGATAATTAGTGTCATAATAATCTTGTTAAAGATTTGACAGTTTTAATTGGGGAAGAAACTAACAGAGAGCACTGCATTCTGGTCACCAGCTCCTGTATCTCACCTTTAGGATAGAGTGAAGATCTTCCAGTGTAGGCCTGGATTTCTTCACCTCTCCAGATACTTCAGTATTAGCATAGTGGTCATAACTTGGTACGGCGTCAAGAGTATTGTATCCAAAAGTTCTCATGTAAAAGGTACTGGACTGGGTGAGATTATTGACGTTAAAGGTATCATAGGCTGCTTCTTGTTGCCCATACTGAGATTTGGCACTTTCCTCTGTGCTGATCAAGGAGCGAATGGTGAACCTGCCGCTGCATGGGGCGCCGTCTGCCAGGGTCTCATCTCTGCTTTCAGCCATGTCATCCCCAGACTGTGGTTCACAGGAAACTTATTCCATTAAATTCGAAGTGGGGGTTTTATACTCTGGAGAACTGGTAGAAACCAAACCTGAAAATCACTAACAAGAATATTAGGCCATTGGATGGCTTTACTGAGAAAGTCACAGCCTGGGGCCAAAGAAAATTGCTAACTGAGCTGAGTGTACCTGCTGATCAGAGAGATGATAAAGAAGCCACACAATCAGTAATGGGAACGGTAGCCTTCAAATGTAACCTCTGTTTCAATTTTTTCCATAGAGTTTAAAATAAGTTATTACTGTGTCCAGTATAACACAATTGTTTTATGGATTTCTTTGTCTGCAGCGTGGTTTCAATTTGGATCATTATTTTACAGAATATTAATTTACTAATGAATAGTGTGCTTTGCCCAGCTACCCAAATGCAAACTGTTTTGATGACTTAACTGGTCAAGTCTCCTACAGTATATCTGAAATCTGACATTTTTTGAGCGAGACTGAGATAGTGACACCTTTTCTTTCTGATGGTTGAATGTACACAAACTTTGTTTCATGCTCAAGATTATTAAAAACATTGTATAAAATTCAGGCTCCAAGTATAAGGTGTATATGAAATATAAATGCATTTCGTGTACACCTGGGTTCCATCACCAATAAATCTTATTATAGTATGCAAATATACCAAAGTAAGGAAATATCAAAAATCCAAATTACCTCTGGACCCAAGTATTACTGATATCGGAGACTCTACCTGTATATCAACACGAAACAAGAATGGCAATGAAAATGGCTGATATGGAATGTCTGGAACTTTTCTTTTTATTCAGAAAATTGTTCTTCCATGTATTCATATATCTGACAAATTGTGTAGCTAATGCAATTGTATAAATACTATACAAGTGTTTTCAGATGTTCCCTATAGGAGTTGAGATTAATCTGCAGCAACAATTAGAGGAAATATACATTGACTAATATATGTTCCCCGATGTGTGGTCCCAATAACTGTTATGGGGTCTTTTTGGGGAAAACCCCTCAAAACAACAATTGTCTACCTACCTTTTACTGCAGTGCTGCCAAATCCATTCCTCAGACATCTGACCTCCGGCAACAAAGGCATTATGGTGAAACTTCATAACAGCCCATGTTGTAACATTACTAGATAGCAGATGTCTACTCATCAGATGGACCTTTCCTAGGTGGGTGGTGCCCCAATGTATGACTCTGACTGTGACCCCGGGATAATCCCAAGGATTGATTTTATTCCATGAACTGGTATTTCTTAGCTGTTCTGTTCAAGTCCTCTTTTTCTCATTTACTAACACAATGTAAGTCTATATGGACTAAAACGATGGTCTGTTATTAAAGCGGTGAAATGACAGCCATATAATTTATTTAATTCTATGTTATTTGGAATAGATTGTTTTATGTCTTTTATTCTGCGTCATACCATTTTGTTTGTCTCAGTTTTGTAGGCAGACGTCTATTCTTAATGTAATTAATAGTTATGGGAAGCTTGTTTTCTGTTATATCCAGTGGCAGTGGGGAACTGGCCAGGACATGTGAAATTGTATGTAACATATGTCCTGGCTTCCTTCCCCGGAAATCAGCACCCACCGCAGCATGAAAAACTCTGCTCAGCCTGTCAATTGTGATTTAGCCCGCCCACGGACTCCCATTGGCTGGTTTTACAGGAGTCCAGGGGTGGGCTAAATGACGATTGACAGGCTCAGCAGTGTGTGCCATGCTGTGGCGGCTGCTGATTGCCGGGATCCCGACAGCCGGCAAACTGAAGACCAGCCATTCCCGGAGAAGGAAGCCAGGACATATGATACATACAACTTCACATGTATGTTCATATGTCCTGGCCAACTCCCCCCTGAACACCTTGGACGGTGCTGCAGCCCGGGGTCAGCAGCTGGCGCTTGTTATATCTATCTACTATACACAAATGGGATATTACACTATACAATGTATGGAAAATCAATTTTGCATTACATTAATGAGTAAGCACTAAATAATATTAAAGACCTAAATCAAGGTTTCCAAACCCAGTCCTCAAAAAGCCCTATAGCTGGGAACACATCGATATATCTTCCATTCCATCCAGAGGCGGATTTACCTCATGGGGACCTAAGCAAGGCACAGATTTGAGCCCCTCCTTCCTCAAACAAACCATAGCACTATATTTGTGTTCCTGATTTATGCACCTTACATTATTTGTTGGTTTACCTCCTTATGTTCAACTTCTTATAGCTTTAAACATTACAGATAACAATGGCCCTCATTCCGAGTTGTTCGCTCGCTAGCTGCTTTTAGCAGCATTGCACACGCTAAGCCGCCGCCTACTGGGAGTGTATCTTAGCTTAGCAGAATTGCGAACGAAAGATTCGCAAAATTGCGAATAGAAATTTCTTAGCAGTTTCTGAGTAGCTCGACACTTACTCTGCCACTGCGATCAGTTCAGTCAGTTTCGTTCCTGGTTTGACGTCACAAACACACCCAGCGTTCGCCCAGGCACTCCCCTGATTCTCCAGCCACTCCCGCGTTTTTCCCAGAAAAGGCAGCGTTTTTTCACACACACCCATAAAACGGCCAGTTTCCGCCCAGAAACACCCACTTCCTGTCAATCACACTACGATCGCCAGAATGAAGAAAATTCCTCGTAATGCCGTGAGTAAAATACCTAACTTTTGAGTAAAATAACTAAGCGCATGCGCTCTGCGAACCATGCGCATGCGCAGTAAGCGACTAATCGCATTATAGAGAAAATCGGCAACGAGCGAACAACTCGGAATGAGGGCCAATATTGTATATGATTGGTAAGCAACAGATCAACTAGAAATATGCTCTACAATAGTAAAACTAATATGCAGTACATCTTAGCATTGGGGGTAATTCCAAGTTGATCGCAGCAGGAATTTTTTTAGCAGTTGGGCATAACAATGTGCATTGCAGGGGGGGCAGATATAACATTTGCAGAGAGTTAGATTTGGGTGGGTTATATTGTTTCTGTGCAGGGTAAATACTGGCTGCTTTATTTTTACACTGCAATTTAGATTGCAGATTGAACTCACCACACCCAAATCTAACTCTCTCTGCACATGTTATATCTGCCTCCCCTGCAGTGCATATGGTTTTGCCCAACTGCTAAAAAATTTCCTGCTGCGATCAACTTGGAATTACCCCTATTGTTTTTTTAATAGACATTTTTTTATCATTTCATTGACTAAACAAATAAGCACAATTCATCCCATCAGTAACAAGACCACCAGCTTGCAGTCTGCCATGATCCTATGACGTACAGTGCTGCGTAATATGTTGGAGCTTATAAATGGAAGATACTAATCGTATCACCAATAAAAACCACTCTGCGTGAGCAGCTTGAGTCACTAGAAGCAGTGGTGCAGTCTCCCACTTTGTCTTACGTTTTTGCAGCATAAACTAAGGGTGGTGTCGACTGTTCTCCCCATGCCAGTGTGAAACTGTCTACCAATGCTCAGGAGCATTTCACGTACATGTGAATGCCGAGTCAGGATTACAAAGCTCGAGTCCAGCACTTGTCTCTGTCACACACACCTGTGCAATGAGCAAGACCAATGCCCACTCCTTCTTACCACTACCCACAACTGCCAGGGACGCTGCACTCTTTGCATACTGGGATTCCTCCATAGGGTAATTATAGGATTACCTACCAGGATGAGAACTCTCTGGTTACGAGGGAGAGGAGGTGGCTCTTGTTGCCTTACATAGAAACATAGAATTTTACAGCAAGTAAGAACCAGTTTGCCCATCTAGTCTGTCCTTTTAGGATGTGGTTATAACTTATTAGGGTTAGGGTTTAGAGTTGGGGTTAGGGGTTAGAGTTGGATTAGAAGTCTGGTTAGGGCATTAGTGTCAGAGTATTAGGGTCAGTGGTGTAGCAAAGATCAAAGAGCTCCAAAATCTAAGACATTGGTGGTCATTCCGAGTTGTTCGCTCGTTGACGATTTTCGCTATATTGCGATTAGTCGCTTAATGCGCATGCGCAAGGCAGGGGTGTATTTAGGGGTCCGAGCACCCCTGGCAAAGTAAAGGATTGGTGCCCCCCCATATTTGAAATAGGGAAGGCATGTGTGCCAAAAAAGGGGCGTGGCCACTCAATAGTACCCCTCACATTACACAGCACAGTAATGTACATTATTCACGTTACTCTACACAGTAGCAGGGCCGGCTCCAGGCATGTTTCAATAGAGCGGCCGAACAGGGCGCCGCACTTTATGGGCGCTGCTAGCTCTGGCTGCCATATTGGAGCCTGGAGCCTTCCCTACAGCAGCAGCACTGCAGTGTCCGTCTCCTAGCAGAGACGTGCACTACATGCAAAGCCCGGCAACCAGAGCTCGCGGTCCGGCAGCTGAGGCTGATTGGCTGCCGGACCGCAAGGTTTGATTGGCTTGCGGACCGGCGCCTAGTTAGAGCTGTATACCGCCACGGCCGCCGGAGATTGAAGGCTAGGAGAGGCGCACGCTGCGCTCTCCTCCCCGCCCTCAGCTAAAGAGCAGCAGCAGACTCAGCAACAGAAGCGCGGTGAGCAGCACAGGGGCAGGTGGGGAGGATATCTGGCACTGGGGACATGTCTGGCACTGGGGGCATGGGACATGCGTATCTGGCATTGGGGGCATATCTGGCACTGTGGGGACAAGTGTATCTTGCATTAGGGGCATATCTGGCACTGTGTGGGGCATATACGTATCTGGCACTGTGTGGGGCATATATGTATCTGGCACTGTGGGGGCATTTATGTATCTGGCACTGTGGGGGCATTTATGTATCTGGCACTGTGGGGACAGATCTGGCACTGTGGGGGCATTTATGTATCTGGCACTGTGGGGACATATCTGCCACTGTGTGGGCATTTATGTATCTGGCACTGTGTGGGCATTTATGTATCTGGCACTGTGGGGGCATTTATGTATCTGGCACTGTGGGGACATATCTGGCACTGTGTGGGCATTTATGTATCTGGCACTGTGGGGGCATTTATGTATCTGGCACTGTTGGGGGCATTTATGTATCTGGCACTGTGGGGGCATTTATGTATCTGGCACTGTGGAGGCATTTATGTATCTGACACTGTGGGGACATATCTGGCACTGTGTGGGCATTTATGTTTCTGGCACTGTTGGGGGCATTTATGTATCTGGTACTGTGGGGGCATTTATGTATCTGGCACTGTGGGGGCATATCTGGCACCGTGGGGGCATTTATTTATCTGGCACTGTGGGGGAATATCTGCACTGCAAGGGGAATTAATGTATCTGGCACTATGGGGGCATTTATGTATCTGGCACTGGGGGCATTTATGTATCTGGCACTGTGGGGGCATTTATGTATCCGGCACTGTGGGGGCATTTATGTATCTGGCACTGTGGGGGCATATCTGCACTGTGGGGGCATTTATGTATCTGGAACTGTGGGGACGTATCTCGCACTGTGTGGCCATTTATGTATCTGGCACTGCTGGGGGGCATGTCATGTGTAGCTGGCACTGCTGGGGGGCATGTCACGTGTAGCTGGTACTGCTGGAGGGCATGTCACGTGTAGCTGGCACTGCTGGGGAGAATATCATGTAGTGTTCCAGCTAGGGGTCTGTGGCTAGGCAATGTGTCTCAGTGCTCTACCTGGCGCAATGTGTCTCAGTGCTCTACCTGGCGCAAAATGTCTAACGTGCTGTGCCTGGTGCAAAGTGTCTAACATGCTGTGCCTGGCGCAAAGAGTCTAACGTGCTGTGCCCGGCGCAAAGTGTATAGGAGGTTCTACCTGGTGTAATGTGTATTAGCTGCACTACTGTGTGGTGCAATGCGAATTGCCACTATTATGTGGCCACGCACCTTCCCCACGAAGCAACGTCCCTAAATTTTTGCTGCGCGCCTTAGGCGCGCACTGTCCATGCTTTGGCATATTGGTATGGGAACAAGCATTATAGTACGTACATAATTTTGCCCTCCTAACTTAAAAATGTGCCCTCCCTGTGATCAGCACCCTGCCTTAAAAAGTGAACACTATCATGTGTAGCTGGCACTGCTGGGGGTCATAATGTGTGTAGCTGGCACTGCTGGGGGGCATGTCATGTGTAGCTGGCACTGCTGCGGGGCATGTCATGTGTAGCTGGCACTGCTGCGGGGCATGTCATGTGTAGCTGGCACTGCTGTGGGGCATGTCATGTGTAGCTGGCACTGCTGCGGGGCATGTCATGTGTAGCTGGCACTGCTGGGGGGCATATCATATCTATCTGGCACTGCACATTATGTGTATCTGGCACTATACTGGAGACATTAGGTTGTCTGACACTATACTGGAGACATTGTGTGTAAGGAACACTACTGTGGCTGTTAGGTGTAATGCTGCTAATTGGGTGCGTAGAGGGGGTGTGAAAATATATTTATTTATAGTTTGATGATATAAAGGTACGAGGCCACGCCCACTTTTCAGAGGCCACGCCCAATTTTCCAGGAGCGCGCACACCTTCGGCGCGCGCATGGGGGGGGGCCCTTTTAAATGTTCTCGCTCAGGGTGCTAGTAGACCTGGAGTCGGCCCTGCACAGTAGTACCCCTAAAACACATTATGCCACACAGTAGTGCCCATATATATATATGGGAAGGCGTGCACGCTCTTTGGAAAGTGGGCATGGCCTCACAATTTTATATAATGATGTCAAACTTAGAGATGAGCGGGTTCGGTTCCTCGGAATCCGAACCCGCCCGAACTTCAGGTTTTTTTACACGGGTCCGAGCGACTCGGATCTTCCCGCCTTGCTCGGTTAACCCGAGCGCGCCCGTACGTCATCATCACGCTGTCGGATTCTCGCGAGGCTCGGATTCTATCGCGAGACTCGGATTCTATATAAGGAGCCGCGCGTCGCCGCCATTTTTCACACGTGCATTGAGATTCATAGGGAGAGGACGTGGCTGGCGTCCTCTCCGTTTATAGAGATTCGAGAAGAGAGTGAGACAGAGAGAGACACAGTAGTAATTTGGGGAGCATTAGGAGGAGTACTACTACTACTAGTACTTGCTGAAGTGATAGAGAGAGATAGTGTGACTGTATTATCTGACTTGTGGGGGAGACACTGACAGTGGGGAGCAGTTAGAGTCTGAGAGCAGGACTCAGGACTCAGGAGTACATATAACGTACAGTGCACACTTTTGCTGCCAGAGTGCCAGCCACACTGCCATTGTTTGTGACCACACTGACCACCAGTATAATATATATTGTGATTGTCTGCTTAGGACTCAGGAGTACTACTTGCAAGTTGCTGATAGTGTGACCAGTGACCTGACCACCAGTTTAATAATCACCACCAGTTTATGAGTTTAATATATATATATATATATATATATATATAATTGTATATAATATATATATAATATTGTATACCACCTAGCACCTACCCGTGTTTTTTTTTTTTTTTCTTTCTTCTTTATACATACTACTATAGTAGCTTACTGTAGCAGTCTGCGGTGCTGCTGAGCTGACAGTGTCCAGCAGGTCCGTCATCAGTCATTACATAATAAATATATAATATATACCTGTCCGGCTGCAGTACTAGTGATATTATATATACATATATATTGATTTCATCTCATTATCATCCAGTCTATATTATCAGCAGACACAGTACGTTAGTCCACGGCTGTAGCTACCTCTGTGTCGGCACTCGGCAGTCCATCCATAATTGTATACCACCTACCCGTGGTTGTTGTTTTTTTCTTTCTTCTTTATACATACTACTATAGTAGCTTACTGTAGCAGTCTGCGGTGCTGCTGAGCTGACAGTGTCCAGCAGGTCCGTCATCAGTCATTAGATAATAAATATATAATATATACCTGTCCGGCTGCAGTACTAGTGATATTATATATACATATATATTGATTTCATCTCCTTATCATCCAGTCTATATTATCAGCAGACACAGTACGTTAGTCCACGGCTGTAGCTACCTCTGTGTCGGCACTCGGCAGTCCATCCATAATTGTATACCACCTACCCGTGGTTGTTTTTTTTTCTTTCTTCTTTATACATACTACTATAGTAGCTTACTGTAGCAGTCTGCGGTGCTGCTGAGCTGACAGTGTCCAGCAGGTCCGTCATCAGTCATTACATAATAAATATATAATATATACCTGTCCGGCTGCAGTACTAGTGATATTATATATACATATATATTGATTTCATCTCATTATCATCCAGTCTATATTATCAGCAGACACAGTACGGTAGTCCACGGCTGTAGCTACCTCTGTGTCGGCACTCGGCAGTCCATCCATAATTGTATACCACCTACCCGTGGTTGTTGTTTTTTTCTTTCTACTTTATACATACTACTATAGTAGCTTACTGTAGCAGTCTGCAGTGCTGCTGAGCTGACAGTGTCCAGCAGGTCCGTCATCAGTCATTACATAATAAATATATAATATATACCTGTCCGGCTGCAGTACTAGTGATATTATATATACATATATATTGATTTCATCTCATTATCATCCAGTCTATATTATCAGCAGACACAGTACGTTAGTCCACGGCTGTAGCTACCTCTGTGTCGGCACTCGGCAGTCCATCCATAATTGTATACCACCTACCCGTGGTTGTTTTTTTTTTTCTTTCTTCTTTATACATACTACTATAGTAGCTTACTGTAGCAGTCTGCGGTGCTGCTGAGCTGACAGTGTCCAGCAGGTCCGTCATCAGTCATTACATAATAAATATATAATATATACCTGTCCGGCAGCAGTACTAGTGATATTATATATACATATATATTGATTTCATCTCATTATCATCCAGTCTATATTATCAGCAGACACAGTACGGTAGTCCACGGCTGTAGTTACCTCTGTGTCGGCACTCGGCAGTCCATCCATAATTGTATACCACCTACCCGTGGTTGTTTTTTTTTTTTTTCTTCTTTATACATACTACTATAGTAGCTTACTGTAGCAGTCTGCGGTGCTGCTGAGCTGACAGTGTCCAGCAGGTCCGTCATCAGTCATTACATAATAAATATATAATATATACCTGTCCGGCTGCAGTACTAGTGATATTATATATACATATATATTGATTTCATCTCATTATCATCCAGTCTATATTATCAGCAGACACAGTACGGTAGTCCACGGCTGTAGCTACCTCTGTGTCGGCACTCGGCAGTCCATCCATAATTGTATACCACCTACCCGTGGTTGTTTTTTTTTTTCTTTCTTCTTTATACATACTACTATAGTAGCTTACTGTAGCAGTCTGCGGTGCTGCTGAGCTGACAGTGTCCAGCAGGTCCGTCATCAGTCATTACATAATAAATATATAATATATACCTGTCCGGCTGCAGTACTAGTGATATTATATATACATATATATTGATTTCATCTCATTATCATCCAGTCTATATTAGCAGCAGACACAGTACGGTAGTCCACGGCTGTAGCTACCTCTGTGTCGGCACTCGGCAGTCCATCCATAATTGTATACCACCTACCCGTGGTTGTTTTTTTTTTTCTTTCTTCTTTATACATACTACTATAGTAGCTTACTGTAGCAGTCTGCGGTGCTGCTGAGCTGACAGTGTCCAGCAGGTCCGTCATCAGTCATTACATAATAAATATATAATATATACCTGTCCGGCTGCAGTACTAGTGATATTATATATACATATATATTGATTTCATCTCATTATCATCCAGTCTATATTAGCAGCAGACACAGTACGGTAGTCCACGGCTGTAGCTACCTCTGTGTCGGCACTCGGCAGTCCATCCATAAGTATACTAGTATCCATCCATCTCCATTGTTTACCTGAGGTGCCTTTTAGTTGTGCCTATTAAAATATGGAGAACAAAAATGTTGAGGTTCCAAAATTAGGGAAAGATCAAGATCCACTTCCACCTCGTGCTGAAGCTGCTGCCACTAGTCATGGCCGAGACGATGAAATGCCAGCAACGTCGTCTGCCAAGGCCGATGCCCAATGTCATATTACAGAGCATGTAAAATCCAAAACACCAAATATCAGTAAAAAAAGGACTCCAAAACCTAAAATAAAATTGTCGGAGAAGCGTAAACTTGCCAATATGCCATTTACCACACGGAGTGGCAAGGAACGGCTGAGGCCCTGGCCTATGTTCATGGCTAGTGGTTCAGCTTCACATGAGGATGGAAGCACTCAGCCTCTCGCTAGAAAAATGAAAAGACTCAAGCTGGCAAAAGCACCGCTAAGAACTGTGCGTTCTTCGAAATCCCAAATCCACAAGGAGAGTCCAATTGTGTCGGTTGCGATACCTGACCTTCCCAACACTGGACGTGAAGAGCATGCGCCTTCCACCATTTGCACGCCCCCTGCAAGTGCTGGAAGGAGCACCCGCAGTCCAGTTCCTGATAGTCAGATTGAAGATGTCAGTGTTGAAGTACACCAGGATGAGGAGGATATGGGTGTTGCTGGCGCTGGGGAGGAAATTGACCAGGAGGATTCTGATGGTGAGGTGGTTTGTTTAAGTCAGGCACCCGGGGAGACACCTGTTGTCCGTGGGAGGAATATGGCCATTGACATGCCTGGTGAAAATACCAAAAAAATCAGCTCTTCGGTGTGGAAGTATTTCAACAGAAATGCGGACAACAGGTGTCAAGCCGTGTGTTGCCTTTGTCAAGCTGTAATAAGTAGGGGTAAGGACGTTAACCACCTCGGAACATCCTCCCTTATACGTCACCTGCAGCGCATTCATAATAAGTCAGTGACAAGTTCAAAAACTTTGGGTGACAGCGGAAGCAGTCCACTGACCAGTAAATCCCTTCCTCTTGTAACCAAGCTCACGCAAACCACCCCACCAACTCCCTCAGTGTCAATTTCCTCCTTCCCCAGGAATGCCAATAGTCCTGCAGGCCATGTCACTGGCAATTCTGACGAGTCCTCTCCTGCCTGGGATTCCTCCGATGCATCCTTGAGTGTAATGCCTACTGCTGCTGGCGCTGCTGTTGTTGCTGCTGGGAGTCGATCGTCATCCCAGAGGGGAAGTCGTAAGCCCACTTGTACTACTTCCAGTAAGCAATTGACTGTCCAACAGTCCTTTGCGAGGAAGATGAAATATCACAGCAGTCATCCTGCTGCAAAGCGGATAACTGAGGCCTTGACAACTATGTTGGTGTTAGACGTGCGTCCGGTATCCGCCGTTAGTTCACAGGGAACTAGACAATTTCTTGAGGTAGTGTGCCCCCGTTACCAAATACCATCTAGGTTCCACTTCTCTAGGCAGGCGATACCGAGAATGTACACGGACGTCAGAAAAAGACTCACCAGTGTCCTAAAAAATGCAGTTGTACCCAATGTCCACTTAACCACGGACATGTGGACAAGTGGAGCAGGGCAGGGTCAGGACTATATGACTGTGACAGCCCACTGGGTAGATGTATGGACTCCCGCCGCAAGAACAGCAGCGGCGGCACCAGTAGCAGCATCTCGCAAACGCCAACTCTTTCCTAGGCAGGCTACGCTTTGTATCACCGCTTTCCAGAATACGCACACAGCCGAAAACCTCTTACGGCAACTGAGGAAGATCATCGCGGAATGGCTTACCCCAATTGGACTCTCCTGTGGATTTGTGGCATCGGACAACGCCAGCAATATTGTGTGTGCATTAAATATGGGCAAATTCCAGCACGTCCCATGTTTTGCACATACCTTGAATTTGGTGGTGCAGAATTTTTTAAAAAACGACAGGGGTGTGCAAGAGATGCTGTCGGTGGCCAGAAGAATTGCGGGACACTTTCGGCGTACAGGCACCACGTACAGAAGACTGGAGCACCACCAAAAACAACTGAACCTGCCCTGCCATCATCTGAAGCAAGAAGTGGTAACGAGGTGGAATTCAACCCTCTATATGCTTCAGAGGTTGGAGGAGCAGCAAAAGGCCATTCAAGCCTATACAATTCAGCACGATATAGGAGGTGGAATGCACCTGTCTCAAGCGCAGTGGAGAATGATTTCAACATTGTGCAAGGTTCTGATGCCCTTTGAACTTGCCACACGTGAAGTCAGTTCAGACACTGCCAGCCTGAGTCAGGTCATTCCCCTCATCAGGCTTTTGCAGAAGAAGCTGGAGACATTGAAGGAGGAGCTAACACAGAGCGATTCCGCTAGGCATGTGGGACTTGTGGATGGAGCCCTTAATTCGCTTAACAAGGATTCACGGGTGGTCAATCTGTTGAAATCAGAGCACTACATTTTGGCCACCATGCTCGATCCTAGATTTAAAGCCTACCTTGGATCTCTCTTTCCGGCAGACACAAGTCTGCTTGGGTTCAAAGACCTGCTGGTGAGAAAATTGTCAAGTCAAGCGGAACGCGACCTGTCAACATCTCCTCCTTCACATTCTCCCGCAACTGGGGGTGCGAGGAAAATAGAGATGAGCGGGTTCGGTTTCTCTGAAACCGAACCCGCACGAACTTCATGTTTTTTTCACGGGTCCGAGCAGACTCGGATCCTCCCGCCTTGCTCGGTTAACCCGAGCGCGCCCGAACGTCATCATGACGCTGTCGGATTCTCGCGAGACTCGGATTCTATATAAGGAGCCGCGCGTCGCCGCCATTTTCACACGTGCATTGAGATTGATAGGGAGAGGACGTGGCTGGCGTCCTCTCCATTAGAAATTAGATTAGAAGAGAGAGAGAGATTGTGCAGAGTCAGACAGAGTTTACCACAGTGACCAGTGCAGTTGTTGTTAGTTAACTTTTATTTATTTTAATATATATCCGTTCTCTGCTATATCCGTTCTCTGCCTGAAAAAAAACGATACACAGCAGCAGCCAGTCACACAGTGTGACTCAGTCTGTGTGCACTCAGCTCAGCCCAGTGTGCTGCACATCAATGTATAAAAGGCAAAGCTTATAATAATTGTGGGGGAGACTGGGGAGCACTGCAGGTTGTTATAGCAGGAGCCCCCAGGAGTACATAATATTATATTAATTTAAAATTAAACAGTGCACACTTTTGCTGCAGGAGTGCCACTGCCAGTGTGACTAGTGGTGACCAGTGCCTGACCACCAGTATAGTAGTATATTCATTGTTGTATGTATTGTATACTATCTCTTTATCAACCAGTCTATATTAGCAGCAGACACAGTACAGTGCGGTAGTTCACGGCTGTGGCTACCTCTGTGTCGGCAGTCGGAACTCGGCAGGCAGTCCGTCCATCCATAATTGTATTACAATATATACCACCTAACCGTGGTATTTTTTTTTCTTTCTTTATACCGTCATAGTGTCATACTAGTTGTTACGAGTATACTACTATCTCTTTATCAACCAGTGTACAGTGCGGTAGTTCACGGCTGTGGCTACCTCTGTGTCGGCAGTCGGCAGGCAGTCCGTCCATCCATAATTGTATTATTATTATAATATATACCACCTAACCGTGGTTTTTTTTCCATTCTTTATACCGTCGTCATAGTGTCATACTAGTTGTTACGAGTATACTACTATCTCTTTATCAACCAGTGTACAGTGCGGTAGTTCACGGCTGTGGCTACCTCTGTGTCGGCAGTCGGCAGGCAGTCCGTCCATCCATAATTGTATTATTATTATAATATATACCACCTAACCGTGGTTTTTTTTCCATTCTTTATACCGTCGTCATAGTGTCATACTAGTTGTTACGAGTATACTACTATCTCTTTATCAACCAGTGTACAGTGCGGTAGTTCACGGCTGTGGCTACCTCTGTGTCGGCAGTCGGCAGGCAGTCCGTCCATCCATAATTGTATTATTATTATAATATATACCACCTAACCGTGGTTTTTTTTCCATTCTTTATACCGTCGTCATAGTGTCATACTAGTTGTTACGAGTATACTACTATCTCTTTATCAACCAGTGTACAGTGCGGTAGTTCACGGCTGTGGCTACCTCTGTGTCGGCAGTCGGCAGGCAGTCCGTCCATCCATAATTGTATTATTATTATAATATATACCACCTAACCGTGGTTTTTTTTCCATTCTTTATACCGTCGTCATAGTGTCATACTAGTTGTTACGAGTATACTACTATCTCTTTATCAACCAGTGTACAGTGCGGTAGTTCACGGCTGTGGCTACCTCTGTGTCGGCAGTCGGCAGGCAGTCCGTCCATCCATAATTGTATTATTATTATAATATATACCACCTAACCGTGGTTTTTTTTCCATTCTTTATACCGTCGTCATAGTGTCATACTAGTTGTTACGAGTATACTACTATCTCTTTATCAACCAGTGTACAGTGCGGTAGTTCACGGCTGTGGCTACCTCTGTGTCGGCAGTCGGCAGGCAGTCCGTCCATCCATAATTGTATTATTATTATAATATATACCACCTAACCGTGGTTTTTTTTCCATTCTTTATACCGTCGTCATAGTGTCATACTAGTTGTTACGAGTATACTACTATCTCTTTATCAACCAGTGTACAGTGCGGTAGTTCACGGCTGTGGCTACCTCTGTGTCGGCAGTCGGCAGGCAGTCCGTCCATCCATAATTGTATTATTATTATAATATATACCACCTAACCGTGGTTTTTTTTCCATTCTTTATACCGTCGTCATAGTGTCATACTAGTTGTTACGAGTATACTACTATCTCTTTATCAACCAGTGTACAGTGCGGTAGTTCACGGCTGTGGCTACCTCTGTGTCGGCAGTCGGCAGGCAGTCCGTCCATCCATAATTGTATTATTATTATAATATATACCACCTAACCGTGGTTTTTTTTCCATTCTTTATACCGTCGTCATAGTGTCATACTAGTTGTTACGAGTATACTACTATCTCTTTATCAACCAGTGTACAGTGCGGTAGTTCACGGCTGTGGCTACCTCTGTGTCGGCAGTCGGCAGGCAGTCCGTCCATCCATAATTGTATTATTATTATAATATATACCACCTAACCGTGGTTTTTTTTCCATTCTTTATACCGTCGTCATAGTGTCATACTAGTTGTTACGAGTATACTACTATCTCTTTATCAACCAGTGTACAGTGCGGTAGTTCACGGCTGTGGCTACCTCTGTGTCGGCAGTCGGCAGGCAGTCCGTCCATCCATAATTGTATTATTATTATAATATATACCACCTAACCGTGGTTTTTTTTCCATTCTTTATACCGTCGTCATAGTGTCATACTAGTTGTTACGAGTATACTACTATCTCTTTATCAACCAGTGTACAGTGCGGTAGTTCACGGCTGTGGCTACCTCTGTGTCGGCAGTCGGCAGGCAGTCCGTCCATCCATAATTGTATTATTATTATAATATATACCACCTAACCGTGGTTTTTTTTCCATTCTTTATACCGTCGTCATAGTGTCATACTAGTTGTTACGAGTATACTACTATCTCTTTATCAACCAGTGTACAGTGCGGTAGTTCACGGCTGTGGCTACCTCTGTGTCGGCAGTCGGCAGGCAGTCCGTCCATCCATAATTGTATTATTATTATAATATATACCACCTAACCGTGGTTTTTTTTCCATTCTTTATACCGTCGTCATAGTGTCATACTAGTTGTTACGAGTATACTACTATCTCTTTATCAACCAGTGTACAGTGCGGTAGTTCACGGCTGTGGCTACCTCTGTGTCGGCAGTCGGCAGGCAGTCCGTCCATCCATAATTGTATTATTATTATAATATATACCACCTAACCGTGGTTTTTTTTTCATTCTTTATACCGTCGTCATAGTGTCATACTAGTTGTTACGAGTATACTACTATCTCTTTATCAACCAGTGTACAGTGCGGTAGTTCACGGCTGTGGCTACCTCTGTGTCGGCAGTCGGCAGGCAGTCCGTCCATCCATAATTGTATTATTATTATAATATATACCACCTAACCGTGGTTTTTTTTCCATTCTTTATACCGTCGTCATAGTGTCATACTAGTTGTTACGAGTATACTACTATCTCTTTATCAACCAGTGTACAGTGCGGTAGTTCACGGCTGTGGCTACCTCTGTGTCGGCAGTCGGCAGGCAGTCCGTCCATCCATAATTGTATTATTATTATAATATATACCACCTAACCGTGGTTTTTTTTCCATTCTTTATACCGTCGTCATAGTGTCATACTAGTTGTTACGAGTATACTACTATCTCTTTATCAACCAGTGTACAGTGCGGTAGTTCACGGCTGTGGCTACCTCTGTGTCGGCAGTCGGCAGGCAGTCCGTCCATCCATAATTGTATTATTATTATAATATATACCACCTAACCGTGGTTTTTTTTCCATTCTTTATACCGTCGTCATAGTGTCATACTAGTTGTTACGAGTATACTACTATCTCTTTATCAACCAGTGTACAGTGCGGTAGTTCACGGCTGTGGCTACCTCTGTGTCGGCAGTCGGCAGGCAGTCCGTCCATCCATAATTGTATTATTATTATAATATATACCACCTAACCGTGGTTTTTTTATACCACCTAACTGTGGCAGTCCGTCCATAATTGTATACTAGTAAACTATCCAATCCATCCATCTCCATTGTTTACCTGAGGTGCCTTTTAGTTCTGCCTATAAAATATGGAGAACAAAAAAGTTGAGGTTCCAAAATTAGGGAAAGATCAAGATCCACTTCCACCTCGTGCTGAAGCTGCTGCCACTAGTCATGGCCGAGACGATGAAATGCCAGCAACGTCGTCTGCCAAGGCCGATGCCCAATGTCATAGTACAGAGCATGTCAAATCCAAAACACCAAATATCAGAAAAAAAAGGACTCCAAAACCTAAAATAAAATTGTCGGAGGAGAAGCGTAAACTTGCCAATATGCCATTTACCACACGGAGTGGCAAGGAACGGCTGAGGCCCTGGCCTATGTTCATGGCTAGTGGTTCAGCTTCACATGAGGATGGAAGCACTCAGCCTCTCGCTAGAAAACTGAAAAGACTCAAGCTGGCAAAAGCACCGCAAAGAACTGTGCGTTCTTTGAAATCCCAAATCCACAAGGAGAGTCCAATTGTGTCGTTTGCGATGCCTGACCTTCCCAACACTGGACGTGAAGAGCATGCGCCTTCCACTATTTGCATGCCCCCTGCAAGTGCTGGAAGGAGCACCCGCAGTCCAGTTCCTGATAGTCAGATTGAAGATGTCAGTGTTGAAGTACACCAGGATGAGGAGGATATGGGTGTTGCTGGCGCTGGGGAGGAAATTGACCAGGAGGATTCTGATGGTGAGGTGGTTTGTTTAAGTCAGGCACCCGGGGAGACACCTGTTGTCCGTGGGAGGAATATGGCCGTTGACATGCCAGGTGAAAATACCAAAAAAATCAGCTCTTCGGTGTGGAGGTATTTCACCAGAAATGCGGACAACAGGTGTCAAGCCGTGTGTTCCCTTTGTCAAGCTGTAATAAGTAGGGGTAAGGACGTTAACCACCTCGGAACATCCTCCCTTATACGTCACCTGCAGCGCATTCATAATAAGTCAGTGACAAGTTCAAAAACTTTGGGTGACAGCGGAAGCAGTCCACTGACCAGTAAATCCCTTCCTCTTGTAACCAAGCTCACGCAAACCACCCCACCAACTCCCTCAGTGTCAATTTCCTCCTTCCCCAGGAATGCCAATAGTCCTGCAGGCCATGTCACTGGCAAGTCTGACGAGTCCTTTCCTGCCTGGGATTCCTCCGATGCATCCTTGCGTGTAACGCCTACTGCTGCTGGCGCTGCTGTTGTTGCCGCTGGGAGTCGATGGTCATCCCAGAGGGGAAGTCGTAAGCCCACTTGTACTACTTCCAGTAAGCAATTGACTGTTCAACAGTCCTTTGCGAGGAA
Source organism: Pseudophryne corroboree (assembly GCF_028390025.1). Taxonomy (NCBI): domain Eukaryota; kingdom Metazoa; phylum Chordata; class Amphibia; order Anura; family Myobatrachidae; genus Pseudophryne; species Pseudophryne corroboree. The sequence continues at coordinate 286,023,887 of NC_086454.1, read as the reverse complement.
GATGAAATATCACAGCAGTCATCCTACTGCAAAGCGGATAACTGAGTCCTTGACAACTATGTTGGTGTTAGACGTGCGTCCGGTATCCGCCGTTAGTTCACAGGGAACTAGACAATTTATTGAGGCAGTGTGCCCCCGTTACCAAATACCATCTAGGTTCCACTTCTCTAGGCAGGCGATACCGAGAATGTACACGGACGTCAGAAAAAGACTCACCAGTCTCCTAAAAAATGCAGTTGTACCCAATGTCCACTTAACCACGGACATGTGGACAAGTGGAGCAGGGCAGGGTCAGGACTATATGACTGTGACAGCCCACTGGGTAGATGTATGGACTCCCGCCGCAAGAACAGCAGCGGCGGCACCAGTAGCAGCATCTCGCAAACGCCAACTCTTTCCTAGGCAGGCTACGCTTTGTATCACCGCTTTCCAGAATACGCACACAGCTGAAAACCTCTTACGGCAACTGAGGAAGATCATCGCGGAATGGCTTACCCCAATTGGACTCTCCTGTGGATTTGTGGCATCGGACAACGCCAGCAATATTGTGTGTGCATTAAATATGGGCAAATTCCAGCACGTCCCATGTTTTGCACATACCTTGAATTTGGTGGTGCAGAATTTTTTAAAAAACGACAGGGGCGTGCAAGAGATGCTGTCGGTGGCCAGAAAAATTGCGGGACACTTTCGGCGTACAGGCACCACGTACAGAAGACTGGAGCACCACCAAAAACTACTGAACCTGCCCTGCCATCATCTGAAGCAAGAAGTGGTAACGAGGTGGAATTCAACCCTCTATATGCTTCAGAGGTTGGAGGAGCAGCAAAAGGCCATTCAAGCCTATACAATTGAGCACGATATAGGAGATGGAATGCACCTGTCTCAAGTGCAGTGGAGAATGATTTCAACGTTGTGCAAGGTTCTGATGCCCTTTGAACTTGCCACACGTGAAGTCAGTTCAGACACTGCCAGCCTGAGTCAGGTCATTCCCCTCATCAGGCTTTTGCAGAAGAAGCTGGAGGCATTGAAGAAGGAGCTAACACGGAGCGATTCCGCTAGGCATGTGGGACTTGTGGATGCAGCCCTTAATTCGCTTAACAAGGATTCACGGGTGGTCAATCTGTTGAAATCAGAGCACTACATTTTGGCCACCGTGCTCGATCCTAGATTTAAAGCCTACCTTGGATCTCTCTTTCCGGCAGACACAGGTCTGCTGGGGTTGAAAGACCTGCTGGTGACAAAATTGTCAAGTCAAGCGGAACGCGACCTGTCAACATCTCCTCCTTCACATTCTCCCGCAACTGGGGGTGCGAGGAAAAGGCTCAGAATTCCGAGCCCACCCGCTGGCGGTGATGCAGGGCAGTCTGGAGCGACTGCTGATGCTGACATCTGGTCCGGACTGAAGAACCTGACAACGATTACGGACATGTCGTCTACTGTCACTGCATATGATTCTCTCAACATTGATAGAATGGTGGAGGATTATATGAGTGACCGCATCCAAGTAGGCACGTCACACAGTCCGTACTTATACTGGCAGGAAAAAGAGGCAATTTGGAGGCCCTTGCACAAACTGGCTTTATTCTACCTAAGTTGCCCTCCCACAAGTGTGTACTCCGAAAGAGTGTTTAGTGCCGCCGCTCACCTTGTCAGCAATCGGCGTACGAGGTTACATCCAGAAAATGTGGAGAAGATGATGTTCATTAAAATGAATTATAATCAATTCCTCCGCGGAGACATTGACCAGCAGCAATTGCCTCCACAAAGTACACAGGGAGCTGAGATGGTGGATTCCAGTGGGGACGAATTGATAATCTGTGAGGAGGGGGATGTACACGGTGATATATCGGAGGGTGAAGATGAGGTGGACATCTTGCCTCTGTAGAGCCAGTTTGTGCAAGGAGAGATTAATTGCTTCTTTTTTGGGGGGGGTCCAAACCAACCCGTCATATCAGTCACAGTCGTGTGGCAGACCCTGTCACTGAAATGATGGGTTGGTTAAAGTGTGCATGTCCTGTTTTGTTTATACAACATAAGGGTGGGTGGGAGGGCCCAAGGATAATTCCATCTTGCACCTCTTTTTTCTTTTCTTTTTCTTTGCATCATGTGCTGATTGGGGAGGGTTTTTTGGAAGGGACATCCTGCGTGACACTGCAGTGCCACTCCTAGATGGGCCCGGTGTTTGTGTCGGCCACTAGGGTCGCTAATCTTACTCACACAGCTACCTCATTGCGCCTCTTTTTTTCTTTGCGTCATGTGCTGTTTGGGGAGGGTTTTTTGGAAGGGACATCCTGCGTGACACTGCAGTGCCACTCCTAGATGTGCCCGGTGTTTGTGTCGGCCACTAGGGTCGCTAATCTTACTCACACAGTCAGCTACCTCATTGCGCCTCTTTTTTTCTTTGCGTCATGTGCTGTTTGGGGAGGGTTTTTTGGAAGGGCCATCCTGCGTGACACTGCAGTGCCACTCCTAGATGGGCCCGGTGTTTGTGTCGGCCACTAGGGTCGCTAATCTTACTCACACAGCTACCTCATTGCGCCTCTTTTTTTCTTTGCGTCATGTGCTGTTTGGGGAGGGTTTTTTGGAAGGGCCATCCTGCGTGACACTGCAGTGCCACTCCTAGATGGGCCCGGTGTTTGTGTCGGCCACTAGGGTCGCTAATCTTACTCACACAGCTACCTCATTGCGCCTCTTTTTTTCTTTGCGTCATGTGCTGTTTGGGGAGGGTTTTTTGGAAGGGACATCCTGCGTGACACTGCAGTGCCACTCCTAGATGGGCCCGGTGTTTGTGTCGGCCACTAGGGTCGCTTATCTTACTCACACAGCGACCTCGGTGCAAATTTTAGGACTAAAAATAATATTGTGAGGTGTGATGTGTTCAGAATAGGCTGAAAATGAGTGTAAATTATGTTTTTTGAGGTTAATAATACTTTGGGATCAAAATGACCCGAAAATTCTATGATTTAAGCTGTTTTTTAGGGTTTTTTGAAAAAAACACCCGAATCCAAAACACACCCGAATCCGACAAAAAAAATTCGGTGAGGTTTTGCCAAAACGCGTTCGAACCCAAAACACGGCCGCGGAACCGAACCCAAAACCAAAACACAAAACCCGAAAAATTTCAGGCGCTCATCTCTAGAGGAAAAGGCTCAGAATTCCGAGCCCACCCGCTGGCGGTGATGCAGGGCAGTCTGGAGCGACTGCTGATGCTGACATCTGGTCCGGACTGAAGGACCTAACAACGATTACGGACATGTCGTCTACTGTCACTGCATATGATTCTCTCACCATTGAAAGAATGGTGGAGGATTATATGAGTGACCGCATCCAAGTAGGCACGTCACACAGTCCGTACTTATACTGGCAGGAAAAAGAGGCAATTTGGAGGCCCTTGCACAAACTGGCTTTATTCTACCTAAGTTGCCCTCCCACAAGTGTGTACTCCGAAAGAGTGTTTAGTGCCGCCGCTCACCTTGTCAGCAATCGGCGTACGAGGTTACATCCAGAAAATGTGGAGAAGATGATGTTCATTAAAATGAATTATAATCAATTCCTCCGTGGAGACATTGACCAGCAGCAATTGCCTCCACAAAGTACACAGGGAGCTGAGATGGTGGATTCCAGTGGGGACGAATTGATAATCTGTGAGGAGGGGGATGTACACGGTGATATATCGGAGGATGATGATGAGGTGGACATCTTGCCTCTGTAGAGCCAGTTTGTGCAAGGAGAGATTAATTGCTTCTTTTTTGGTGGGGGTCCAAACCAACCCGTCATTTCAGTCACAGTCGTGTGGCAGACCCTGTCACTGAAATGATGGGTTGGTTAAAGTGTGCATGTCCTGTTTATACAACATAAGGGTGGGTGGGAGGGCCCAAGGACAATTCCATCTTGCACCTCTTTTTTCTTTAATTTTTCTTTGCGTCATGTGCTGTTTGGGGAGTATTTTTTGGAAGGGCCATCCTGCGTGACACTGCAGTGCCACTCCTAGATGGGCCCGGTGTTTGTGTCGGCCACTAGGGTCGCTTATCTTACTCACACAGCTACCTCATTGCGCCTCTTTTTTTCTTTGCGTCATGTGCTGTTTGGGGAGGGTTTTTTGGAAGGGACATCCTGCGTGACACTGCAGTGCCACTCCTAGATGGGCCCGGTGTTTGTGTCGGCCACTAGGGTCGCTTATCTTACTCACACAGCTACCTCATTGCGCCTCTTTTTTTCTTTGCGTCATGTGCTGTTTGGGGAGGGTTTTTTGGAAGGGACATCCTGCGTGACACTGCAGTGCCACTCCTAGATGGGCCCGGTGTTTGTGTCGGCCACTAGGGTCGCTTATCTTACTCACACAGCTACCTCATTGCGCCTCTTTTTTTCTTTGCGTCATGTGCTGTTTGGGGAGGGTTTTTTGGAAGGGACATCCTGCGTGACACTGCAGTGCCACTCCTAGATGGGCCCGGTGTTTGTGTCGGCCACTAGGGTCGCTTATCTTACACAGCTACCTCATTGCGCCTCTTTTTTTCTTTGCGTCATGTGCTGTTTGGGGAGGGTTTTTTGGAAGGGCCATCCTGCGTGACACTGCAGTGCCACTCCTAGATGGGCCCGGTGTTTGTGTCGGCCACTAGGGTCGCTTATCTTACTCACACAGCTACCTCATTGCGCCTCTTTTTTTCTTTGCGTCATGTGCTGTTTGGGGAGGGTTTTTTGGAAGGGACATCCTGCGTGACACTGCAGTGCCACTCCTAGATGGGCCCGGTGTTTGTGTCGGCCACTAGGGTCGCTTATCTTACTCACACAGCTACCTCATTGCGCCTCTTTTTTTCTTTGCGTCATGTGCTGTTTGGGGAGGGTTTTTTGGAAGGGACATCCTGCGTGACACTGCAGTGCCACTCCTAGATGGGCCCGGTGTTTGTGTCGGCCACTAGGGTCGCTTATCTTACTCACACAGCTACCTCATTGCGCCTCTTTTTTTCTTTGCGTCATGTGCTGTTTGGGGAGGGTTTTTTGGAAGGGACATCCTGCGTGACACTGCAGTGCCACTCCTAGATGGGCCCGGTGTTTGTGTCGGCCACTAGGGTCGCTTATCTTACTCACACAGCTACCTCATTGCGCCTCTTTTTTTCTTTGCGTCATGTGCTGTTTGGGGAGGGTTTTTTGGAAGGGACATCCTGCGTGACACTGCAGTGCCACTCCTAGATGGGCCAGGTGTTTGTGTCGGCCACTAGGGTCGCTTAGCTTAGTCATCCAGCGACCTCGGTGCAAATTTTAGGACTAAAAATAATATTGTGAGGTGTGAGGTATTCAGAATAGACTGAAAATGAGTGGAAATTATGGTTTTTGAGGTTAATAATACTTTGGGATCAAAATGACCCCCAAAATCTATGATTTAAGCTGTTTTTTAGTGTTTTTTGAAAAAAACACCCGATTCCAAAACACACCCGAATCCGACAAAAAAAATTCGGTGAGGTTTTGCCAAAACGCGGTCGAACCCAAAACACGGCCGCGGAACCGAACCCAAAACCAAAACACAAAACCCGAAAAATTTCAAGTGCACATCTCTAGTCAAACTATAAATATATTATCACACCCCCTACACATGCGCGCACACACACAATTAGCAGCCTTACACACAATACCCAGAGTAGTTCTCCTTACACATAATGTCCCCCAGTATAGTGCCAGTTACATATATTCCCCCACAGTGCCAGATACACATATGCCCCTACAGTGCCGGACACTAGTATGCCCCTACAGTGCCGGACACTCGTATGCCCCCACAGTGCCGGACACTCAAATACCCCCACAGTGCCAGATACACGTATGCCCCCACAGTGTCAGATACACATATGCCCCCACAGTGCCAGACACACATATGCCCCCATGTTGATTTTACTATTAAAGGCAGCACTTTTAGGTAAATTCACTTTTAGAGGCGACAGCTATCACCCCACCACTGTGTAGTTTCTCAACAGCAGGGATGCCCATTAATGATCAAAGAGTGCAGCAGTCACTGTAATTGGCGCCGGGGTCCAGCACCGCACCACAATACAGACAAGAAACTCTACATAAACTACACCCCCCAGCAGCTGCTGCTGCATACTGTGGTCATTACTGGGCATCCCTGCTGGTGAGGAACTATACGGGGGTGGGGGTATAGCTGCTGCCTCTAAAAGTGAATCTACCTACTGCCCGCGGGTGGCACCTCTGGACGGCGCCCCCCCTTGGCTGGCGCCCCTGGCGAGTGCCATCCTGGCCAATAGGAAGATACACCCCTGGCGCAAGGTTCGCAGAGCGCATACGCTTAGTTATTTTGCACAAAAGTTATGTATTTTACTCACGGCATAACAAGGAATTTTCTTCGTTCTGGTGATCGTAGTGTGATTGACAGGAAGTGGGTGTTTCTGGGCGGAAACTGGCCGTTTTCTGGGCGTGTGCGAAAAAACGCTGACGTTTCTGGGAAAAACGCGGGAGTGTCTGAAGAAACGGGGGAGTGTCACTGTCTGGGCGAACGCTGGGTGTGTTTGTGATGTCAAACCAGGAACGAAACTGACTGAACTGATCGCAATGGCTGAGTAAGTCTGGAGCTACTCAGAAACTGCTAAGAAATTTCTATTCGCAATTGTGCTAATCTTTCGTTCACAATTCTGCTAAGCTAAGATACACTCCCAGAGGGCGGCGGCTTAGCGTGTGCAATGCTGCTAAAAGCAGCTAGCGAGCGAACAACTTGGAATGAGGGCCATTGCTCCTAAGCCTCAATCCTAATAATGCAACGCTAGTTATGGTTGTCTACTGTATGCAGATTAGTCAACAAGGATAAAGCTGGCCACAGTGGCCAATCCTTTTCTAGTTCTAAGCAAAACTATTTTTTTTTATTTAACTACACATCAGTAGCCAAAATGAATGAGATGCAGCTGTTTGAGTTTTGGGAAGAATCTTTTGAGGCGTCAGTGGATCCTGCTAACAAGATAAAGAGACAACTACGCACACAGGCTGACAGAAATCATCCTACATCTGCACGTAACAATGAGCTGTAACAAGAAAGGATGGCATCTCAAACAAGACATAACTTTGATGCCCCCTCTGCTTTTCACGTTTTATAAACATTTTCTCTATATATATTTCCAACTTATTTTTATTTTATAGGGAAGACACTTGGGGTAAATAGAAAACAAAGTGAGAGAAATAAGAGTGACAAGTATGACTGAGTGTCAAACAGGAAAATGCATAGCAAGTAGAGAAGTGCGGCGGGCACTTTTCGTGTTTTGTGTTTTGGTTTTGGTTCTGGTTCCATGCTCGTGTTTTGGATCTGGATTGGTTTTACCAAAACCACCCTTTTGTGTTTTAGTTTTGGTTTTGAATCTGGATGATTTTTGGAAAAAAACATAAAAACAGCTAAAATCACAGAATTTGTGGGGTAATTTTGATCCTACGGTATTATTAACCTCAATAAGATTCATTTCCACTCATTTCCAGTCTATTCTGAACACCTCACAATATTGTTTTTTAGGCCAAAAGGTTGCACCGAGGTGGCTGTATGACTAAGCTAAGTGACACAAGTGTGCGGCACAAACACCTAGCCCATCTAGGAGTGGCACTGCAGTTGCAGACAGGATGGTAGATTTAAAAAATAGGCCAAAAAACAGCACATGGTGCAAAGAAGAAAAAGAAGTGCAATGAGGTAGCTGGATGGCTAAGCTAAGCGACACAAGTGTGAGGCACAAACACCTGGCCCATCTAGGAGTGGCACTGCAATGGTAGACAGGATGGCACTTAAAAAAACTAGGCCCCAAATAGCACATCATGCAAAGAAGAAAAAGAGGTGCAGCGAGGTAGCTGCACTAAGCTAAGTGACACAAGTGTGAGGCACAAACACCTGGCCCATCTAGGAGTGGCACTGCAGTGGCAGACAGGATGTTACTTAAAAAAACTAGGCCCCAAACAGCACATCATGCAAAGAAGAAAAAGAGGTGCAATGAGGTAGCTGTATGATTAGTACCCCTTTTCCACTAGCTAAATTTACCCGTGTTTTTGCACGGGGGCCCGCATCAACACGGGTTTTTAGTAAGTGGAAACGGCTCAACACGGGTTGAGTGACCCTGGATTCCTACCCGGATAGCTACCAGGGTAGAACACGGTAATGACCCGGGTAAGTGTGCAGTGGAAACGGTCATTACCCGTGTTTTCAGACCCAAGTAACGCTCTGAGACGCTGATTGGTGCTTCTGGGGCACAGTCATCCCTGGGAGACAAGCTGGGCACATGCAGGCACCGCAGCAGCTTGCAAACAAACGCGGATGCAAGTCGCTGTGCACATCTATTGCAGCAGCTTGCAAACAATACTACGCTGGGCACATGCAGGCATTGAGGCAGTTTGCAAACAAAACACTCTGAAGTCACGCTGGGCACTTATAGATATTTTTATTGCAGCAGCTTCCAAACAAACAGACACTATACAGCAGCAGAAGCTCCAGCACAGCAACATGGCTAGCCATCCCTGGTCAGACACAGAGATCAAAGAGCTGCTTAATATTCGGGGAGAGGAAGAAATTAGAAGGCAGGTGACTGGAACAGTTAAGGATGCTGTCGTGTATAAGAACATATCCCTTATGCTGGCAGAAAGCGACATCCAAAAAAACCAGCAACAAGTCGTTAAGAAAATTGAAGGCACTACGCAGACAATTTACTAAAGTACACGACCATAACCGCAAGAAAAGTGGCGCTGGGCGTATGGAATGGGCATATTATGACCTATGCTATAGTGTCTTTGGCAAAACTGTGATAACAAATCCCATAGCACTATCATCATCCAGCTGTGCCAGTCGCCAGATGTCAGTAGACGAGGACTGTGAGGAAACACAGCACAGCCTTCCCAGCTCACAATGCAGCCCATCATCCCCGCAGCTTATATCGGACAGCAGTTTTGAAGAATCACCCGCCAACGATGATTCCATAAGCGCAACTATTGAGGATGTACCAGTGTCTCAGGCAGAGACGTCGCAACCCCCCAAGACCACGACTTTGCGCTCAAATAGTAAGTATTACCATTTACATACATTTACATACATACAAACCACTGTACAGCAGGAGTGTAAAAACTCAAGGCCCTCCAGCTTATGTAGAACTACACATCCTAGCATACCCTGCCACAGTAGCTGCAGTCCCTATACAAAATCTATGTAAAGGCATGCTGAGATGTGTAGTTCCACAACAGCTGGAGGGCTGCAAGTTTTAGATATTTCAGTAGCAGTAAGGGTGCTCCAGTCAACACTGTGGTTTTGCCTTGTCAATGATTGGCACGTGGTAATGTTGCAGAGTATAGCTAGTGTGCAGGTGGGAGAAGGCCACAAACACGTATATTTTTATAGTATATATTTTTATATAGAGTCATTGTTGATTACATTTTTTTCATCACCTTCACAGTATATATAGGCCCTCATTCCGAGTTGTTCACTCGCTGCTAATTTTAGCAGAATTGCTAATAGGCTAAAATCCGGCAGTTCTGCGCATGCGTATGCACAGCAGGGCGCACGTGCTAAGCAATTTTACACAAAACTATGCTATTTTACTCACGGGCGAACAAAGCTTTTCAATCGCTCTGCTGATCGTAGTGTGATTGATAGGAAGTGGGTGTTTCTGGGTGGAAACTGGCCGTTTTCAGGGAGTGTGCTAAAAAACGCAGGCGTGCCAGGTAAAAACGCAGGAGTTGCTGGAGAAACGCAGGAGTTGCTGGAGAAACGGAGGAGTGGCTGGCCAAACGCAGGGCGTGTTTGTGACGTCAAACCAGGAACTAAACGGACTGAGGTGATCGCAATCTAGGAGTAGGTCTGGAGCTACTCAGAAACTGCAAGGAAATTACTTTCGTTAGCAATTCTGCTAATAATAGCAGAATTGCAAATCTTTCGTTAGCAATTCTGCTATGCTAAGATACACTCCCAGAGGGCGGCGGCCTAGCGTGTGCAATGCTGCTAAAAGTAGCTAGCGAGCAAACAACTCGGAATGAGGGCCATAGTCTTTTTTACTAATGTTGCAGAGTATAGCTAGTGTGCAGGTGGGAGAAGGCCACAAACACGTATATGCTACCACTGCTATTTTTTATAAAGAATCATTGTTGATGAAATTTTATTTCATCCCCTTCACATTCTACAATGTTCCACAGCGGAAAAAGAAACTGAACAAAACAGAACAAACGGTCAGAGCAATGACGTCCATTATCGTGGAGCACCTGCGTGAGGCGGATAGTGAGCTGAATTCCCAGGAAGGTACATGAATTGAGCGATATCTTGCGACCGAAAAGGAAATGCATCAATCATTTATGACGCAGCTAATGGCCATACATAATAGACAGATGTCATTTTTTGATCGCACGTTTGTACGTACTCTAGGGAATACCACACAAGCACAACAGCAAGACACAGCCTACCCACAGCATCCATATGGTCCATACAACTATGAGCCTCCCTCAAATCCCACAACACAAATCCCGCAATCCTCAGAATATCGGGAACATAGACAATTGCCTTAAATAAGGGCAGCGGTTGATAAAACAACGTTTGTGTGTTAAGGTTCTGTTTGCATTTTTCCACGATATATTGTTACCTCAAAGATGTGTAGCAGTGGGATCCAAATATTGGGGTTACACTCAGGGGCGGATTGGGAAACAAAAGTGACCCTGGAAAAATTTCTAAAAGTGGCCTCATGTGGGCGGCACCAAATGAACTGTGGGTGGAGCCAATACCAAAGTAGGCGGGATTAATACTTCAAAATGTAATGTACATGGAGTTACGCCAACAAAAGGCAGAGCATGTTATATTAGCTGGATATAACACATTAAAAACTTTAGAAAGTATAGTGCTGTAGCATAAGTAGTTAAGAAATTAAAACTGAGGTGACATATAATCCTCTGCACGCTCACTAAATAAATTGTAAAGCAATTATAGCTATTATGCTATATTCTATTACAGTGGTTCTCAAGCTCGGTCCTCAAGACCCCACACAGCTCACATTATTTAGGTCACCTAGCAGATGCACAGGTGTATTCATTACTCACTAACACAAAATGACACCTCACACCTACAAAATTACACCTCATCCCCCCGACATAAAATTACATCTCATACCTACAAAATTACACCTCATCCCCCTGACATAAAATCACACCTCACACCCACAAAATTACACCTCACACCCACAAAATTACACCTCCATAAAATTACACCACACACCCATAAAATTACACTTCACACCCCCAGACAAAATTACAACTCACCCCCCAGACATAAAATTACACCTCACCCCCACCTCCGAAATAAAATTACACCTCACACCCACCCCCCGATATAAAATTACACCTCACACACCCCCGACATAAAATTACACCTCACACCTCAGCCATAAAATTACCTCACTCCCCCAGCCATAAAATTACACCTCACTCCCCGCCCCCAGACATAAAATTACACCTCACACCCACCGTGGCCGCACCTTCCCTTCCCTCACGGTCCGCGCTGATGACGTCGTCTGGGACGTTTGGCGCGCGGACCTCCTCTTCAGGTCAGCTGGGTGGAGGTGGAGCCGCTCACTGGCAGCTGCAGTGCCCACACTTGACGCAGGAGGGGGAGAGGGGGCAGCATAAACTTCTGACGTGTGGAGGGGGGGCGGCCCAGCTCTCTTGATAGCGGCCCGTGGCCGCACACAGGAATGAGCTGCTGACGAGGAGGGGGGGAGAGGTGGAGTGTGGCAGCATGAAGTGGTGACGTGCGGGGGCCGGGGGGGGGGGGGGGCGGGCCAAGCCAGCTCTCTTGACACAGAATTGGAATAAACTGCTGTGTGGGGTGGGTGGGGGTGGCAACATGAACTGGCCGCACACAGTTTAGCTGCTGACGAGGGGGGGGGGGAAGAGGTGGAGGGCTGGTCGGGCCAGCTCTTCTGAAACAACTCTCTTGATAGCGGCCCGCGGCCGCACACAGAAATAAGCTGCTGACGGGGGAAGGGGGATTTCACCATGGCGACGTGCGGGGGGGGGGGGCCGTGGCCGCACACACAGGCATAAGTTGTTGAGGGGATGGGCGGGTGGCCAGCATAAGATGATGATTTGCGGGGGGCCGAGCCAGCTCTCCTGACACTGGATTGGGCTTGGGCTGTCACTAAGCTGCTGGGGTGGGTGGGGGCAACATGAACTGGCCGCACACAGTTTAGCTGCTGACGATGGGGGGGGGGGAGGTGGAGTGTGGCAGAATGAACTGGTGACGTGCGGGGGGGAAGCGGGTCGGCGGCCGGGCCTGCTCTTCTGACACAGCTCTCTTGATAGCGGCCCGCGGCCACACAGGAATGACGGGGGGGGGGGGTGGATTTCAGCATGGTGACGTACGGGGGGGGGGCTTGGCCGCACACACAGGCATAACAAAATAAACTGTTGAGGGGAAGGGGGGTGGCCAGCATAAGATGATGATGTGCGGGGGGCGGGGCCGGCTCTCCTGACAGCGCAGCATTATATTATGCAGGTATTGTGCCTGCAGTTATTTCAATACACGCTTCACAGTCTGGTGACGCAGAGGGGGCGGGGCCGCCTAGGACAGGCGGCCCCACGGCCCAATCGCCCCCCCCGGGGAAACTCCCGGTGGCTTCTATGGCCAATCCGGCCCTGGTTACACTGATACCTACCAAAGCCAAACGTTAGGGGATTTTTACAGAGTGTTCTGTTTGCACTTTACTCTTTTATATTGTTACCTCAGAAAATGTGCGGCAGTGGGATCCAAATATTGGGGTTACCCTGATACCTGCCAAACATTAGGGCAGGTGTCTTCAACATGTGGCCCTCTAGCTGTTGTTGAAATACATAACAAGGCATGCTGGGGCATGTAGTTCCACAACAGCTGGAGGGCCACATGTTGAAGACCCCTTGCGTTATGGGGATTTTTACAGAGTGTTCCATTTGCACTTTAATATTTTATATTGTTACCTCAGAAAATGTGTGCCAACTGTTTAAAAGAAAACATATAATAACATAACTTTTGAACAATTTTTATAACTGAAAAACAAAATAAATACAAAACTGTTTGCACACACAAACTTGTCTTTCTTCTCTATCTACTGCAACATTGAGGGAAGATTGGCTGCAATGGTGGCCCTTATGCACTCGTTGGCTGTGTCATGCCCCCCACCAAGCTTGGTGCATCATGTACAGTGACCCCCGCCCCATGATCATGTACATTCCACTCGGGGAGAAAGTTTTCCTTTTGAATCTCACATATGTTATGGAGAATGCAGCAGGCTGCTACTATATCTGGCATGATTTTCAAGTCCACATCATTCCTCTTCATGGGGCAGTGCCAGCGTCCTTTTAAAGGCCGAAACACATTCTCTACTGCCATACGGGCCGAACTTAGGGCATGGGTGTATGATGTCTGTTCGGGAGATAACTGAACATGCTGGGTGTAGCCCTTCATTAGCCAGCGCTGTAATGGGTATGCTGCATCACCAATGAGGTGGACCGGGATGTCCACACCATCTACGATCACCAATTTCTGTTAATAAAATATTAATATTATTCCAGGGGTAAAACATGAATATTGGTTTATGGGCGAACATTAGTTTAAGGAGTAAATAATCTTACCTCTCGAGGGAAAAGCCATCCACCGAGCTTGTCCTCAGCAATACTGTAAAGATCGGAGTTGGCGAGAACCCTTGCATCATGTGACCGTCCGGGCCACCCTATGAAGACATCTGTGAAACTAAAAATAAAGGTTTATTACAGTTTATGCATCATCAAAAAAAAGCCCAAGCCTATTTGAAACACATTAGTAAAACAGTGCTTACCAGTATTTGTGGTCCACTACGGATTGCAGGACAATGGAATGCCAACCATTGCGATTGTAGTAGTCTGCTGGGTTGTCACGGAGGGCGATGATGGGGATGTGGGTCCCATCTATGGCACCAGCACACTGTGGGTAGCCACGCTTCTTAAATCCTTTTATAGTCTCATTTAGCCTCTGTCCTTATTAGAGATGAGCGGGTTCGGTTTCTCTGAATCCGAACCCGCACGAACTTCATGTTTTTTTCACGGGTCCGAGCAGACTCGGATCCTCCCGCCTTGCTCGGTTAACCCGAGCGCGCCCGAACGTCATCATGACGCTGTCGGATTCTCGCGAGACTCGGATTCTATATAAGGAGCCGCGCGTCGCCGCCATTTTCACACGTGCATTGAGATTGATAGGGAGAGGACGTGGCTGGCGTCCTCTCCATTTAGATTAGGGTTGAGAGAGAGAGAGAGAGATTGACCTGAGGCTGTGATACTGTAGAAGAGAGTGCAGAGTTTAGTGACTGACGACCACAGTGACCACCAGACAGTGCAGTTGTTTGTTTTATTTAATATATCCGTTCTCTGCCTGAAAAAAACGATACACACAGTGACTCAGTCACATACCATATCTGTGTGCACTGCTCAGCCCAGTGTGCTGCATCAATGTATATATATATCTGACTGTGCTCAGCTCACACAGCTTATAATTGTGGGGGAGACTGGGGAGCACTGCAGTGCCAGTTATAGGTTATAGCAGGAGCCAGGAGTACATAATATTATATTAAAATTAAACAGTGCACACTTTTGCTGCAGGAGTGCCACTGCCAGTGTGACTAGTGACCAGTGACCTGACCACCAGTATATATAATATTAGTAGTATACTATCTCTTTATCAACCAGTCTATATTAGCAGCAGACACAGTACAGTGCGGTAGTTCACGGCTGTGGCTACCTCTGTGTCGGCACTCGGCAGCCCGTCCATAATTGTATATACCACCTAACCGTGGTTTTTTTTTCTTTCTTTATAGTCATACTAGTTACGAGTATACTATCTCTTTATCAACCAGTCTATATTAGCAGCAGACACAGTACAGTGTGGTAGTTCACGGCTGTGGCTACCTCTGTGTCGGCACTCGGCAGCCCGTCCATAATTGTATATACCACCTAACCGTGGTTTTTTTTTCTTTCTTTATTCATACATACTAGTTACGAGTATACTATCTCTTTATCAACCAGTCTATATTAGCAGCAGACACAGTACAGTGCGGTAGTTCACGGCTGTGGCTACCTCTGTGTCGGCACTCGGCAGCCCGTCCATAATTGTATATACCACCTAACCGTGTTTTTTTTTTCTTTCTTTATACATACATACTAGTTACGAGTATACTATCTCTTTATCAACCAGTCTATATTAGCAGCAGACACAGTACAGTGCGGTAGTTCACGGCTGTGGCTACCTCTGTGTCGGCACTCGGCAGCCCGTCCATAATTGTATATACCACCTAACCGTGGTTTTTCTTTCTTTCTTTATACATACATACTAGTTACGAGTATACTATCTCTTTATCAACCAGTCTATATATTAGCAGCAGACACAGTACAGTGCGGTTGTTCACGGCTGTGGCTACCTCTGTGTCGGCACTCGGCAGCCCGTCCATAATTGTATATACCACCTAACCGTGGTTTTTTTTTCTTTCTTTATACATACATACTAGTTACGAGTATACTATCTCTTTATCAACCAGTCTATATATTAGCAGCAGACACAGTACAGTGCGGTAGTTCACGGCTGTGGCTACCTCTGTGTCGGCACTCGGCAGCCCGTCCATAATTGTATATACCACCTAACCGTGGTTTTTTTTTCTTTCTTTATACATACATACTAGTTACGAGTATACTATCTCTTTATCAACCAGTCTATATTAGCAGCAGACACAGTACAGTGCGGTAGTTCACGGCTGTGGCTACCTCTGTGTCGGCACTCGGCAGCCCGTCCATAATTGTATATACCACCTAACCGTGGTTTTTTTTTCTTTCTTTATACATACATACTAGTTACGAGTATACTATCTCTTTATCAACCAGTCTATATTAGCAGCAGACACAGTACAGTGCGGTAGTTCACGGCTGTGGCTACCTCTGTGTCGGCACTCGGCAGCCCGTCCATAATTGTATATACCACCTAACCGTGGTTTTTTTTTCTTTCTTTATACATACATACTAGTTACGAGTATACTATCTCTTTATCAACCAGTCTATATATTAGCAGCAGACACAGTACAGTGCGGTAGTTCACGGCTGTGGCTACCTCTGTGTCGGCACTCGGCAGCCCGTCCATAATTGTATATACCACCTAACCGTGGGTTTTTTTTCTTTCTTTATACATACATACTAGTTACGAGTATACTATCTCTTTATCAACCAGTCTATATATTAGCAGCAGACACAGTACAGTGCGGTAGTTCACGGCTGTGGCTACCTCTGTGTCGGCACTCGGCAGCCCGTCCATAATTGTATATACCACCTAACCGTGGTTTTTTTTTCTTTCTTTATACATACATACTAGTTACGAGTATACTATCTCTTTATCAACCAGTCTATATTAGCAGCAGACACAGTACAGTGCGGTAGTTCACGGCTGTGGCTACCTCTGTGTCGGCACTCGGCAGCCCGTCCATAATTGTATATACCACCTAACCGTGGTTTTTTTTTCTTTCTTTATACATACATACTAGTTACGAGTATACTATCTCTTTATCAACCAGTCTATATATTAGCAGCAGACACAGTACAGTGCGGTAGTTCACGGCTGTGGCTACCTCTGTGTCGGCACTCGGCAGCCCGTCCATAATTGTATATACCACCTAACCGTGGTTTTTCTTTCTTTCTTTATACATACATACTAGTTACGAGTATACTATCTCTTTATCAACCAGTCTATATTAGCAGCAGACACAGTACAGTACGGTAGTTCACGGCTGTGGCTACCTCTGTGTCTGCACTCGGCAGGCAGTCCATAATTGTATACTAGTATCCATCTCCATTGTTTACCTGAGGTGCCTTTTAGTTGTGCCTATTAAAATATGGAGAACAAAAATGTTGAGGTTCCAAAATTAGGGAAAGATCAAGATCCACTTCCACCTCGTGCTGAAGCTGCTGCCACTAGTCATGGCCGAGACGATGAAATGCCAGCAACGTCGTCTGCCAAGGCCGATGCCCAATGTCATAGTACAGAGCATGTCAAATCCAAAACACCAAATATCAGAAAAAAAAGGACTCCAAAACCTAAAATAAAATTGTCGGAGGAGAAGCGTAAACTTGCCAATATGCCATTTACGACACGGAGTGGCAAGGAACGGCTGAGGCCCTGGCCTATGTTCATGGCTAGTGGTTCAGCTTCACATGAGGATGGAAGCACTCAGCCTCTCGCTAGAAAAATGAAAAGACTCAAGCTGGCAAAAGCAGCACAGCAAAGAACTGTGCATTCTTCGAAATCCCAAATCCACAAGGAGAGTCCAATTGTGTCGGTTGCGATGCCTGACCTTCCCAACACTGGACTTGAAGAGCATGCGCCTTCCACCATTTGCACGCCCCCTGCAAGTGCTGGAAGGAGCACCCGCAGTCCAGTTCCTGATAGTCAGATTGAAGATGTCAGTGTTGAAGTACACCAGGATGAGGAGGATATGGGTGTTGCTGGCGCTGGGGAGGAAATTGACCAGGAGGATTCTGATGGTGAGGTGGTTTGTTTAAGTCAGGCACCCGGGGAGACACCTGTTGTCCGTGGGAGGAATATGGCCGTTGACATGCCAGGTGAAAATACCAAAAAAATCAGCTCTTCGGTGTGGAGGTATTTCACCAGAAATGCGGACAACAGGTGTCAAGCCGTGTGTTCCCTTTGTCAAGCTGTAATAAGTAGGGGTAAGGACGTTAACCACCTCGGAACATCCTCCCTTATACGTCACCTGCAGCGCATTCATAATAAGTCAGTGACAAGTTCAAAAACTTTGGGTGACAGCGGAAGCAGTCCACTGACCAGTAAATCCCTTCCTCTTGTAACCAAGCTCACGCAAACCACCCCACCAACTCCCTCAGTGTCAATTTCCTCCTTCCCCAGGAATGCCAATAGTCCTGCAGGCCATGTCACTGGCAATTCTGACGAGTCCTCTCCTGCCTGGGATTCCTCCGATGCATCCTTGCGTGTAACGCCTACTGCTGCTGGCGCTGCTGTTGTTGCCGCTGGGAGTCGATGGTCATCCCAGAGGGGAAGTCGTAAGCCCACTTGTACTACTTCCAGTAAGCAATTGACTGTTCAACAGTCCTTTGCGAGGAAGATGAAATATCACAGCAGTCATCCTACTGCAAAGCGGATAACTGAGGCCTTGACAACTATGTTGGTGTTAGACGTGCGTCCGGTATCCGCCGTTAGTTCACAGGGAACTAGACAATTTATTGAGGCAGTGTGCCCCCGTTACCAAATACCATCTAGGTTCCACTTCTCTAGGCAGGCGATACCGAGAATGTACACGGACGTCAGAAAAAGACTCACCAGTGTCCTAAAAAATGCAGTTGTACCCAATGTCCACTTAACCACGGACATGTGGACAAGTGGAGCAGGGCAGGGTCAGGACTATATGACTGTGACAGCCCACTGGGTAGATGTATGGACTCCCGCCGCAAGAACAGCAGCGGCGGCACCAGTAGCAGCATCTCGCAAACGCCAACTCTTTCCTAGGCAGGCTACGCTTTGTATCACCGCTTTCCAGAATACGCACACAGCTGAAAACCTCTTACGGCAACTGAGGAAGATCATCGCGGAATGGCTTACCCCAATTGGACTCTCCTGTGGATTTGTGGCATCGGACAACGCCAGCAATATTGTGTGTGCATTAAATATGGGCAAATTCCAGCACGTCCCATGTTTTGCACATACCTTGAATTTGGTGGTGCAGAATTTTTTAAAAAACGACAGGGGCGTGCAAGAGATGCTGTCGGTGGCCAGAAGAATTGCGGGACACTTTCGGCGTACAGGCACCACGTACAGAAGACTGGAGCACCACCAAAAACTACTGAACCTGCCCTGCCATCATCTGAAGCAAGAAGTGGTAACGAGGTGGAATTCAACCCTATATATGCTTCAGAGGTTGGAGGAGCAGCAAAAGGCCATTCAAGCCTATACAATTGAGCACGATGTAGTAGGTGGAATGCACCTGTCTCAAGCGCAGTGGAGAATGATTTCAACGTTGTGCAAGGTTCTGATGCCCTTTGAACTTGCCACACGTGAAGTCAGTTCAGACACTGCCAGCCTGAGTCAGGTCATTCCCCTCATCAGGCTTTTGCAGAAGAAGCTGGAGACATTGAAGGAGGAGCTAACACGGAGCGATTCCGCTAGGCATGTGGGACTTGTGGATGGAGCCCTTAATTCGCTTAACAAGGATTCACGGGTGGTCAATCTGTTGAAATCAGAGCACTACATTTTGGCCACCGTGCTCGATCCTAGATTTAAAGCCTACCTTGGATCTCTCTTTCCGGCAGACACAAGTCTGCTGGGGTTGAAAGACCTGCTGGTGACAAAATTGTCAAGTCAAGCGGAACGCGACCTGTCAACATCTCCTCCTTCACATTCTCCCGCAACTGGGGGTGCGAGGAAAAGGCTCAGAATTCCGAGCCCACCCGCTGGCGGTGATGCAGGGCAGTCTGGAGCGACTGCTGATGCTGACATCTGGTCCGGACTGAAGGACCTGACAACGATTACGGACATGTCGTCTACTGTCACTGCATATGATTCTCTCAACATTGATAGAATGGTGGAGGATTATATGAGTGACCGCATCCAAGTAGGCACGTCACACAGTCCGTACTTATACTGGCAGGAAAAAGAGGCAATTTGGAGGCCCTTGCACAAACTGGCTTTATTCTACCTAAGTTGCCCTCCCACAAGTGTGTACTCCGAAAGAGTGTTTAGTGCCGCCGCTCACCTTGTCAGCAATCGGCGTACGAGGTTACATCCAGAAAATGTGGAGAAGATGATGTTCATTAAAATGAATTATAATCAATTCCTCCGCGGAGACATTGACCAGCAGCAATTGCCTCCACAAAGTACACAGGGAGCTGAGATGGTGGATTCCAGTGGGGACGAATTGATAATCTGTGAGGAGGGGGATGTACACGGTGATATATCGGAGGGTGATGATGAGGTGGACATCTTGCCTCTGTAGAGCCAGTTTGTGCAAGGAGAGATTAATTGCTTCTTTTTTGGGGGGGTCCAAACCAACCCGTCATATCAGTCACAGTCGTGTGGCAGACCCTGTCACTGAAATGATGGGTTGGTTAAAGTGTGCATGTCCTGTTTTGTTTATACAACATAAGGGTGGGTGGGAGGGCCCAAGGACAATTCCATCTTGCACCTCTTTTTTCTTTTCTTTTTCTTTGCATCATGTGCTGATTGGGGAGGGTTTTTTGGAAGGGACATCCTGCGTGACACTGCAGTGCCACTCCTAAATGGGCCCGGTCTTTGTGTCGGCCACTAGGGTCGCTAATCTTACTCACACAGTCAGCTACCTCATTGCGCCTCTTTTTTTCTTTGCGTCATGTGCTGTTTGGGGAGGGTTTTTTGGAAGGGACATCCTGCGTGACACTGCAGTGCCACTCCTAGATGTGCCCGGTGTTTGTGTCGGCCACTAGGGTCGCTAATCTTACTCACACAGTCAGCTACCTCATTGCGCCTCTTTTTTTCTTTGCGTCATGTGCTGTTTGGGGAGGGTTTTTTGGAAGGGCCATCCTGCGTGACACTGCAGTGCCACTCCTAGATGGGCCCGGTGTTTGTGTCGGCCACTAGGGTCGCTAATCTTACTCACACAGCTACCTCATTGCGCCTCTTTTTTTCTTTGCGTCATGTGCTGTTTGGGGAGGGTTTTTTGGAAGGGCCATCCTGCGTGACACTGCAGTGCCACTCCTAGATGGGCCCGGTGTTTGTGTCGGCCACTAGGGTCGCTAATCTTACTCACACAGCTACCTCATTGCGCCTCTTTTTTTCTTTGCGTCATGTGCTGTTTGGGGAGGGTTTTTTGGAAGGGACATCCTGCGTGACACTGCAGTGCCACTCCTAGATGGGCCCGGTGTTTGTGTCGGCCACTAGGGTCGCTTATCTTACTCACACAGCGACCTCGGTGCAAATTTTAGGACTAAAAATAATATTGTGAGGTGTGAGGTATTCAGAATAGACTGAAAATGAGTGTAAATTATGGTTTTTGAGGTTAATAATACTTTGCGATCAAAATGACCCCCAAATTCTATGATTTAAGCTGTTTTTTAGTGTTTTTTGAAAAAAACACCCGAATCCAAAACACACCCGAATCCGACAAAAAAAATTCGGTGAGGTTTTGCCAAAACGCGTTCGAACCCAAAACACGGCCGCGGAACCGAACCCAAAACCAAAACACAAAACCCGAAAAATTTCAGGCGCTCATCTCTAGTCCTTATGGCAAGGAAATAAAGCGATGGTACATGGTATCCAGCAATGCCCGCGTGATCTGGTAGACAATCTTGCAGACCGTGCCAATCCCTACACCAAATAAACAGGAAATTGTGCGATACTCTCCAGGGGTAGTATACCACCAGAGAGCAATCGCTAATCTCCTGGCTGGCTCAATGGGCTTCCGGAAACTGGTTGTCTGCTTGGTGATTGTGGGGGACAGTAGTTCCAAAACATAGTCGAATGTAGCACGAGACATCCTGAAATGTTCCATCCACTGCTCCTCCTGATATGCTAAAATGGTCTGCATGAATGCTTCTCCATGTCTGCGATCTCTCACCCACATTCTTCGGCTTGGTGTAGAGTTCATTGTTATGAGAGAAGTAACTGTGGATGATATCAGCGCTCTCCTCCTTTTCAAATAGTTGCGTCGATAACTAGTGATGAGCGGGTTCGGTTCCTCGGAAACCGAACCCCCCCGAACTTCACCCATTTTACACGGGTCCGAGGCATACTCGGATTCTCCCGTATGGCACGGTTAACCAGAGCGCGCCCGAACGTCATCATCCCGCTGTCGGATTCTCGCGAGATTCGGATTCTATATAAGCAGCCGCGCGTCGCCGACATTTTCACTCGTGCATTGGAAATGTTATGGAGAGGACGTGGCTGGCGTCCTCTCCGTTTATTAATAATATTTGTGCTTATTGCTTAATTGTGGGCACTGGGGAGCAGCTGTATTATATAGGAGGAGTACAGTGCAGAGTTTTGCTGACAGTGACCACCAGTATACGTTGTCTGCCTGAAAAACACTCCATATCTGTGCTCAGTGTGCTGCATATATCTGTGCTCACACTGCTTAATTGTGGGGCCTGGGGAGCAGCTGTATTATATAGGAGGAGTACAGTGCAGAGTTTTGCTGACAGTGACCACCAGTATACCTTGTCTGCCTGAAAAACACTCCATATCTGTGCTCAGTGTGCTGCATATATCTGTGCTCACACTGCTTTATTGTGGGCACTGGGGACCACCAGTATATTATATAGGAGGAGTACAGTGCAGAGTTTTGCTGACCAGTGACCACCAGTATACGTTGTCTGCCTGAAAAACACTCCATATCTGTGCTCAGTGTGCTGCATATATCTGTGCTCACACTGCTTAATTGTGGGGACTGGGGAGCAGCTGTATTATATAGGAGCAGTACAGTGCAGAGTTTTGCTGACCAGTGACCACCAGTAAACGTTGTCTGCCTGAAAAACACTCCATATCTGTGCTCAGTGTGCTGCATATATCTGTGCTCACACTGCTTAATTGTGGGCATTGGGGAGCAGCTGTATTATATAGGAGGAGTACAGTGCAGAGTTTTGCTGACAGTGACCACCAGTATACGTTGTCTGCCTGAAAAACACTCCATATCTGTGCTCAGTGTGCTGCATATATCTGTGCTCACACTGCTTAATTGTGGGGACTGGGGAGCAGCTGTATTATATAGGAGGAGTACAGTGCAGAGTTTTGCTGACAGTGACCACCAGTATACGTTGTCTGCCTGAAAAACACTCCATATCTGTGCTCAGTATTCTGCATATATCTGTGCTCGCACTGCTTTATTGTGGGCACTGGGGACCACCAGTATATTATATAGGAGGAGTACAGTGCAGAGTTTTGCTGACCAGTGACCACCAGTATACGTTGTCTTCCTGAAAAACACTCCATATCTGTGCTCAGTGTGCTGCATATATCTGTGCTCACACTGCTTAATTGTGGGGACTGGGGAGCAGCTGTATTATATAGGAGGAGTACAGTGCAGAGTTTTGCTGACAGTGACCACCAGTATACATTGTCTGCCTGAAAAACACTCCATATCTGTGCTCAGTGTGCTGCATATATCTGTGCTCACACTGCTTTATTGTGGGCACTGGGGACCACCAGTATATTATATAGGAGGAGTATAGTGCAGAGTTTTGCTGACCAGTGACCACCAGTATACGTTGTCTGCCTGAAAAACACTCCATATCTGTGCTCAGTGTGCTGCATATATCTGTGCTCACACTGCTTAATTGTGGGGGCTGGGGAGCAGCTGTATTATATAGGAGGAGTACAGTGCAGAGTTTTGCTGACAGTGACCACCAGTATATATAGCAGTACGGTACGGAAGGCGACTGCTCTACCTACCTCTGTGTCGTCAAGTATACTATCCATCCATACCTGTGGTGCATTTCTGTTGTGCGCAGTATATATAGTAGTAGGCCATTGCTATTGATACTGGCATATAATTCCACACATTAAAAAATGGAGAACAAAAATGTGGAGGTTAAAATAGGGAAAGATCAAGATCCACTTCCAACTCGTGCTGAAGCTGCTGCCACTAGTCATGGCCGAGACGATGAAATGCCATCAACGTCGTCTGCCATGGCCGATGCCCAATGTCATAGTAGAGAGCATGTAAAATCCAAAAAACAAAAGTTCAGTAAAATGACCCAAAAATCAAAATTAAAAGTGTCTGAGGAGAAGCGTAAACTTGCCAATATGCCATTTACGACACGGAGTGGCAAGGAACGGCTGAGGCCCTGGCCTATGTTCATGGCTAGTGGTTCAGATTCACATGAGGATGGAAGCACTCATCCTCTCGCTAGAAAACTGCAGTGCCACTCCTAGATGGGCCAGGTGTTTGTGTCGGCCACTTGGGTCGCTTAGCTTAGTTACACAGCGACCTTGGTGCGCCTCTTTTTTTCTTTGCATCATGTGCTGTTTGGGGACAATTTTTTTTAAGTGCCATCCTGTCTGACACTGCAGTGCCACTCCTAGATGGGCCAGGTGTTTGTGTCGGCCACTTGTGTCGCTTAGCTTAGTCACACAGCGACCTTGGTGCGCCTCTTTTTTTCTTTGCATCATGTGCTGTTTGGGGACAATTTTTTTGAAGTGCCA
The DNA here is from genome assembly GCF_028390025.1 of Pseudophryne corroboree. Taxonomy (NCBI): domain Eukaryota; kingdom Metazoa; phylum Chordata; class Amphibia; order Anura; family Myobatrachidae; genus Pseudophryne; species Pseudophryne corroboree. Next base: position 285,999,706 of record NC_086454.1, on the reverse strand, counting down.
TCCTGTCTGACACTGCAGTGCCACTCCTAGATGGGCCAGGTGTTTGTGTCGGCCACTTGTGTCGCTTAGCTTAGCCATCCAGCGACCTTGGTGCAAATTTTAGGACTAAAAATAATATTGTGAGGTGTGAGGTATTCAGAATAGACTGAAAATGAGTTGAAATTATGGTTATTGAGGTTAATAATACTATGGGATCAAAATGACCCCCAAATTCTATGATTTAAGCTGTTTTTGAGGGTTTTTTGTAAAAAAACACCCGAATCCGACAAAAAATTTTCAGGGAGGTTTTGCCAAAACGCGTCCGAATCCAAAACACGGGCGCGGAACTGAATCCAAAACCAAAACACAAAACCCGAAAAATTTCCGGTGCACATCACTATCGATAACTAGCCCTCTCGGCAAATAATTGAGCCCTCCTTCTCCAGCTCAGCAGAAGGTAGCACAAGATCAGAAGCTGCATCCAGCTGTCTGTAGCAGAAATAAGCAGAAAACTGTTAATAGTCTGCAACTCCATGCTAGACACAGCTACTGCATCGGTCTCCATTGCTGCAATGCTTGCTGTGAGCAGGCCCCACCCCTCCCTTTTGTTTCTTTTCGTGACATCATCTTGATGAGACAGTAAAAAGACCATTTGTAATGACATCAATAGGCATTTACAGAGCTTACCCGGGTTAAGTGGATACAGATCCGACCCGGGAATAACCCATTTCGAAGTGCAGTGGAAACGGCGGGGCCATCACGGGTTGTACCCGGGTTAAACATCCCGGATTGGACCCGGTACTCAGGTGGAAAAGGCGTATAAGCTAATCGAACACAAGTGTGCGGCACAAACAACATGGGACGTGCTGGAATTTTCCCAGATGTAATACACGCACAATATTGGTGGCACAGGAGAGCGTACCCCTAAACCACACACAAACACACACGGCAAAGCCTGTAAAATTAATTTGGATAATAATAACCCTTTTATTTTGAGCTATTATAATAATATGCAGCACAGGCGAGCGTACCCCTACACCACACAGGGCAAACCCTGTAAAAATTATTTGGATAATAATATAAGTAATGTATATAACCCTTTTATTTGAAGTAAATAATATACAGCACAGGATACCACCACTGGACTTATGGTAGCACAAGAAACCACCACTAGACTGATGCAGCACAAGACAGCACCACTGGACTGGACTTATACGGCAGTACCCCTTGAGTTGTACGGCAGTGTCAGACAGGATGGCACTTTAAAAAACTAGTTCCCAAACAGCACATGGGGGGTAATTCCAAGTTGATCGCAGCAGGAAATTTTTTAGCAGTTGGGCAAAACCATGTGCACTGCAGGGGGGGGGGGGGGGGGGGGGGGGGGCAGATATCTCCTATCCTATATTTGCCCAACTCTGTGATTCTGTGCCTGGCCGTAACGCTGGGCGGAGTCACAGGCACAGATCTGGGCAGGAACAGTCCCCTCCCTCTCTCCGCCCAGTCCCCTCCCCATCTCCGCCCAGTCCCCCTGTCTCCCTTCTCCCCGTATACTCCCTGCCCCTGGTGACATCGCAGCCGCTGACTGTGAGCGTAACTCACACTACCCGCCTCACAGTCTTGCGGCTGCCGCTGAGTCAGGGGGACATGCTGAGCACTCGCAGCCGCACCAGACCCCCATCCCACCCGCGGCAACCACCCGCATCTGCCCCCCACACCCGCGGCACTCCCGTCCTCTCCCTCTCCCGCAGCACCAACATCCGCGGCATCCACCCGTCACTTACTTTTATAAGACCCGGTGCGGTCGCGGGTGAAAAGGGGGTGTGGCTTCGCGGAAGGGGCGTGGCTTTACGTCCCGACCCCCGTTTTCGGCACATTGTGGGTCGGGGGATACTGCCTTCACCCGGACACTGCTGAATCTGCAGTGCTGGCTTCTGCACAGTGACAGGAGCCGGCACTTTGGTGTCACCCCTCAGAGGGTAACACCCGGGTGCGGCCCGCACCCACGTTGTGGCGCCACTGCTCCCGCCCCCTCCCCCACCCGTAGCACAAACACCCGCCGCATCCACCCACCACCCGCGGCACTCCCGTCCCCTCCCCCACCCAGAGCACAAACACTAGTGATGAGCGAGGTTCGGTTTTACTCGGTTTTACTCGGTTTTACTCGGTTCTCAAAACGGCATCCTATTGGCTATCCAAAACACGTGACATCCGTGAGCCAATAAGATGCCGTTTTGAGAACCGAGTAAAACCGAGTAAAACCGAGTAAAACCGAATCCGCTCATCACTAACAAACACCCGCGCCACCCACCCCGCGGAACTCCCGCCTCCTCCCTCACCCGTAGCACCAACACCCGCGGAAACCAACCGCATTCGCCCCCCACCCGCGGCACTCCCACCCTCTCCCCCATCCGCAGCACCAACACCCGCGCCACCTACCCGCGGTACCCACCGCATCCACCCACCACCCGTGGCACTCCACCCCCTCCCCCACCCGCACCACCAACACCCGCAGCACCCGTGGCACTCTGCCCCCCTCCCCCACCCACAGCACCAACACCTGCTGCCCCCCCCTGCGGCACCCAACGCATCCCCCACATCCGCTCCCACCCACGGCACTCACGCCCCCACCCGTAGCTCCCACACCTGCAGCACCCCCCGCCCCTCCCCCACCCACTGCAACCCTGCCCCTCCCCCATACCCACCTCTCCCCCCCGCTGCACTATTCACCCAACCCGCACCACCACCGCATCTGCCCCTCCTGCACCCACCCCTCCCCCACCCGCACCACCGCCCCAACCCTCGGAACCCCAGCAGCTGCCTCCCACCACCCAACGGCACCACCACTGCTCCAGCCCCTGCCCCCCCTCCGCACCTGTCCCCCCACCCATGGCACCACGCCCCCACCCCCAGCACCCCCCCCTCCCCCATCCACGGCACTCCCCACACCAGCTTCTCCCACAGCCCTCCCACACCCACATCACCCCTGCTCCCAACCCCCCACCGATGGCACCCCGCCCCTCTCCTACGCACAGCATCCCTGCTCCCCGCACCCCCACCCCTCCCCTACCTGTAGCACCCGCCCCTGCAACCGTGGCACCCTCAAACCCACCACCACCCCAAATGCACCACGCCGGCAAACCGCCCCCTCCCCCACCCGTGGCACCCCCCCACTCCACCCCATACCCACCTCTCCCCCCACTACACCCCTGCATCCTCCACTCCACCCGCACCACCACCCGCATTTGCCCCTCCTGCACCCACCCCTCCCCCATCCGCAACACCCCTGCTCCTGCACCCCCTCCCCCACCCACGCCACACCCCCAACCCTCGTAACCCCCGCAGCCGCCTTCCACCCCCCATCCGCACCACCACTGCACCCGCCACTGCCCCCCCACACCTGACCCCCACCCTTGGCACAACGCCACCACGCCCAGAACCACCCCCTCCCCTACCCACGGCACTCCCACACTAGCTTCTCCCACAGCCCCCCCAACCCTCCCAAACCCACATCACCCCTGCTCTCAACTCCCCACCCATGGCGCTCCGACCCTCCACTAAGCACAGCACCCCTGCTCCCGCACCCCCACCCCTCCCCTACCTGCAGCACCACCCACCCGCCCCTGCAACCATAGCACCCTCACACCCACCCACCCCCAACCGCAACACCTCTGGACCACCACCCGAACCACCTCCGGACTCCCTCCCCCATCCACAACATCTACATCCCCCATCCGTGCCATCCCACACCTCCCCCACCCACAGCACTTCTGAAACCCATCACCTAAGCTCACCCCCCTGCACCTCCAAACGCACACCCCTACATCGCCCCTCCCACACACACATCACCTCCATACCCCCTCCTTCATCCACAGTCCCCCCGCACCCACCCCTCCCCCACCAACAGCAACTACACTCCCCATCCGCGCCCCCTCTACACCTACCCCTCCCCCACCCACAGCACCTCTGCACCCTTTACGCCATCCGTGCCCCTGCACCCACCCCTCCGCCACCACAACACCTCTGGACCCCCTCCCACACCCACCCCTCCACCACACGTAGCACCTCGGACACCATCCACAGCCGCTACAAGTGATTCCCTGAATCGGGCTGATCAGCCGCACGGATAGAAACCTCA